>NC_138341.1:27295000-27715000 GCF_046562875.1 Panthera onca | reverse complement strand
ATGTGGGTAAAGGCCTTCAGTGACTGCCAGCAGGACACCTACAAACAAGAAACGTTTTAGACATTCTTAGGAAAGTAAACAATAACATCTATGAAGTAGTCTTACTAAAAATATCAAACTTAACCAACAATTTACAGAAGATAGAGAGATCAGAGCAACATGCAAATAACACCTCAAGGATGTAATCAACAAAATCTACCCTGTCTACAAACATCCCACTTGCTAAAACAACCACCAAAAAAGAAAAAAGTCAAGAAGAAACTAAATCAGAAAGAGCAATCCCATAGACTGAGACTACAGAGACACATTAACCAATTGCAATGTCTGGATGTATTTTTTTGGGTGTTGGACCATCTTTTAAAAATGAGATAAACTTTTGAACATTAGCTGGGTGTTATTATATTAATAAATTATTTATTTATGATATGATAAATAGGATATATCACTTTTTGGTATGACAATAGGGTTGTAATATATTTCAAAAGAGTATTTATTATTTAGAGATATATACTGAAATATTAACAACTGACATGAGATAATGTTTGGGATTTGCTGCCAGAAAGTTGGTGGGGGAATTGATCATTTTTGAGGCTGGATAAATAGGAGTTCATTATATTAATCTCTATACTACTATATATGCATATGTTATAGGTTTCCTAATATATAAAGTTTATAAAACGGACAAAGATAAGCTAGAGAAAAAATTCATTTTACCTGCCAAATTTGTGAAATTAATATAAGGAATGTGTTTCTTCCTATGTGTGATTAAATAACCCTATTTCTGAAATCTCCACTCTAGTTGCCCTGTCCTTGCAGGAAGGTAATTGGCCTTATACAATAGTTAGCAAAGCAGCATTCTGAAACAAGAAAAGCCAAAACAATTGTAGGCATTAAAGCTTTACGTTGTCACAGACCTGTGTTTTACACTAACCACTTCAACACTTTCTCTCTTTCACTCATTTCCCTACTTACGTGCCCTTGGCTTTCCATCAACACCCCATTAAAGCAAACACCTGCAGTGGCATTTTCTCTGCTCATTTCACTGTGCCTATTAACCCTCCCTATCCCAGACTTCTCTCTAAAGATAGTTAATGTAAAAACCTTAAACCATAATCATGTAATCATACCCTCAATACTTTAAACCTCTATGTGGCATCAAAATGTTTTATTTACGCATTTTATAATAGAGACCTGTCAATGCAGGTTTACTGCAGGGTTTCTGCAGATATATTGGCAGAGTTTCAAGAAATAAGAAAAGCAGAATCAAGGTAACTAGCTTCACTTTGTTTCAAAGTGCAGAGAAATAAGGTTTATGTTTCAAATGACAATATTATTCAGGTAAGAGCATCATACATTTTGGTGATTCATACCCCAAGGAGGGTTATTCGCCTCTTTACGTGGTTTCTGCAGCTTACATGTGCAGGGGCAGTACCAACTACAGTCACTTGATTGCAGCAATGGAGATAGGCTGTCTCTGAAGTTTAATGGGGCAGCTACTCAAAGGCCAATTCAAGTTAATCACTCATTCTGGTCCTATCTTTTGCTTAAAAGACATGCATATAAGAACAAAGAAAAAGCGGAGGAGGGGGTGGTTAATGTGATCTAACACATTCAAAACAAGATTTTAAACTTCCCTTACTCACTCTGCTTACTGTTTCAAGTCTCTTTAGATATTCGTCCTCATCTTCTTGGTTTAAAGCGTGCTCTTTGTCAAAGCTGCAGTTTGTTTCATTTTGTTTTATTTTGTTTTGTTTTAGTCAGTGTATTTTTTCCTTCTAGTTGCATAAACCTTATTTCCCTTACCGAAGGAAAAATTCTGAGGAAGAGAAGAGATGCATTGTGTCCGTCTCTCTCTCTCTCTCTCTCTCCTGAGAAGCTTCTAAGGTCTTCCCACTCTTTCTCATCCTGTAACTACTGATGCCTGGGAAGCATAAGCCCTGTGTCTCTATTTATGGAGATTTTCATACTGTACTGTCTATGAAGAAAGAAAAACAACCCTATCCTTATATTTATCAAACTAGGAGTTGCCAGATTGTCTTGAAAACAGTTTTAAGGGATTCCGTGTCTGAGAAGCATTTTTTTTTGTTTTTGTTTTTCTTAAAGGAATCAGATAGCAACACTCCTTTTATACCAATGGTTCTGGCATTTAATTTTACCATGAACTGTATTTAAAATATTTAACACCTGTAAAGTTTGAATAGTCAAATAGTATCCTGATGACCCCAGCTGTGACAAGCATTAACTTTTAAATACTTACTTGTAGAATGTCTGGGGTCCCAAGAAATGAGATTGAGTGGCCAGAGTGGGTGGAAAGGCAGGCATTTAGGGCAATAGTTATTTAATAATAATTATAAACTTATTTCAGTATTTTCACAGCCACTATAGTTGTATAATGCTTAATGTACACCAGTTCTGAAATTTATTGATTAGTGACTTTTTAAAAAAAAATGAGGACCAACATATGGCATCAACTTTTTTGCCAAATAAGTATATTTAAAAAAGCAAAAACCTAAGTACTTCCTATTGTCACCATCATTTCATAATAGGGAAATTTAAAACCACATATGTAAATAGGACATAATCTTAGACCAAAAAGCCAGTTTTTTTAGAATAGAATAAGTTTACCTTTATGAAAAACTCACAATATTGATTTTTTTTAAATTTCTCTACTGACTCAAGAAAATTTAATCACCAGCCTGCCCCAGTCCACAGAGAAACCTTCACCTGATACGTTTTTAAGTGGTCAGTTTAAAGTGAAGAAGTGTCTTCCTCTAGAGGACAATATGTGAACAGAAAATTTGAACAGGTCAATAACCAGAAGATGAACGTGTTTCATCACACAGATATTAAACATTTAGCATTGTTTGCTGAAGAAATGCCAAATCTGCCTCAACTTCTGTTTACTTTGTGCTCATAAATCTAGTATCATATTAAGGATTTATATCCCCTTTCACTTCATGCAAAACATGTTTAACCATTTGTTTTTATTGCTGATTCTCGGTAATGCATAATCAATAACTTTCATGGTACAATTACAAAACTACGAACTCTCACAGAAATGCCATTTCAGCACACACATGAATTCATGGTAGCACAAGATTAATAGTTTTACTCTGGAAAGTACATACTATATAAGCCAGTGCTCTTTGAAACAATTCAGTGAAGGGTGGGAGTATGCTTTCTGTCTAGCTATAAGCTAGACATTCTGCACTATAAGCATTTCCAAAAAAAAAAAAAAAAACTAAAAGTTTTTACATGTTTAATGCAGAAGCAATTTCTTGACATTCATTCAAACCCAGGGTTAAGATTTTCTCAATATGCTGGAACCCAACTAGAAGACCATTTTTACATTAATTTATTTGAAAGTATAAATACATCTGTATGGGGAAGCTTAGAATTCTCATTTTTAAAGAGAAGTGAATACACATAATTAAGGAAAGTGAATTTCATGTGATACCCACCATTATACGCATGATAGCTAATCTTATATTGCATTATTAGAATGCACAAGCTCTTCCTTTTTATTGAATTAACAAGACTCTGAGACTTTCCCTTTCCTTTAACTGAATCTGTTCTCAAGTAGGAAAACTTTAACAATGTGCTCCCAAGTGTCCAAGCTGGTATTCTAATGCATGGTGTCTAAAACATACTTGGTGCCCCCTGTACCTTAACTTGGAAATTGTTTGCATTAAACCATCACTTGTTACTATTCCTCCAAACTCTTGGCTTGGCTTTCTAAATCCTTGATCTTTTTCTTCCTTCTTAAAGTTAACTTTGGACAGAAGTGTTCCAAAGGGAACTGCAGTAATTGTCTTAATGCTTAGTGCAATTAGCAAAGATTCAAGAAAACGTCTCCCAGTAGAATGACTGCACCATGCAAGAGCGCAATTACTTACTAGCTTAGTCATCCTACAATTATTTCCATAGCTTTGGTATTTAATCTAAATAAATGTCCAGAGGCTGCCTCTTTGCCATTCTCCTTCATCTATAAGATGAAGTTCTTTTGCAATGGACATATTACCTTTCTAAAATTTGGCATATCCCCTTTCTAAATTTTCCTAACAACCACACAGTGAATGAATGTTGCTATGCCCCTATGAATTAAATGAAAGGAAAGGAAGAGAGATTCGATCATGATCTCTTTCTCCTATCTCTGTCATGAATGGCCTCTTCCTATGGGATTTTCCTGGACTATTCCTTCCCTGAAGAGACATCTGTTTCATGTGGAGGACAGCGTGACAGTGTCAACAACTTTCCTATTAAGTGTGCCCAGAATCAGATTCACTATTATTTTGCTCTACCTCCATACCCAATCTGTCCTCAGAAGTGAACGTTTCTAACAAACTTTTTTTCCCCCACTGTAGTCATAATTTCACAGCTTCTCTCATTGGGCTCCTCAGTTTTATAACTGTCATTCCCATTACCCTTTTCAACAATGACTCCATTTGTAAATGAGCAAGCTTGAAACTTTCACTGATTTCTTTGGCAATATTTTAAGCACACTTTTCTTCCAACTGATTTAAACAAAGAAATGTACTATTGTTTGGAACCACTAAATTGAATTAAGCCCCCGTTAATAGTGTTATTTTATAACTAGTAGCATGTCCAGATATAAATCGGCCTGGCTGGGATAATGCTATGAGTTGCTGTTACCTGGAGGGCCGGTTCCAAACTCTAGGATACTGACTACAAGGATCTGGTAAGGTCCTCACAGCCCAATAGCTAATTAACATAGTATTCTGAAAGCTTCAGTAACTAGACACTCTATAAAAACACTAAAATCTTTAATGTTATTGTTGTTTTGGAAATGACTGAATCCACATGAGGAGTAAGAGCTATGTAAGGTCCACTCTGAGGTTAATTCGAGCATGGGGTATATACAGCAAATTATGAAATGTATTCAATGGGATTCTGTTCTACAGGAAGAGCCTTCTCTGTGATAGGGATTATGTGAAATACAGGGAATTCAACAGTGAACAGACAGATATTAATGTCCGCTTTCTCCTGATTTTAATCTCGTGCCTTCTTTAATTAACAACTAAAAGAAATCTGTAGTTGAATAGCTCTTTTATCTTTCTCCTTGTCTAGACTGTTTTGTTTTTTTTTTTTTTTTTGCATCTTACAACCCTCACTCCAGTCTTCCCTGAGATTTCCCTTCTTTGTATTTAAGAATCTGATTTCTCTTTAAATGCCACGTTATCTCTATACCTGTAATGCATGTAGGTTTAATTTGGAGAATGAACATCTTATTGAGACAGTTGTCTTACATGCTGCAATTTTTAATCATCTCCGTCATCCTACAAGGTAGGTATTGTGCTTCCCACTTTAGAGATTAAAAAAGATAAGGCTTGAGGACATACTGTGTTATATACATCTAATGAATGGTATTGAAACTGGTTGGACTTGTACAAAGCCATCATTTTGCCTCACTCTCCTCACTGTGGGTATTGAGTCTTTATTAACAATATCCCAAAGAGGTTTGCTGCTTTCAATAAGAACTTGTTATTAATTACCCTAAGATTGGGATAGTTACATGGTTCTACTCAGAATGTCTCTATACTTTAATTAATTTAAATAATTAATATGGCTTTTTATTTCTACAGTCAGTATCCCAACATTGTGTGTGTGTGTGTGTGTGTGTGTGTGTGTGTGTGTGTGTGTGTGTAAAGATTTAAAGTCAATAAATGGTATCTTGGATTAGGTTCACTGGAAGCAAACTCTGAGAGGAGAATTCAGGGATAGGCAATTTATTAAGGAAGTGCTCCCAAGAGTAACCAACAAGGGAATGAAGAAAGCAGGACAAAGAGAGGTGACAAAGCCATGCAAAGGTGTGATTTCATGTGAAGGACCAGCCACACTCTCACCATCGGCCTCAACCACGGCTTCCTGGAGCCGATAGCTCTACGGTATAAATTACTCAACAGATTGTCCTAACTGGAAGCAAAGGAGCTGGGCTTCAATCAGTTGTTGGCTAAGGGCCACTCGGGAAGGATGTTCACTCCCAGCTGTGTGGGAACAGTCAGTGCAGCTCCAGCAGCCAGAAAGCAGTTCTCCAAAAGAATCTCTGACACAAACTGTTGGAAGAAAAAGCCCACACAACATGGGAGGGGAAGTGGAAGGATCTGAGGCAATCTGGGTAAAACACAAATAGTTGGTGAAAGGCTAATGGGAGTTACAGTTCTAAAGCTAAAAATCCCATATGAGTGAAATCATAATGGTATTTCTCTTTCTCTGACTTATCTCACTTAGCGCTATACTCTCTAGGTCCCTCCATGTCATATGTGGAACTTAAGACACAAAACAAATGAACAGATAAAGAAAAAAAAAAATGAGAGACAAACAAAAAAACAGACTTATAAATACAAAGAACTAGTGGTTGCCAGAGGGAGGTGGGGGGGGGGGTGGTAGGTGAAACAGATAAAGGGGATGAAGGGTACACTTATCTCATAGAGCACTGAGTAATATATGGAATTGTTGAAACACTACATTGTACACCTGAAACTACTATAGCAATACATGATAATTATATTTGAATACAAAATAACACTTTTTTAAAAAAGAAAGAAATCTAATAAAATAAAGCTACAAAGCCCAAAGAATGAAACTGAAAGTCTGACTATAGGAATAAGAAAACGTTAACTACCATTGCAGATGGCTTGTTCACTAAGCAAATGGTAGTTTACAGATGATGCTCTTCCTGTTTGAAAAGGATTTGGCAGTGTTGCAATTAAAGGTACATATAAAGTATGAGTATTAAAATAGAAATAGAAAATTTCAAACAAACCTATAGCTATTGGGAAATGCAAATTTCATACATACCTAGGCTTCTGTAGTTACTGCATTTTTAGGATTAAATTTATATTTGAGCTTCCTGATAGTCATGGCAAGAATAGTGAAAGAAGGAAAAGACAGAGGAGGGGGAGAGAGGAATAAGAAGCCCTTGCCAAGATTTTAGGAGAGACAAATTCTGATAAACCCAAAGTTTAGAATCCCAATTTGCACACAGATACTTACTTATACAAGAACAGGTGAACAATTAAATAAAGATTAAGTTCAATAGTCACCTTTGGTAAGAAACAGAAGTGCTTATCACACGACTGACCAGTCCTCTGCATCCTCTACAGCATTAAAAGGTAATCCATGGATAGGTATATCATTCATAGTGGGTAAAGAAATGCAGTTGAGATATATCACTTTCTATTATCAGCATTAATAAGGACAAAGGCACTAAGTCTCATCCTCTCTTACATGACAGTTTTTGTTTTGTTTGCTTTGTTTTGTTGCGATACAAAACCTGTACACAATTAATATATACAACTTGATAACTTTGGAGAAAGTATACACCCATGAAACCATCACCACAATCTATGCCATAAACCTATCCATCACATCCAAAGGTTTCCTCCTGCCTTCTTATTTATGATATTATTTTTGTGATAAGAATGCTTAACATAAGATCTACTCACTTTAGCAATGTTTTAAATATACAATACAGTATTGTTAACTACATGCACTATGGCACTATGCCATCTAGATGTCTATGACTAGACATCTTGTATAACTGAAACATTGTACCTTTTAACTAATACCTCCCATATCCTCTTCTCCCCAGCATCTGCAGACAACTATTCCATTCCCTGTTTCTGAGATTAACTATTTTAGATTCCACATATAGTGGCATCACATAGTATTTGTCCTTCTGTGTCTGGCATATTTCACTTAACATGATGTCCTCTGGGCCCATTCATGTTGTTGCAAATGGCAAGATAACCTTCTTTTTTAAGGCTGAAATATTGTATTACATTTATATACCACATTTTTTTCTTTATCCATGGTTGGATATTTAGGTTGTTTCTATGTCTTGGCATTTGTGAATAATGCTACAATGAACATGGGGATGCAGATATTTTTCTAAGATCCTGATTTCAATTCATTTGATTATATACCCAAGTTGCTGAACCATACAGTTTTTGAGTAAACTCCTTAACATTTTCCATAGTGACTTCAATTATTTACATCCCCACCAACAGTGTTTAGGATACCAATCTCTCTACATCCTCACCAAAATTTGCTGTCCTTTGGGGGTTTTTTTGATAAAAGCCATCCTAACAGGTGTGAGGTAATATCTCATTGTGTTTTTGATTTGCATTTCTCTGATGATTAGTGATGTTGAGCATCTTTCAAGTATCAGTTGGCCATTTGTATGTATTCTGTAGAAAAATGTCTATTCAAGTATTTCACCCATTTTTAATTGGATTAAAATTTTGTTTCTGTTTTGCTTTTTTTCTTATTGTTTTACTTTGTTTCGTTGTTATTAAGTTATAAAATCTCCTTATATTTTTTGGAAACTAACCCTTTCTCCGAAATATGGTTAGCAAATATTTTCTCCGTAGGTTCCACTTCGTAGGTTGTCTTCTCACTCTTTGTTTCCTTCGCTACACAGAAGCTTTTTAGTATGTAGTTCACTCGTCCATTTTTGCTCGTGTTGCCTGTATTTTTGGTGTCATATCCTAGAAATCATGCTAGGACCAACGTCACAAAGTTTTCCACAATATAGTTTTCTAGGAGTTTTACAGTTTCAGGACTTATGTTCAAGGCTTTAATCCATCTCAAGTTAATTTTTGTGTATTTTTGTGATTCTGTGCAAGATAAAGGTCCAATTTCATTCTTATACAAGTAAACATCAAGTTTTCCCAGGACTGAAAACAGACTATCCTTTTGTTGAAGAGACTGTCCTTTCCCTATGTGTATTCTTGGCACCATTATCAGAAATCTGTTGAACATATATGTGACAGATTGCTTTTGGGCTCTCTATTTGTTTTATTGTTTTATATGTCTAATTTTATGCCAGTCCAAAGCTATTTTAATTACTGTAGCTTTGTAATATATTTTGAAATCAGGAAGCATGATGCCTCCAGCTTTGTTCTTTCTCAAGGTTGTTTTGGTTCATCAGGCTCCTTTGTGGTTCCATACAAAGTTGAGGATTTTTTTTTTTTATTTCTGTCAAAAATGTCATTGGGATTTTGACAGGGATTACATTGGACATGTAGATCACTTTGGGTAATATGGAAAGTTTAACAATATTAAATCTGCTAGTCCATGAACCTAAGATATCTTTCCATTTATGTGTGTCTGCTTTTCTTTCATCAGTGTTATAATTTATAGTTCTAGGTGTACAAGTCTTCCTACATATTTTATATTCTTTTTGATGTCATTATAAAAGGAATTGTTTTCTTAATTTCTCACTCTGATAGTTTGTTGTTAGTTTGTCTAGAACTTTCCAGTACTACATGGGATAGGAGTAGTGAGAGCAGGCATTATTATCTTGTTCCATATTTTAGAGGAAAAGACAGAGAGTTGGAATTTAAATCAGAGTTGTGGTTTGGCCATGAGACACCATGCAGGTAAGGTAAAGCATTCCGCAAAATAAGTAATCTTACTCTCTAGCCTCTCAGACCTCACCTGGCTCCACTCTCCCAAGAGATCCTTTAGGTCAGCCACCCTGGCCTGGTCTTCTTTCTGTCCTTGAAAGATAAAGCTCTCCATGCTAAGGTCATCCACTTGTTATTTCTCTTACCAATCTGCCCTTTTGTGACTGGCTCTTTCCTCATGCTGGGCCTCAGTTCAAGCTCCATTCTCAGAAATGCTCTCCTAGACTACTCTTATTTCTGATCCCATTACCTTCTTCATTTTTCTTTCAGCACTTGTCAGTATCTGAAGTATATTCAGCCCTTCATTTGCTTACTATCTGTCTCCCCCAACACAATAATATAAGCTCCTTGAAAGCAAGGACCATGACTGTACTATTCATTGCTGGATCCAATACCTAGCACAATGCCTGTAATCTACTAGGTGGGAGATAAATGTTTGTTAAATGAATACATTCATTATTATTATCTCTATTCTCAAGGATATTATGATCTTGTTGGGAAAACAAAGATATACACAATTGAAATAAGATTTCTAAAGTTTCATAGCTCACCAGGGAATTCTTACATGATTCTGTAAAGCAGAGCCTAATCAGGAAATGAATTTTTCCCCACTAATCCTTGGGATCCAACACAATGTGCCCCAAACTTGTTTTATGCAACTTCCAACAAGAAAATTCAAATTCTAACATCTACTCACCTGCCAACATCTACACACACACACACACACACACACACACACACACACACACACATATATATATATACACTAACTTCTGTTGTTACCATGGAGCCCCCTGTCCATGTCGATACAAACTAAATAAACATTAGAGCAGCTGTATTCAGTATGCAGAATTCAGATTCTTCCTGCTTCGAGGCAAGTTAAAAGTAATACAATATTTTCCATTTAAAAAATCTATTTCATTTCACAATATTGTTCCCACAGATTGTTTTTTTAATGCCTTTATTTAGCCATTTTCCTGTTCTCAACTTCCGGCTCCCATCCTGGCATTTCCCTGATGTGTTAATTTTAACTGCAAACACCTAATCAGAATTTTAAGAATAATCAGTAGGTTGGCTAACTTTCAGGAAGAAATACTAGTGGTGTTTTCAATGGGCCAGCAGGATGTCTCCAATTATAAAGATGGGGGAAATAAAAACAATAGGATGGTAAAATCCATTGAGGGACAGATTGCATTTTATAGGAAAAGATGTAACTTCATTTAGCTTTGGTCTTTATGTCTTGCAAATGTGCTTAGCACTCCTACATCCCATGGGTCTCAACGTCAATATTTATGTGCTGGAATATTTCATTGCCTCATAAACCAAGAGGTAACTGAGTATTTTTACTCTCTGGGAAAAAAAAATGTTATAGCAGGTAGTGGTTTCAGGCAGCTCCCCTTCTCACTCACACTTTTATGCACCAACTCTCAGGAAGATAGAAAGCTAGGTAAACAAGAAGCCTCATTTTTGTTTCCTCTTGCTCTATCTATTAGATATTAACTATAACTAATTTTTAGTTAACTGTGATTCAGCTCCAACCAAAATTTCAATTATGGAAACCCAAGAATAAAAATTTGATTTTTTGTTTTGTTTTGTTTTAATATAAACTTAAAACAAATCTTTATAGGGGGAAATCCCTGTACTTTAAATACCAAATTCAGGTTCAAAGTTGACATTCCTTCAAAAAGAAACAGAAAAGACCTCTAAATAAATGATCCCTAAGACTTAAAAAGAAATTATAAACAAATATTACTTTTAATATGTAGGAACAGTGAGTATTTCTCAAGGGAGAAGATACTCACCTCATGAAGACCACCGGTCTCCTGTGGAGTCCCAGATTATAAGCCTCCTTTTCCAACTCCACAGAGGGCTCCAAGTCCTTAAATATTTTCCATCCTTGTTTCCTGGATGCTTGTCCTCTAGTGTCTACTCCAAATCCCTTCACTCCATCAATATCATCCATCTGTGTGTGTGAAGAGCAGAATCCAGGCACCTAACAGGAGTGAGCTCATCCATTTCTCTTTCCCCCCTCTTCTTCTTTCTCTCTCTCTCCTCCCTCCTGTCTTTTCTCAATCTCTCTCTTACACACATATACACATAAAAAGACTCTGTAGTTGAATAAGTTTGAGAGTTGCAGATTTAAAACAAAATAAATCTATGTACTAGAGAATTGTCCAAGGCACATAATATATTAATATGTACTATGAATCTCCAAAAACAAGCGATACGAGATGTAGTCTTTTCCAAATATACTTGACCATAGATGCTTGTTTTTCTTCAAAAAACATCCTTTACTGCCACAATTATTTATCAGTCTACTACTACATGCCTTGTGTTAGTTGTGTTAGTTTTAATGAATGCACAATAAGATGAATAATCAGATTTATTTCCCTAAAGAAGAACAGATCACAGGGATAGAGAGAGAGAGAGAGAGAGAGAGAGTGAGTGAGAGAAAGAAGCAGAGCTCACCTGAAGAAGCAGGGCTCATGCTCACCCAATGTGGGACTCGGATTCACAAACTGTGAGATCATGACCTGAGCTAAAGTCAGATGCTTAACGACTGAGCCACCCAGGCACCCCCAGATCACATTCCGTAACTGTGCTCTAGGAAGGTACCCACTAGCCACATATGGCTACTTAAGTTTCATTAAATAAATTTAAGTAACATTAATAATTCTCAGTTCTTCACTAGTCATTTCAAATTCTCAATAGATATATAGTGGCTAGTGGCTGCCACAATAATGGTGCAGATATAGAACATTTCCATAATTGCAGAATATTCTATTGGCCAGAGCTGATCTGGAACATTATATTATTTTTATTAATTATACACTAAAAAGCATAGTCATTCATTTTTTACATAATTTCTCTTCCAAAGACTATAAATTTTATCAGATCTTACCCAATCACAGGTCATTCTCTTATTACAGTTAAGAAATTTCACTCATGATGGGTATAAATTATTCCTACTTCTATTATTACTTTACTCTCTCAACAAATTGCTTCTGGATCCACTGTGCTAACTGAACTCAAGAACATTGGCAGGAATTAACAACCAGATCACATTAGACCAACCATACAGTGACTTCACAGTCAGAGATTTCTAAGTCTGGAAAAGCCCCTAAAAATGCTTTATTCCAAATCTCTCAGTTTTAAAACTTAGAAGTTGAAGCTCAGAGACACAAGAACTTATCCTAGGTCACAGAGATTTTAAATGGCATAGCTCCTAAAACCCAAGCCAATCATAGACTGCACACAACTCCCTGGGTTTCCTTCAGAAGGAACAAGTCATGGCATAGCACATGACTGAACTAACAAGTGCAACTATGCACAGCAGGGATTTTCCTACTGATATTCTTCTGCTAATAGTAGCAAATGAGCTCTTCTCCATGAGATTATTATCACTGGTGTAAAATTTAACTTTTACTGAAACTCAGTAGGTACTGTGAATACTAAGCTCTATAGAGAAACACTCATTAAAACTATCTAAAAGTATGTGTGAATATGTATGTGCCCATATATATACTATATATATACACATATATATACATATACATATATGTGTGTATACACACACACACACACACAATCAGGAAAGAGTGTAAGTCTTAATTACTCAGTATCCAATTATGTCATAATAAATAATTCGTATTTTTTAAAAAACTAACAGTTTTGGTGACCTTTACATACATTATTTCATTAAATCACAGCATCTTGTGAGGTAGGCATTTTTTAAATGTGAGAAATCGGTGATTCAGAGAGATTAGAATCATTCAGTCCTGGGTCACATGACTGCTATACAGGAACTAGAACTCCTATTCAGTTTTGGTTTGTTTGTTTTTTTGTTTTTGTTTTTGTTTTTTTTGGCTTTAAGATTGATGCGCTTACTATTGCATTATAGCTGCCTCCCTTAAAAAATTCTTGTGTGACAGTGGTGGGAATGAAAAAAGCACAAATGCTATGGAAAACACTGTGGTGGTTCTTCAAAAAAATTAAAAACAGGAGCGTCTGTGTGATTCAGTCAGTTGAGGGTCCAACTCTTGATTTAGGCTCAGGTCGTGGGATCAAGCCCTGCTTGGACTCTGCGCTGACAGTGCAGAGCCTGCTCGGGATTCTCTCTCTCCCTTTCTCTCTGCCCCTCTCCCTGCTTCATGCTAGCACATGCTCTCTTGTGCTCTCTGTCTCAAAAAAATTTTTTTAATGTTTTTATTTATTTTTGAAGGAGAGAGAGAGAGACAGAACATGAGCAGGGGAGGGGCAGAGAGAGAGGGAGACACAGAATTAGAAGCAGGCTCTAGGCTCTGAGCTGTCAGCACAGAGCCTGACGCGGGGCTCAAACTCACAAACTGTGAGATCATAACCTGGGCCGAAGTCAGACACTTACCCGATTGAGCCACCCAGGCGCCCCAATAAATAAAAACTTTTAAAAATTTAAAAATAGAATTGCTATATGATTCAGCAATTCCACTTCTGGGTATATACCCATAAGAATTAAAAGCAGGATCTCCAAGAGATATTTGTATATCCGTATTCATAGCAGTATTATTCAGAATAGTTAAAATGTGGAAATGACCAAACTATCCATCAATGGATGAATGGAGGATGTATGTGGTATGCCCACACAATGCAATGCTCTTCAGTCTTAAAAGGAAATTCTGACATATGTTACAACATGGATGAAACTTGAGGACGTTATGCTAAGTGAAATAAGCCAGTAACAAAAAGACAAATACTGCATGATTCCACTTAGATGAAAAGAGAGAAAGGGGACTTATTGCTAAATGGATACGGAATTTCAGTTTTACAAGATGAAAAGAGCTATGGAGATGGACAGTGCTGACAGTTGTACAACATGATGAGAATGTATTTAATACCATTAAAATATACACTTAAAATGGTTAAGATGGTACATTTTATGTTACGTGTATTTTACAACAATAAAAAAGGCAAAATCATGCTCATTGAATATATTATTTATACTACTCCCAAACTATTTTTGTAATAAAATAAAGCATATAAAATAATGAGGTACTTAATCTATATTCAGTGTATCATTGGCATGTTAATAACTCTGGCAGCATCTCACAGTGGTCAGATCTTGTCATCAAATGTGGGTCATTTCTTCTTCCATGTGAGCCCACAAACTTCCTACATGCAATTAATTTTGTCTTCAACAGGCTCAAATGTCATAGAACAATCCCGTCTTCTGCTAAAGGGTAAACCCACTAGAGTTCCTATCATTATAACCCAGGACAACTCTGGATTAAAGGTCTAAGTGAAAGATTTTTTTCTACCTATAAAACTCATGGTATGTGCAGTTCTCTTAGATGGATATGTTTTTAAAAGAAGCAAAATGTTTGGCATGTTTGCCTCAAATTTTTGGCGGAAAGTGTCTTTGAACATTTTTCAAGTGGAAAGTTTCTTTCATCTTAGCTAATACATCTTAGCTAATATCTATTAAAACTAGTATATTCTCTGGACAGCTGAAATCATATGTACTGTTTTTCAGGATTATGAAATATCTGTCCAGAAAAATAGCCAAAGTCAGAAAAGCCTCAAGTAGAACAATTGAAAACTGAGCAGCATACACTGAAAAATACAGAAATACCTCTGAGGACTTGAAAATAGGACATTAACAATTACTGAGAATGTATTTTTTTTATCCCTAAGCAGATTCGTGTGCACAGGTAAGTTTTTACATGAAACTGGAGATTATTGGCTATCAAGTATGATGAAAATAAATACATAAATACATAAATAAATAAATAAATAAATAAATAAATAAATAAAACTTTTGAGCCTCTTTGATTCAGAAGAAAGAGGTGAGAGGCCTTTCATACAGATTAAGCTAGAGAGTTTTAAAAACCACCTTCTTTGAAAGATATGAATCTTGCAGCTCCAGGACAAACACAGCTGCTGATTTTGGATTGTGTGCTCATCTATGTTCTCCGCATTTCCCAGGATGAATATAGATCTCCAAGTCATTAAAAAGAGGAAGTTCTGCCCTCACATCCAGTTTAGAGCTGGATGAAAAGAGAGAGGAGAGAGAGAGAGAGAGAGAGAGAGCACCTTTGGGAAAAACTGGGGAAATCATAGGAAACATTCAAATAAAAATTTCATTGTTCTCTATTAGCATAGGTTCATAAAGGATTGCATTCTAGTAACAGTTTATTTGGTAGAATTCTAGATTTAAACAATGCTATAGACTGAATGTCTGTCCCCCCACCAAAATTCATATGCTGAAACTTAATCCCCGGTACGATGATATTTGGAGGTGGGGCCTTTGGGAGGTGACTTAGTCATGAAAACAGGGCCCTCATGAATAGGAGTGGTGCCCTTATAAAAGAGACTCTAGAAAGCTCCCTCACCCCTTCTGCCATGTGAGGACATGGCAAAAAGAAGGCCATCTATGAACAAGTAAGCAGGTCCTCATCAGATACTGACTCTGCTGGTAACTTGATTTCAGACTCCTAGCCTCCAGAAAATTGTGAGAAATAAATTTCTGTTGCACATTACCCACCCAGTCTATGATATTGTTACAGCAGCCTGAATGGACTAAAGCAAATTACAATCAGAAAAGATAATGTAAGAGAGTGGTTAAGAGCATGAGCTCAGGAGTCAGGTAGGGCTTTGTTTCCTGATTCTGAGATTTCTCCACCTCTCTTCCAAATAGATGAAGCCAAATAGAATTAAAGAGGACTGGTCTTCAGAAACCTGTCTTGAATTTCTCCATGCTCTTTCACCCTTTCTGACTGACTGCATTGGATATAACTTCAGCAGCCATATAATGGTATATTGTGTTGGGAGGGTCCCTGTCTGTTTCTAAGACCCTGAATGATGGCACTGCCTCCATTAACATGGGTTCCTGAAAGACCACAAGACAGAGAGCTGCACTGCTCACATAGTCACCCGCCAGAGACTGCTACATGTGGGAAAGACAAGGTCCTATTGTTCCAAGCCACTTTATATGCAGGTTTATTTATTACAGCAGTCAGCATTGCCCTACTAAATACACCCACTTACATGTATCACTACATCAGGAAGAATGCCTTGCCAAGATCTCTACTACTTATGTATGACCCTTCAGGTATTTTCTAATTCTTCGTTTAAGTTTTGCAATGCCTAAAAAAGTAAAGTTTTCTTTTACCTGAGATGCATCATGGGGAACAATAAAGAGTGTAGGATCAGAGCATGACTAGAATTTTATTGATGACCCAAGGCAAAATAAAATTCAGCCTGCTCTTTTGCAGCAATATTAGATCTGCTGCTCTTTCAGCAGTAAAATCCTGTTTTGTCAGCAGCTACTGAGAGCAGATATGACTCAGAGGACACATAAAAGCATACGTGTAAGGTAACTACCTATTATGTTTAGAAAACCATTTTGTACAACTTAAGTGCACTCTAACATTTCATATTTTAAATAATCAAAATCACATTCATAATGCAGAATCTCACAAAAATTATGCTCCTCTATTTATGTCCTAAGTGCACAAGACAGAAAAAAGGTACAAAGACATGCAGGGAATCACAAATTTTAGATAGCAAAGGGAATTTAAAGATCATAGAGCATGGAAGTTTTATTCTACAGAGAAGGAAAAAGAGACCTGGAAGGACTATGAACTGAACAATATCATTTCAACAGACTTAGGAATAAAATTTGGTTCTCAGTGTTTTGTTTTGCTTTTCAAAGAATACTCATTTTCCAGGTAGATCAACTCCTAGTGCTTTAGAATTGTGGAATCTCATTTGTTTCGTGACATTATTCTTCAACCTCTCCTCAAGAAGTGATGTCATGTCATGATTTATTTTATAATATTTGAGTTGCAAGAGTAACAGTTCTGAGACCTACCAGCATCAGGTACACAGATGGTACTCAATAAATATTGATTGGTTGAGGTTATGACCATCAAGGTTCACGGCCTAAGTTAAGGCTTTCATTATGGCTTCAGAGTTCAACTAGATAGAATTCTCATTTTTTAAAAAGGGAGTTTAAAAAAGACAGAATGAGAGAGATTAATTTATAGAGCATGATATTTACTCCTAAATACAAATACTTCTCAGGACCCAAGCATGACTTTTTATAAATATAACACAAATCAATCAGTATATATGTTTTGAACATAAACAATAGCCCTTTAGATCTGATTTGACAGAATAGCAGATGTAGGACAATTCTCAGTGTAAAAATAAATATACAACTGAACAAAATACATAAAGCAACTGTCTTGAGGCACTGGACAAGAGACAATGTAGACTGTGTTCCTCGAAAGATAAGAAACATGTGAGGTGAGATTTGCATTTGCTTCAGGATTCTACTTCGCTTTTGGGCAGAGGAAATAGCATTAGAGGTGTAACTAGCCAGAAAACAATGGAATAACATCTTTAAGGTATTATAAAACAAAAACTTGTCCACCTAGCAGTATATATCCTATGAAAATATTGTTCAGAAATGAAGGGGCAATAATATTTTCAGACAAACAAAAACAAGGTCTGTCATTAGCAGACCTGCACTACAAGAAATGTTGTAAGACGGCCATCAGGCTGAGGCACAATGGTACCAGAACTCAACATGGATCTAGTAGGGGTTGGTAAATTACAGACTACAAGCCAAATCAAGGCAGCCACTTGTTTCTAGACAGTCTATGTACTGAGATGATTTTACATATTTAACTGATCAGAAAAAATCAAAAGAAAAACAATATTTTGAAAATTATTCAGTGTTAGTATTTATAAATAAAGTTTATTAAAACATAGCCATAATCATTAGTTTACAAATTATCTACAGCTGCTTTCACTCTATAATAGCAGATTTGAATAGTTGTGACAGAGACTGTATTGCCCGCAAATCCTTAAATATTTACTTTCTGACCCTTTACAGAAAAAGTGTATAGACCCTTGATCTATCAGAAGGATTTAGGGACACTGAAAATTGTAAATTAAGTGGGCAAATACAAAAACAAAAACAAAGCTTCCTCATTTTTTAATTTGTTTAAGAGACTGTTTAAGGTAAAAGTAGTATAATTGGACTGTAAGATTCAAACATATATAAAAGTAAAAGATATCACAACAATAGGAGAAATAATATAAAGGGAATAAATAGAAGCAGAGCAGTGTAAGATTCTTACATTATCATGAAGGGGTATGTCTTAATTCAGGCTGCTATAATAAATACCATAGACTGCGTGGCTTAAACAATAAACATTTACATCTCCCAGTTCTGTAGACTGGGAAGTACAAGATCAAGGTGCTGGCCAATTCAGTTCCTGGTGAGAGCTCTCTACCTTCTTTGCAGATGACAACTTCCTGCTGTATTCCCAAATGGTGAAGAGAGATCATCTCTCTCATGTCTTTTATTGTAAGAATACTAATCTCATTGAGGGCTCCACTTAATTTGAGAGGCAATGACCTAATTGCCTCTCAAAAGCCTCATCTTCAAATACCATCACATGAGGGATTAGGGCTTTCAACCTATGAATTTTGGGGGATATAAATATTTAGTCCATTGCACAGTAAAATATTAATTTAGGCTATATTTGATAAATTAAAGATGCATATGTTAATCTCTAGAACAAATCTAAAAAACAATATAAGGAGGTATAAAGATAAAATAGAACACTAAAAAAAATTCACTTAATCAAAAAGAAGAAAGAAAACAAGGAAAAAACAAAGAATGGAGGAAGGAATAGAAAATCAAAAGTAAGATAGTAGTCTTAAACGTAACCATTCCAATAATCACATTATGTGTATGTAAATGGGCTAACTATTCTAATTAAGAAGCAAAATCTATTAGACTAGAAAAAAAAATAAGACCAAATATACGCTCTCCACAAGAGATCCATTTACATATAAATACACACAAAGGTTGGAAATAAAATGATGGTAAAATATACGCCATACAAATAATACACATAAGAAAGCTGGACTAATTATATTTAAAATTAGACAAAAAATGCTTCAAGAAAAGGAATAGCAGTAAAGGTGGAGAGGGACATGTTATAATGACAAAAGAATCAAAGAATATTAAAGATTGGAAACACACTATCGAATAATTTAAGAACATTAATTTAAATCAATTAATTGAGACTTACAGAACATTACAAAAAGCAACTGCAGAATTCGCATTCTTTTGTTGTGCACATAGCACATTCACAAGATAGTCCATGTGTTGGGTCAGAAAACAAGTCTTAATTTTGAAGGAATGAAAACATATAGAATATATTTTCTAATTGAAATAGAACCATATCAAAAATCAATAACTGGGAATGCAAGCTGGTGCAGCCACTCTGGAAAACAGTATGGAGGTTCCTCACAAAACTAAAAATAGACCTACCCTACGACCCAGCAATTGCACTACTAGGCATTTATCCAAGGGATACAGGAGTGCTGTTTCGAAGGGACACGTGCACCCCCATGTTTATAGCAGCACTATCAACAATAGCCAAAGTATGGAAAGAGCCCAAATGTCCATCGATGGATGAATGGATAAAGAACGGGCGGTATGTGTGTGTATATATATATATATACGTATATATGTATATGTGTGTATACACACACACACACACACACACACACACACACACAATGGAGTATTACTTGGCAATCAAAAAGAAGGAAATCTTGCCATTTCCAACTACATGGATGGAACTGGAGGATATTATGCTAAGTGAAATTAGTCAGAGAAAGACAAAAATCATATGACTTCACTCATATGAGGACTTTAAGAGACAAAACAGATGAACACAAGTGAAGGGAGACAAAAATAATATAAAAACAGGGAGGGGGACAAAACAGAAGAGACTCATGGAGAACAAACTGAGGGTTACTGGAGGGGTTGTGGGAGGGGGGATGGGCTAAATGGGTAAGAGGCATTAAGGAATCTACCCCTGAAATCATTGTTGCACTATATGCTAAGTAATTTGGATGTGAATTTTAAAAAAGAAAAAAAGAAAATTAAAAAAAAAGAAAAAAATGATACCTCTAATATCCCCAAATATTTGAAAATTTGGAAATATAATTCTATATTTAAAAGTCTGTTTTTCTGGGGTGCCTGGGTGGCTCAGTCACTTGGGTATCTGACTTTGGCTCAGGTCATGATCTCACAGTTCATGAGTTTGAGCCCCATGTTGAGCCTAGAACCTGCTTCAGATTCTATGTCTCCCTCTCTCTCTGCCTCTCCCCCATTCATGTTCTCTCTCTCTCTCTCTGTCTCTCTCTCTCTCTCAAAAAATAAATAAACAGGGGCGCCTGGGTGGCTCAGTCGGCTAAGCGGCCGACTTCGGCTCAGGTCATGATTTCATGGTCGGTGAGTTCGAGCCCCGCGTCAGGCTCTGTGCTGACAGCTCAGAGCCTGGAGCCTGTTTCAGATTCTGTGTCTCCCTCTCTCTGATCCTCCCCCGTTCATGCTCTGTCTCTCTCTGTCTCAAAAGTAAATAAACGTTAAAAAAAATTTTTTTAAATAAATATTAAAAATTGTTTTTAAAGTCTGGTTTTTATCTTTTTTTTTGTTTAGTTGTTTGTTTCTTAAATTTCACATGAGTGAAATTATCATCATATTATACACCTGAACCCAATATAACACTATGTTAATTACACTGGAATTAAAAAATAAACAAATAATTTTAAAAAGAAATATAATTCTAAATAAAACATGAGTCAACAAACAGTAATTATTTTGACTTGAATGGTAAAGGAAACAGAACATAATAAATTTTGTGTGCTGTAATTAAGGCAGTCTATAAAGAAAAATTTATATCTTTAGATGTTTACATTAAAGAAGAAACACTTAAAATCAATGATCTAAGATCCACTGTAAGAGCTAGAAAAATAAGATTAAATTAAACACAAAGTAAGTAGAATGGAGAAAAAAATAAAATAAATGTAGAAATCAATGGTATATAAAGTGGACAACCAATACAGAAAATCAACAAAACTGAAATCACTGGTAAATGCCATCAGACATTTGAGAAACAAATAACTACAATTCTCCAATCTTAAATCAATGTTGTCCTAAAATATAAATGATCTAAACATCCCAATTAAAAGGCAGACATTGTCACAGTAGAAAGAAATGTAAGACCCGACTATGTACTATCTACAAAAGAAACCTTTCACATATAAAGATCCTGATTAATAGGTTTAAAGTAAATTCATGGAAAAACAGACTATGCAAATATTAATCATAAAGCTGATGTCTTAGTCTGTTGAGGCTCCTGTCACAGAGACATTATCATGAAGGGGTATGTCTTAATTCAGGCTAGTGTGACTGGGTGACTTATAAACAACATAAATTTATCTCACAATTCTGGAGACAGTGAAGCCCAAGTTCAAGGTGCCAGTAGATTCCACATCTGGTAAGGGCCTACTTCCTGGTTTACAGAAGGCTGTTTGCTCACTGTCGTTCTTCAAATGGCAGAGGGGTAAGGAAGCTCTCTGGGGTTTCTTTTATAAAAGCAGTAATCTTATAGTCTTTTGTAAGGGTGGAGCCTTCATGATCTTGTCACCTCCTAAAGGCTCCAGCTCCAAATACCATCACTCTGAAGATTGTATCAACATGAATTTTAGGGACACAAATATTCATTCTATCATCTGGAATGGTTGTATTAAGTAGGTAAAGTAAGACTTAAAACAAGAAATATTACCAAGAATAAAGATTAAAAAGTCATAATGATAAAAATGTCAACTCACCAAGGAGTCATAAAAACCCTAAATGAGTATGCACCTAAATATGAATTTAAATGAAGCAAAAACTGACAATTTAAAAAGAAATAGATAAATTCACAATTATAGTTGAATAATGCAAAACTTATTTCTCAGTGATTGATATGACAAATGGACAGAAAATCAATAAGGATGTAGGAAGATTGAATAACTATAAAATTGACATTCATAGAATATTCCAACAACAGAATATGCATTCTTTTTAAGTACACATAGTATGTTCATCAAGAAAGACTATATGCTGATTTATAAACCATGTAATAATTTTAAAAGGTTGAAAAGATAAAGCTTATGTTAATTTTCTTGCTTTTTAAATAAAATGTTTTGAAAGAAATCTCTTTTAATAGGCTTAAGGAAGCCTACATCATACTACTTGATGACAAAATATAACTAAAAATGATGTTAAAAATTGGATTTTAAAATTTTGTATTCTATTTTCTCTTATAGGTTATGTTACAAAATCGAGTGATATCCCACAATGTATAAAAGAAACCCCTCAATGAGGGAATTTTTTTTAATCTATAAATCAAAAGATAAATGATCAAAACCCAAAAGCTCTGAAAGCCAGTTGCAGGCACTGTGTTCATGTTATATCAAAGGCAATAAACAATAGAAAGCCCTAGAATATTCTTTCAAATAATTGAAATATTTTAAGGAATTTCTATCAGCCATCTCAAAGAGGAGAAGGGTACTGGTGAGCCAAATTCCTTTCTAATTCAAATAGAATTTATAACTATAACTCAAGGTTGTTTCTCATGTTGTACATAGAGCTCTACAAAAAGTATTTTTGTTTAAAGTAGATAGTCTATCAAAATAAACCTAGTCATGCTATGATATGAATAAATATAAGGCTATGTAGGCATATAGCCTGACTTTTTTCACTAATCCATTGGTGGTACAGTGCTATTTATGTTTTTATTAAGTACATATGATTTAGTTTGGCTTGGTTTGATTTGGTTTTAATCTAGTGTTGACATCTAGTCAGTTTGAGATAGGAAAGAATGAGGAGAGTCTTAGATGTCCAGGACCAAAGTCAGAGGTATTGATGATCAAAGCATTGATATGTGGTTGTTAAGGAGCCCAGAGAACCAGAAAAAAAGCTGGAGTGGTGAAGGAATCAAGACACTGGTACAGAAGGGCAAGGGAATAATTTGGGAGCAACGGTTAATGAAAGGCTGAATCAAAGCAGAGGGGCTTCTGGAACAAGAAAGAGGCTTAGCAATCACTAAAGAATGCAAAAAAAAGTACAAAGCAGGTCAAGAAAATAAATTCCACAGATCAAGCCCCATGCCCATAATGGGCATGGAACTAGAGGTTAAAAATAGAAAGTAGGTTCCAGATATTCAGGGAAGGAACCTAGGATGAAAGATGGAAAACCAGACCCAGAAGTGGAAGTTACATAACAGTGGAAGCCAAAAAGCCACCCAAAAAGCAGGATGCCTGACTGGTTCAGTTGGTTAAGTGCCCAACTCTTGCTTTTGGCTCAGGTCATGATCTCACAGTGCGTGGCTTCAAGCCCCACATCGGGCTCAGCACTGACTGCATGGAGCCTGCTTGGGATCCTCTCTCTCCTTCTCTCTCTGCCTCTCTCTCCCTCAAAATAAATAAACTTTAAAAAATTAAAAAGGAAAAATCCCACCGCAAACAACTAGTTTTGGCAAGCAAAACTCAAACAAAACAGATTAGCCAAGATTCCAAAGAATGGAATTACTGAGTTCCAATCCTGGAAAACAAATATAATGATTGAGCTGATAAGTATATGCTAGTTGCCATGTACGTGAAACTTCACCTAGATCCATATATAAGCAGCCTGGTTAACAAGGGAAAGAGCAGCAAAGTGGGCCTGAAACTGACTCAAGATCCTTCTGAAATATGTAGTGTGTCCAGAAACAGAACTAAGACCAGGTAAAACACAGCAATCAGGTGGCTTGCCTCACCTACTAGGAGCAAGGATGGGTCCAGAAAGGACCAGACATTTCTATCATAGAGACTGGCTTTTTCAACAAGATTTAAAGGGACATTAAATCTTATATATCTTTTTTTTTATGATTCAACTATTTATAAATATCAATCAGATGTCATGAAGTGCCAAAACAAGAACTACACCAAAGATAAAAATCACTGGCTGACAGTCTGATAGCCCAATTAGTGTGACCTTAAATACATAAAAGGCCATATCAATTACTATAACTCTGCCATATAAGGAATAGATATTTAGGAAATGGATTGATATTGTCTATTTCTCCCCTGGAACAAGAGCCATTAAAAGAACAGTGATTTTCTCCAGATTTTATGAGGAATTTGTTTTCACAGAAGTGTTCAAATTGAAAATCTCTGGAGAGCAAGTGAGCATTGTCAGACCCAAGAGACCATGTGAAGGCAAACAGGGATCAAGCACAACTGTTGAGTACAGTCTACACTGGAGTGACAGGGGTGAACCAGGTCATTGCCCTCAACCCTGCCTTTGTTATCTCTCTACTTCTCTGGAAGGCTGACTTCACTGAGGACTCACGCTCCTGGAGCCCAAACAGATGGGGAATATGTGCTTAAATTGTCTAACTGCTTTCCCTCGCCTTTATCACTGCCTTTCTTTCTGGATTCCACTCTCGGCTCCTCTTTCCCAGTTCTGGAAAACTCTCATTCCCACTCTTCTGGACCCTGTCCCCCCACCCCCACTGAAGACATAGGTATCTTTTGTCTGGGAGACAAAAGGTATCTTTTGTCTGGGAGAGCTTCTTCCCAGACTTGAATCCTATCCCCAAATCCAAGGTAATAATCTCTATTTGCTGCCTGCTTAGAGACAATACTGACCATTGTCTGGAGGGCCTACAGTGTCCCTCACTGACCAGATGCCTTCGTATGGACAGCTGCTCCCATAGCCATGCACCTCACCCCGTCACCAGTCTCAGCCACCTGATCAGTCACTCGCTGATCTACCTTAACATCCACAGAGCACCCACTCTGCCTCTTTTACAGACCATGTCCCTCTAGAATGATTTTTTCTTCCACTCTCTGAGGTGAGTGTGCACACCCTTAACCTACCCTCTTAATAAGGGTAACAATATTACATGGAGCGGTTCCTACTGTCAAGGTTCAAAGCCATGGGCTACATGAAAAGAAAGTTACTATGACAACACATCTATGATTTCCTGATATCCCAGATATGTGTATTAGGAAAACAGAGATGATACAAGAGAGGCTGGGAATGATTTTGTCCCCTCTACAAATCATTAAGTAAGCATTTCTGAGTGGACAGAGGAGAGTTGAGCTCATTACAGAGTGAGATAGAAACCAACTACAGTTAATGGTAAAACTAATGAATTATGAAGTCACTTCCCCACCATTTCCTTGAGGTATAAAATGAAGAAGTTGGGTTACGTCATCTCTCAGGCCTCCTTAAGCTCTAAAATCATCTATGATCTGTAGAAAGTGGCTCAATTTAAACTGGCATTTTACATTAAACATACAAAAACTTATTGACAATAGTATGTACTTTTTTGTGGGTGCCATATAGAATCAGCATAGCTAAAACATGAAAATTTATTTATTTATTTATTTATTTATTTATTTAATTACATACTTATTTTTAAATGTTCATTTCTTTATTATTGACATAGTGTACACACACAAGTGGGGGAGGGGCAGAGACACAGAGGGAGACAGAGAATCCGAAGCAGGCTCCAGGCTCTGAGCTGTCAGCACAGAGCCCAATTTGGTGCTTCAACTCAAGAACTGTAAGATCATGACATGGGCCAAATTCAGACGCTTAACCACTGAGCCACCTAGGTGCCCCCAAACATGAGGTTTTAAAGAAACGTGGAGGAAGATGCTTAAAAATCAAGAAGCCAAAACTTAAGCTCAATTTGCAGAGTACCCACAGGGTCTGAATAAGACACCTGAATCCACAAAATATTTAACAAATTCAAATTCATAACCATTTGTTTATCAACCTATTTCCAGAGCCAAAGTGTGGTGGAGGTTATAAATGCCATATTATATAGAAATGCACTACCATTTAGGAAGTGATGTCATAAAGCTATGGCCATAAAGCCAACTGGACAATGCCAGCAACATATTGTAAGAACACAGGGCTCCCTCTCCCTGATCATAACTGAATGGGCCCGATTTCCAGTCATTCATGTTTTCAGGAACATACTTTTCCCTTTCAAAATGTCTTTAACAGTTATGAACGACTTGTTTTCGATATAAATACCTAATGTGTTTTTCTATCAGATTTGTTCATTATGGAATAATGTACATCAATTTCATGCATAATTTGCACTTTTATAGCTGAAACATCAAGAAGAAACATTATCATTATGTGTTGATTTACAAAGCAAAAAAGAAAAATCATTTTTAATTCAAGCTCAGGCCCATGTTTATCAGGCCAGCAAGAACTGTGAATTCTTAACAGATAGCACACTACTTCCCCAAGGGGCCGTCTCTTCCCCACAAGTCTCCACTCCTGCCTGCTGGCTGCTGCATAGGGCAGGATCGCTAGGCATCGACAGTTGACCCTCTGCCAGTAAGATCAGAAGCTGCACTCTAAAACAGGTCGGCAAACAATGACCTGTGGGCCATATGCATCTCACTGCTTGTTCCTGTTCGGCTCCTGAGCTAAGAAGGGTTATTACATTTTCAAACAGTTGACAAAAAGCAATAAAAAGAAAAATATTTCAAGACATGTGAAAATTATATGAAATTCAAGTTCCGGTGTCCAGTAAATGAAGTGTGCAACATAGCCACTCATTTGTTTACATGTTGTCTATGTCTGCTTAATGCTCTAACATAAAGTCAAAATGTTGCAACAGAAACCATACAGCCCACAAGCTATATTTACTATCTGGCCCATTAGAGAAAAAGTTTGCCAACCTCTGCCCTAAAACATCTAAGACACTACCTTGTTGCCCCATGGACAGCAACAGTATTCCACTCAGCAGATCCAAATGTCTTCTGTTTCTCATGCGTTTCTCATCCCTGATGCAAAGTCAAATCTCAAAGTCAACACTCTGCTTTAACACAAAAGTCGTCTACAAAAATACCTTTGTTTTCTTTCTATACCTTCTGCCACAGCTTTTCAGTCTCAGTTACTTGCTTAAAACTGATGTCTCTGGTTTTTCTCCCTGTTTCCTTCTTTGCAGGGAGCCCATCACCCTGATTATCCTATTTAATCCTCTCTGTTCTTCTCTGTCCCTAAACCCACCAGATTTCTTCATAGTGCACAGTGAGGATTTATTTTCTATCTGTCTGTCTCTCCCACTAGAGAGTAAACTCAATGAGGCTGGGGTCTTATGTTTCTATTCACCATCATGTAGTGCTGCTCTTTTAAAAGTATCTAGTATGCTTAGCACTAAGTGGAAATTGCTTAACAAAATACTGAAAGACTAACTGAATGAATGAACGAATGAATGAATGAGCAAATAAGGCTAAATGAACCAGGCAGGAAAAAAGTTTAAAAAGGAGTTTTGAAAGCACATTCTTTCTCCCCTCAAAAAGATCTACTTTATCTGAACACTAGCTATTTACTACTCACAGAACACTGACCATGGACCAGACACTATGCTCAGTCCTTTACCTCCTGTGGCTGCTATAACAAATTACCACAAAATGAGTGGCTTAAAACAACAGAAATGTATCCTCCCACAGTTATGAAGGCCATAAGTCTGAAATCAAGACATTGATAAGGCCACACTCCTTCTAGAATCTCTAGGGGAGATTTCATTCCTTGTCTCTTCCAACTTCTGGTGGCTACTGGGGCTCCTTGGCTTGTGTGTACATCACTTCAATCTCTGTTTCTGTCTTCATATGGCCTCCTTTTCTGTGTGTCTGTGTCTTTTCCTCTTCTGTCTCTTATAAGGACACTTGCCATTGGATTTAGGACACACCAGGTTAACCTAGGATGATCTCATTTCATGATACTTAACTTAGTTAGATCTGCAAAGACCTTTTGCAAATGAGGTCACAGTCATAGGTTCCAATGATTAGGACATTGACATATCTTTTGGAGGATACTATTCAATTCATTACATTTAGCACCAGGATATTAGTACATTTATGATTTCATTTAAGTTCTCCAAGAGCCTTGAGAGTTACTACCATTTCACAGATAAGAAAACTCTAATAAAAGAGTGAAAAAGCTAGCATTTGAAACTAAGTCTGTCAGAATTTAAGACTATGCCCTTAACCACTACAGAATTTTACTGTCTACAAAGCCAACTGGGTCACTTCCTGAATTGCCTAATTTGCAGGTGGAATATACCAGAGTCCCAAGCCACCACAAAATTCCTTCACTTCCTTTCACCCACTTACATAACCAGATGATCCACCTGGAGTGCAAAACAAGAGGAAATTTTTCAGGTTACCAGGAAACTCCCAGTTGTCCTCAGGGCTAATCTGACACTGTGAGCCACCTTCTCTAAAATGAAGTACCTGTTTCTCTTAGTGAATTTTGCTAAATGCTTCCTGATGTCTATGGCAAATTAAATTCCCTGTGTATCTACCACTGTTGAGCAGTGTGTATGAGAAATTCTAAAGAGAATGTCTTCTTTACTTCACTCCAGAGATTCTAAAAATGTATGAATTACTTTTCTTTTCTTTTTTTTTTAATTGGGATGCAAATGACACTAAGGCATCTCACATGGCCACAAGGAAGTAGGACATAAGGAAGGAATTATTCTCTGGTCACTTTGAATTAGAACATGCCAGTGACCCTCGAGGGACTATAAACTGTGGGCATTTCTCCAAACCCTTTCAAATTGCTTGGCTCAAAACTCACATAAAGTTAGTTCCTTGTGAAAATCCCCCTCCTAGCGGCATGAGAGAATTAATATACTTCCAAAAGTAAACAAGTCGCTCCTTTCTGCAGCTGAATCAGAACCGTTATATATCATGCCAACTCAAAGGGAAAACACAGTCAAGGAAATGGAGGGGTCAAAAGCCAACCACCTGGAAATTTATGTCAGTTTTTAACGCTTAGGCTCCTTCACCGCAAACAAATATCACACTTTAATACCGCTGCCCAATAAAGGAAAACCTTCGACTTGTGGGCTTGTGGAAAAAGCAGAATGAAAAAGCAGCATTCATGTGAGAGTCAAAACCTATCCTGAACTTTGGTGAAGAATAAAAAGGCTTTCATGCTATGTCTTTTATCTCTGCTGGAGCTGGGGCTCAGAGTGACACTATGGACAGGACACTGACAATGATTGAGCAACTTCTCCTTACCTGATTGTTCCATAGGTTTTATATCACTGATCCTTTACCACTACCCTTGAAAGTAGGCAAAATGCCCTCATTTAGAGTTGAGGACACTGAGGCTCAGAAAACCTAATGGCTTACCAAAGCTCAAGTAGTTAATTAGCGATTTGGGGTAAACCAAAGATATTCCCAAATGCCAAGCTTACCTAAATCAACTTTTTCTTTCCTGCTCCTGCCAGCATATTCTAAACATATGCTTTTAAAATAATGACACACTAAATCTTGCAATCAAGTTATTAAAGCATTCTGGTAAGTCTGCAAATGTCATGCTGTTTTCACTAAAGATGACCAGGATATGACATTGTCTCCTCCTATTATGCCCAGCCAGCAGACTGACTGTCAAATACCCACTGCTGTGATCTGTTTAGCAAGGTCAGCTGCTTGATTGCTATGAATAATTGGATGCCATTAATAATGGTCAGCTCCAGGATATAGGAAAGTGGTCAAGCGTGATAATTGTATTTTGAGTTCCAGCAGATTATTTCCTGGGGAGCAGGAAGACAACCACTATATGGAATACAGTTTTCCTAAGTTCAACAGAGATAACTCTTTCCCTAGAGGTGAAGGGGACAAATGAAGGGCTCTCCTAAAAACCTGTGTGACCACCTCTGAAAAGAAATATGGAAGTCAACATTTTGCAAGATGTGGCTAATATTGGGAGGCCTGACCATTATTAAATGTCTTCAGCAGTTAACTTTCTTATTCCGTCATTCAGATTATTACTAGAGTTTTATACATTGGAGGGGTGGGATGTCACTGTCTAAATTCGGAAGCACCAGTGATGTCAGATCAATGGCTAATTAGGAAATCTAATCCAGTTGATAGTCATCTGAAAGGTCAAGCATAAATCTTTTGCTGTTTAATGTGTATTAAATGTCCAAAATATATTAAAGGCTGTGACTACCACAGAATAATGATATAGAACAACATTATCATCTTTTTAAAAAAGCTTTTCAAAGAATAAAGGCTTTAAAAAAAAAAACCTTCCAGAACATAAGAATAAAAAAATGAGAAACTAAAGAGATTATAAAAAGTCACATTCTATAATTATGTGAAAAGGAAAAGCTGAAAACGATCTTAGAGAAAGGTAATAGACTAGGGTTTGGGTGGTAAATAAAGAGCAAAAAAAAATCATACAAAAATGTAATAACTTAATAGCAATAAAGCATGCTTTACTACAACACCCATCAGCTATTGGTTTCAGACTTCAATATGGAAACTTTCTTCCACTGGCCAGCCATGTGAGTGAACAAAATTAAACTTAAAACTTACCATAGCAGAAGTATAAGTGAAGGAAAAGCAATGGGAACATGGAGTCAGGATACAACCGCTTGAAGCCATAAGTACTCAGCACATGTTTCTTGTCAGCTTTTCCATTATCTGGAACTACTACAAGATGGACCGTTGGGCCATTTTTTTCAAGAGTATTCAGTGTTTTGATCAACTCTGAAATGAAAAGACAAACCAATGGATTTTCAACACAATATAAAAGCCAAAACTATAAAACTTTCATAAAAAAAACATAGAGTAAGCTCTCATGACTTTGGGTGAAACAATGGTTTCTTAGATATGATACCAAAAAGACAGGTAACAAAAGGAAAAAAATGTATAAATTGACCACATCAAAATTAAAAACTTTTGTGCAGCAAATGATACCATCAAGAAAGTAAAAAGACAACCCCAAGAATGGGAGAAAATATTTGCAAACCATATATATATATGTATACATATACATATATATGTGTGTGTGTATATATATATATATATATATGATGAAGGATTCATATCTCAATACAAATAGCCAAAAAGCAGAAACAACTCAAATGTCCATTAACTGATGAATGGATAAATAACATGTGGTATATCCATACAAAGGAATATTATTCAGCCGTAAAAAGGAATGAAGTAATGACATATGCTACAATATGTCTGACTCTTAAAAACTATATAAGTGAAAGAAGCCAGTCAAAAAGGCCAAATATTGTACAAATTCTTCTATTAGAAATGTCTAGAATAAGGAACCTTACAGAGACAGACAGTAAATTAGGGGTTGCTTAGGGCTAGGGAAGAGGAGACACAAGGGAAAAAGGGATTTAATACTAATGGGTATAAGGGTTTTTTTTAGGGGGTATGAAAATGTTATAAAATTAGTTCATGCTGGTGGTTGCATAACTCTATGAATGTATTAAGAAAAATTAAGTTGTGCACTTTGAATGAAGATGAATTGTAGGCATGTGAATTATATCTCAGCAAATTCAAAGCTATTTTAAAAAATAATCAAGGGGCGCCTGGGTGGCGCAGTCGGTTAAGCGTCCGACTTCAGCCAGGTCACGATCTCGCGGTCCGTGAGTTCGAGCCCCGCATCAGGCTCTGGGCCGATGGCTCGGAGCCTGGAGCCTGTTTCCGATTCTGTGTCTCCCTCTCTCTCTGCCCCTCCCCCATTCATGCTCTGTCTCTCTCTGTCCCAAAAATAAATTAAAAACGTTGAAAAAAAAAATTAAAAAAAAAAAAATAATAATCAAAACAAAGAAAAATACCGATAGGCATAGGCTGCTTCCCTAGTGATAAAATCATTTTATTTTTAGACTGGGGATCCAGAAGGGAGAATAAACTTGCACAAGCCCCACAATGAGCTAGTAACTAGGCAGAATCCCCAAGATCTCTGCCTCCATGCCACTGGAAAATTTCTTACTCTTTATGGTCTTTTTCAGAGGGTAGGGGATCTTTTCCTCTCAGTGACAATAGCCTTACTGACTGATGCATTTATCCAGAAGAATTTCCATCAGCTAATGAAACGAGAGGACACCATAACCTACAGGAGGTAGGCAATATCAGTCTAGCAGGAGTCTTTTTTCTTAGATAACAGTAAAGAACTTCTAAAAGGCCCCCAGACTTGAGCAAGGTCTAACTAGTTCCCTGAAAGGAGAATCAGATGGAAGCATGTAAGATTTTTAGTCATGAGAAAATTATTTGATTAGGTGATGATCAGTTTACAGAAATAAGGACCCAGTCTTACTGGATGGCTCAGTCGGTTAAGCGTCCGACTCATGGATTTGGCTCAGGTCATGTCTCAAGGTTCCTGAGGTCGAGCTTGAGATTCTCTCTCTCTCTCTCTCTCTCTCTCTGCCCCTTCCCCACCATTGCATTCTCTCTCTCTCTTAAAAAAAAAAAAAAAAAAAAAAAAAAAAAAAAAAAAAAAAAGGAAGAAGCATCCAGAACCCAGATTTCTCCATCTTAGTTAAGCCTCACTAAGGCTTAACAAGAGACTAAGCAAGAGACTAAAAGTTGGCCAGGGTCAACTTTTTCACTTTTTCCCTTAAATTAGCACCTTTTTTCCATAGGGAACATCCATTTCCTCTCAAAACTGCCTTTAAGCCCAAATGAACCAGGGCAACAAAAAAGGAAGGAAAGATCCTCATCCCAGTTGCAATATTTTCAGAACCTTAAAAGATTTTATTTTAAAATCAGAAAATAAGACAATACCTTATATATCAATGGCTTCCTCATTTGCACAAAGGAGAAAGAGAACATCACTTACTTAGAGAAGTCAGTGGAAATGTAGTACATGCCCAAGTAAGAAAGTGTATCAGAGAAGTGTGTGTGTCTGTGTGTGTGTGTGTGTGTGTGTGTGTGTGTGTGTGTGTGAGACAGAGAGAGAGAGAGAGAGAGAAAGAGAGAGGTGTGGGGAGGTAATGAGGGGGTTCAGGGAGAACTAAGGCTGAACTTCAGAGCCTGAGAGGATTTAAAAGGTTTTCTAGAACAGATAAAAAATGACACAAAAGTGCCTCATGCTTGAAGAGAAAGCATACAACAAATGGAAGAATGGAAAGTTTATGTTCTCACTACTGTGCTCCAGGCTTAAGAAGAAATTTAATAATTACAGCTTTCAGGATTTTTTTGCTCTTATGCCAGTTATTTTATTTATAATAAATTTTTCAATTCTCAAGTTCCTATTGCCCTTGTTCTCTTTTACTTCTACTTGAATTATTTTTATTTCTTCTTATAAAATAAAAATGTATCTTGAAGAGAACACTAACAAGCCTTGAGACAGAGTCAATTAACCAGTAACATATCCCTGCCAATTTTCCAACCACTACAAATTCTTCCACACATGAGGAGAAAAGGTGAGAACAGAGGTCAACAGTATATACAGCTCCATGTTTTATTCATCTTTCCAGAATGGTGGGAATATTAACTAATTACCCTACACTATGCCTCTGTAGGATAAAGAAAAGTAATCCAGCTGTGCCCTACTTTAAGAAAAACTAAAAATGACTTATAAAAATCAAAATCTATCAAAATATAAATAATAAAACACAAAACATATTCATAGAAGGATCTGAGATTAGGTAACATTTTAAAAAGAATGCTTGAGTACATTTAAAATACGACTTCATTTCTAAAATTTGAATTACTCTTTTACCAAAACCCATTATTTAAAAATCCAAATTTATAAAGGCAGATGCATTAGGGGGTTAATTGTTACATTCATAAAAAGATTTCCTTAAAAAAAAAAAAAAAAAAAAAAGATTTCCTTAAACAGCATGCCACCTCCACCTCCCTCCTCCATATAATAAAAATATGATTTGATTTGCCAGCAATTGATCAAATGCAAATTCAAGGAAACAGCAATTGTTAGAGCTATATATGCCTGTATTTGTCTTGCTATTTCTGTGGGTAAATAGGGAAATTGAAGATCTGAGCAATTAAATAGTCATTCTGAGATTAAAGTTTATAATTAGGTTCTCCTAGTTCCCTGTCTATAAAATATCTATCTATCTGTATATAATACTAATACACAAATAGACACAAGTTACGCATACTAATGGAAAAAGCAGAGGAACATGAACTCAAGAGTGGATAGTTCCAAAATTATTTCATATTAGTTTTTGCCTGTATTTTATTTGCTTTAACAATACAAAGAAAGGCATTTAAAATCTAATTTTCATGCATATAAATTAAAGTTCAGGAACATTAAGCAGAATGCCTATGAGAAGTAGATCTAGGAATAGAACCCCAACACAGGCTATAATCTGAGGGGAATTCTTGAGAAAATATCATGGAGGGTGACAAAAGGCAATTATCAGATTTTAAGTGATCAAAGCAAAATTAAATTAAAGATTTTAAGGGTAGGGCACTATATATTGCTGCTTTTCAAACAAACAAATTTCATTTTAAAATGGAACCTTCCGGGGCACCTGGGTGGCTCAGTGGGTTAAGCATCTACCTTCATTTCAGGTCATGATCTCACGGTTTGTGGATTCGAGCCCCGTGTCCAGCTCTGCGCTGACAGCTCAGAGCCTGGAGTCTGCTTCGGATTGTCTCCCTCTCTCTGCCCCTCCCCAACTTGTGCTTGCTCTCTCTCTCTTTCTTTTTTTCTCTCTCTCTAAAATAAATAAACATTAAAAAAATTTTTTTTAATGGAACCTTGATGTACCTGGGTGGCTCAGTTGGTTACACATCCAGCTCTTGATTTTGGCTCAGGTCATGATCTCACAATTCATGAGTTCGAGCCGAGTCAGGCCCAGCACTGACAGCGCAGAGCCTGCTTGGGATTCCCTCTCTCTCTTCCTTTCTCTCTCAGCCCCACCCCTGCTCCTCTGCTCTCTTTCTCTCTCTCCCTCCCTCCCTCCCTCTCTCTCTCTGCCTCTCAAAATAAATAAATAAACTATAAAAACAAATAGAACCTCAAGGGATGCCTGGGTGGCTCAGTCATTTAAGCATCTGACTCTTGATCACAGGTCTTGATCCTAGGGTCGTGAGTTCAAGCCCTGCATTGGGCTCCACACTGGGCGTGAGGCCTACTTAAAAAATAAAATAAAATAAATAAAATAAATAAAATAAAATAAAATAAAATAAAATAAAATAAAATAAAATAATAAAATAAAATAAAACAAAATAAAACCTCACAAATTATCTGTACCTCCAGCATTCTTTTGATCAGCCTGAGACTGACTTTTTACAAGGACTAAAGAAGAATTTATTGGCCAGTTTGCATTTCTGCTTTTGTAGGCAAAACATATGACCATAGACTTCTGTCTAGTCTATAAGGCCCCAGATACCGCAGAGCCCCTTAGGAGATCATAGCCAGGGCATTCAGACACTTGTGCAAGCATCGTCAGCTTCCAAAACAATCTTTAAAATACTACTCAAGGAAAGAAATACATAATATAAATTCCATTAAGATGGATCATCAAAAGTCCAGAGAACCTGAAGCTTATAGCAATAGGGTGGTATGTCTAATCAACAAGCAAGCAATGTAACCAATTTAAAACTGAATATATGACCATATTCCAGACAATTCCAAAGCAGTCAAACACGGAGTTTCACATAAGATTCTAATCTTGACTAAGAATTTTATCTTATTAATGCTCTCCGTGTCTAGTAATCAAGTCTGACAAGGCCAGGTAAAAGGGAATATATTTCTTGATAAAAGAGGAGCATGGGACTAAATAACACAAGTGGATAAAATTGCTTCTAACAATCTATTTAAAGATTCCATTAAGTAATGCTGGTTAGTTTTGATTCTTGATAATGGAGCTACATAGGAGTTCCACATGAATGTGAAATGATTAAAAACAATGCTCTCAGACAATGAGTATTAAAGCTGGTTATGCTAGTGGAAAACAGACAAGGGACCTTTCTTTGGTGGAACCGAAACACTGAGACTGAATATACATATGGGGTATTCTATGAGAAGGAAGCTATGGTTGAATGGATATTTAAAAAACAAAACAGTGCTGTGAATAGGGACAGCCATCCATGTAATTTTTGTCAAGACAAATGGACTGATTAAAGCTGTTAGATATTGTGATAATACAAAGGGGGAGCCAGTAAGAAGATTCACTAGGCTCAAATGAATAATAAAACTGAAAATGAACAAAGATTATAACATCACTTCAACAAATGGAGCTAATAATAATGCTCTTTGTGTCCATAGCACCTTTTATCTTAGCAGTTCAGAGCATTTCACAGAACCACTGAATCATGACTTCTACAGTTGAAAGTGACCAAAAAGATAATCTGCTCCAAACACATACTCAGGCTTCTGTCTGTACTGCAACATCTCCCACACACAATCACACAACCTATTTGATCCCCTCTGGTAATTTCATTTCCTCCTGAGTATACCATTTCAGATCCATATTGACAAAAATCCAGAATATTCGTATTTGTCATTTTCTTTGCACTGAGGCATATAGGAAAGTTTCTCATCATGCAGGGCTGTGAGGTCATAGCTCAAGAGAACAGGAGAGTAAGAGAAATTGACAAAACGTTTTGAGGCAAAAAACAAGAAAGTGGTAACTGACTTTGAGGACCTTAGAAAGTTTGAAACCTAATTCTATTGGATGTTAGATGATTGAGAGCCAAAAGAAAGACTATTTGCACCTCAGGATTCTGGAAAGGCTCAGGAATTGTGATAGCTCTGGTGGTGGTTATCAGATGGTGGTTATCAACACATGTACAGGGCAAGGAGGAATGCTAAAACTCGGTACAAGGAGAAGCCAGATCTCTGGAACCCTTCTCCCATTTTCATAGCCAAACAACTTTATTTAAAACTGCACCGAGTGCCTAGTATGTGCCAGGCATTGTTCTGGGAACTGTGGCTACGGAAGTAAACAAAACATAAAAACCTCAGCTCTCAGAGGTTAAATGTTGGAGAAAGGCTGCATAAAAATAAAAAAGGAAAGAAAGAAAGAAAGAAAGAAAGAAAGAAAGAAAGAAAGAAAGAAAGAAAGAAGAGGAAAGAAGTAATAAGGCAAAAAGTAATAAAGTAACATCAGATGGAGACGTATAACAGGAGAAAAAATAAAGCAGGGATAGTAGACATGAAGGCAAAGGGGAAAGAGGTAGTTTATATAAGGTGGTCAGAACGGCTTTCCTGAGGGTGACAGTAGAGCAGCAATCTGAGGAAGTTGAGGTGAGTATCTGAGGAAACTTCCAAACAGTGGGAAGAGTAATTACAAAGGCCTGAAGAGGGACTAAGTGACCTCATTATGTGTGGGATAGTGAGAAGACACTCCCATGAGGAGACCAAGTTGGCCCGGGTAGGGTGAGCAGGGTGGGGAATGGTAGGAAATGGGATCTAGAGGTAACAAAGGAGCAGGAGGGAGTCAGGGAGTGCATCATAAAGCCTTGTAAGTTATTTTTAGGTTTGGACATTTGCTCTGAGATAGATGGATGCCACTGGAGAGTTTTGAAAGAGGAGTGAAATATACCCTGACTTATAATGGTTAGGGAATTCCCATTTAAAAAATCAGACTTATGGGGCACATGGTTGGCTCAGTTGGTTAAGCATCCAGTTCTTGGTCTTGGCTCAGGTCATGATCTCACAGTTGGGATCAAGCCCCACATTTGGTTCTGCACTGACCACATGGAGCCTCCCTCTCTCTCTGCCCCTCTGCCACCCATTCTCTATCTCTCAAAATAAATAAATTTAAAAGAAATAGATTAAAAACTCAGACTTAATGCCATACAAACCCATCAGTAAAAAAGCCCCACCTATCACACATAGAGCTTCTGTTTTTGTCAGTCTGGGCTGCTATAAGACTGTAGACAGGGTGGCTTAAACAACAGAAATTTATTTCTCATGGTTCTAGAGGCTGGGTAGTCAAGGTGCTGGCTGATCTGGTTCCTGGTGAGAACACACATCCTTCCTGACTCCTCACACAGCAAAGACAGGAAAAGGAGGAGAAGGCTCTCTGGTGTCTCTTCTTATAAGGGCACTAATCTCACCCTGAAGGCTCCACCCTCATAACCTAATACCCTTCCTAAGGCCCCATCTCTAAATAACATCATGTTGGGGATTAAGGCTTCAACATACGAATTTGAGGTGGGGACGGGAGGACACAAAACTATACTCCATAGCAATTTCCAGTTGGTCTTTTAGCTCCTCACTCTAAAATATGAACACCCGAGGATCAACAAACATTTTTTAAAAGGCTTTTAGATGAAAAAGATAAGCTAAAATAAATAAACCTTAAAAAAGAATCTCAGAATAGGATTAATCTGATGACCAAAAACAAATGTTAAAAACTTCAAAATAAATTTCATAAAAGAATCAAATTATAACATCTATGAAAGAAGAATAGGATGCTCCAATAGAGGGACAAGGTGTTTCCAGAAAATATAAAAATGAGAGGCAAAGTTATAATTCAGTAAAAAAGTAGAAAATACACTTGAAAAAAATTCCCTACCAACTTAAAAAAAAAAAAAAAAGGAATGTAAAATAACAGAGGACTAATACAATGAGAAAAAATTAGTCATTCAGTCCAGGAGATCGAGCACTTAAAGCAAGGAAAACAGAGGGGGAAAAAATGATCAAACAAATGATAGAAGTTATAGCTTCTATCAGGTGTTAAGGACTAAGTTTCCATATTGAAAAGGCTCTCGACTGCCAAAGAACTGAATGGAAAAATAGGTATGGGGAGAAAAGAGCTGTAAGTCTTCCTCCAAAGGAGAAAGTCAACAAACAGTTAAAGTTGAATATTGAAAAGTCAAGAAATAGCAGTAGGTAAGGCATGTTATTTGAAAATCACATGGTAAATGCCAAGAGAAACAGTAAGCAGGAAGCATATCACCCATTCTGGCTTTACCTTTGCACTTATCCTATTTCCTCAGGGATATTTTAAACTTTATAGAAAGAACCCAGAACCAGAGTACATCTACCAGTTTGGGGGTGGATAGGCTAGCCACTTAATCTCTCTACTTCAGGGACCTACTAGGCCAGAAATTAACTCTTACCATATACAGCCATCCAGGCCTTCCTAAAGAAGGAATAAATGTCTAAATACACAAACTAACCTTACACTTAAAGGAGTGGGAAAAGAATAGCAAATAAAGCCCCAAAACAAACAGAAGAAGGGAAATAATAAAGATTAGAGCAGAAATCAAAGATATCAAAATTAAAAAAAAAAAAAGTAGAACAGATCAATGAAACCAGGAGCTGGTTCTTAGAAAGAATTAACAAAATTGATAAACCCCTAGCCATATTTATCAAAAAGAAAAAGGAAAGGACCCGAATAAATAAAATCATGAGTGAAAGAGGAGAAATCACAACCAACACCGCAGAAACACAAACAATAATAGGAGAATATTATAAGAAATTATATGCCAACAAATTGGGTAATCTAAAAGAAATGGACAAATTCCTAAAAACATATAAACTACCAAAACTGAAACAGGAAAAAGTAGAAAATTTGGACAGACCCATAACCATTAAAGAAAATGAATCAGTAATCAAAAATTTCCTGAGGTCAGTAAATAGAATATAGGGCATCTGTGACCTTGAATGCTTAAAAAAAATAAATATTTAGTTTTACTAACATCTGACTGAAATTTAGCATGTTATTTAATTATGAATAAGCAAAAAAACCCACAGTGAAACCAATAGTACCTGTTACTCTGTCACCAACAGAAATCATAGATATGTTCATATCATATTACACTTGGCCCAGATATCTTAAAATATGTTCATGCCACTTTAATATAATGAAATTATTAGACCCATCACTAGATCTTATTTACTTAACACGTTACTTAATATGTTAGTAAAAAATCACATATAGTGGCATATCATGTTTGTTTCTTAATATGTGGATAGCATATTTCAATATAATTGGGTTTCTTTGTAGCTTTATGTATCTCAATTTATAGTTCACCTGCCTTCCAAGATAAATATAGTACATAAGGGCACATAGTACCAAAAGAGGAAGAGGAAGAGGAAGAGGAAGAGGAAGAGGAAGAGGAAGAGGAAGGAGGAGGAGGATAAGAAGGAGAAAGAGAAAGAGATTAGGCAGCTAGAAGCTATCTTCAGGGCTTATGGACTTTGGGGGTACATTGCACAGGACCATTGTGTATATAGTCCTGCAAAACAAAGGACATTCAGATATATACAATGATGGTCCTCATAAAATAGAACTTAATTTTTCTGTGCTGCTACCAGGGAGTCAGGGAACCAGAGATCCCTACTAGAGGGCTATGGCATCCAATGCAGCCAACATCCACAGAGGGAAGCAGACAAGACTTGGGCTGTCATCATCATGGACACATGGGTGAACAAGCACAAATGAGCATATCTTGTCACTCTACCCAATCCTTGCCATCACATGCTCCATTGTTCATTTGCTACTTCTTCACATTAAATTAGAATTATCTCCTCCATGTCCTCAAAACCTGCTACCATCTACAGCACTTTTTGACTGTGTCTCACTTTCCTTTTTTTTTTTTCATCCTGTCCCCATTACTCCTTTGATCCCCCAGGTTTCCTACATTATACCTCTGACTTCTTATTCTCCCTGCTTCACCCATAAGTGATGCTTACAGCCATCAGCTGTTCTGTGGGAGCAAGCTACATTAACATCTACAGATGTCCCCAAACCACACTAGCTGCCCTGAAACAGGTGTCATCAGAGTACAGAAATGAGGTGAAGCAGGTGGAGATAGCATAGCCCCTTCTGGAATCCTCTGGTGGGTGAGTCTGGCTCATAGCAACTGTCTCAGGCAAGCAGTAAATATCTGCTAGCCTCCTGTTCATATGCCAGCTTCAGGTCTCCCTCCCATCATAGCTTTTAAATTGTGATAACTAGAGGAGTTTATAAGCAGACAATGAAATCAGTGCCCAGAAAATATAATTGGAACAGGCTGAATTTGCATGGAGAAAAGAGCACCTATTGAAGGAAAACATAAACTGCCTCCCTTATTAGAAGGGAAGAAAGAAGAGTTGGTGGAGGAGGGAAAGAAAGAGGTAATTAAGAAAGGAAGCTGCAAATTCACTCCTCACTAGAACATTTTCCAGATTATCTGAACAATGAAGAAACAAGACAGGCAATGACAGACAAGTGGTCCAAGTTTCTTTACACACTAAACATGAGTTAGCTACAAGCAAAGCTTAAGTAGGTCTGTATTTCTACAAATATTCTAATTTTCTGGTACAGCAGTTCTTCAAAAACCAATTTTTAATTGACCACTCCACAGAATATGTTGCCTCCTTCTGCCTCATAGGAAGATACTCATGGTGAAGAGAGACACAAAATTACCACTGTTGAAAGTGTTATATGTACCCCCACAAAATGATGATTTACAGATGTCAACCAGACCTTGTTATTCTCCACATAACATCTTCTAAGAAAGTCATCTTGCACTGAAAATAAATGCCAATGTCCTTTCCCCACTGTACCAGACCTCCTGTGATCTGGCCCTTGTTGACTCCTCCCATCTTGTCCTGGCCACTCCCCCCCTCTTACTCATGGCATCTAGCCATACTGGCCTTTCTGTTCCGCAAACAAATTACATTTCCCCACCCAGGGCCTTTGATTTTACTATTCTTCTGCTTGGACTATCTAATTCCCAAATTTTTCCACCATTAACCCTATCTGTAATGGTTCACTTTATGTGTCAACTTAACTGCGATAAGGGATGTTCAGAGAACTGCTAGACTATTATTTCTGTGTGCCTGTGAGGATGTTTTAGGAGGAGGTTAGCTTTTGAATCAGTAGACTAAGTAAAGAGCATCTACACCAACGCAAGTGGGCATCATGCAATCCATTGAGGGCCTGAACAGAACAAAAAGGCAGAGGAAGGATAAATTTGTTCTCTTGTTTCAACCAGGATATCCATATTCTCTTGCCTTTTTGACATCAGCACTCCTGGTACTGAGGCCTTGGACTGGACCTTATGCCACTGGTTCCTCTGGCTATCAGATCTTTGGGTTTGTATTAGAATTACATCATCATTTTACTTTCCTGGGCCTCCAGCTTGCAGATGGCAGACTGTGGGACTTTACAGCCTCCATAATCATGTGAGCCAGTCCTTCATAATACATCTCTTTCTCTTTCTCCCTTTCTTTTTCTTTCTTTTTTTTGTTTTCTTTCTTTCTTTTTCTTTCTTCCTTTCCTTTATTTCTTTTCTTTCTATCAATCCATCCATCTATCCATCCATCCATTGTATTGGTTCTATTTCTCTGGAAAACCCTGACTAATACACATTGTCATCATTCAGGTTTTAGCTTATATGTCATAATACTAAAGAGGTCTTCCCTGAAGTACCAAATTAATGCTAGCCACTCTCAGTCCCCCTCTATCCTACTACCTTACTTCATTTTCTTCAGAGCACCAATCTTGCATTAAATTCTTATTTCTTTGCTTATCTTCTTCTGTGTTCTCCATATAAGCAAGGATCTTATCATCAGTCTTTCCCACAACTATTAGAAGAGCACCCAGCACAGAATAAGCATAAAATACATATTTTTGTGGATTGGGTTAATTTTAAATGACTGTACTTGCTTAGAATGAGTTAATAGTATAACCTGTTTGTCAAGCTCTTACAGTTGGAGCTTAAACCGGGTCAGCGTACAGGCACTCACAGGCCCAGAAGGAATCTTCTTTCTAGAGCCACAGTATCCCAGTAAGAAAATATTTTATTTTTTACCATTTAGTTAGCATCATCAACCAAACCCACCTACTGTGGGAAGCTTGGTGGGGACAAACACAATAGAGTTAAATTGTCAACCATGGGATGAATATATAAATTTGATAGGAAAAAATACTACTATTGCCATTTTATACACTAAGAATCAGCAGGTAACATAGAACAAACATGACTTTTGAAGTCGGGCAGACTTAGGTTCACACCCCCACTCTTCTATCTCTGGTATAGACTGAACTGGTCCTCCCCAAATTCATATATTGAAGCTCTAATCCCCAGTGTGACTGTATTTGGAGACAGGACCTTTAAGGAGGTAATTAAGGCTAAGGAAGGACAAAAGGGTGAAGTCACAATTCAACAGGACTTGTGTCTTTATAAGAAGAGAGACACCAGAGCTCTCTCTCCTCCCATGCACAAACAGAGAAAAGGTCATATGAGGACACTGTAGAAAGGAAGCTTTCTGCAAGCCAAGAAAAGATGCCTCACCAGAAATCAATGCTACTGCCACCTTGGTCTTGGACTTTCATCCTCCAGAACTGTGAGAAAACAAATTTTGGTTATGTGAGCCACCTAGTTCGTGGTATTTTGCTCTAGTCCAAAGAGACTAATCCAACCTACAAGCAGGATGATCTTGCATAAGTTATTAAACTTTCTAAGCTCAAAAGTCTACAAAACCAGGAAAAGAAACCTCAGTTTGCAGGATCGTTGTGGGGTTTATGGTTAGTTTCATGGAGAGCTTAAAAAATAGGTACTCACTGTCATCGACCAGCCTGTGAATCACCTGTTAGCATCCTCCTGATTACTGGAGATATTTGTCTCTACTAAACCAAGTGAGTAGCCAGTTAAGAAACTAGAATGGTTCAACAACACAATAAAGGACATACAATTTAGTGGTAAAAGTAAATTTGCTACAAAATAAATAAATGGGAAGGAGGCTTTTAAATTCTGACCAATTGTTTTGGCCCTATAGATATATCATGTATTAATTTGGGATACTCAAGACATAAAATAAATTATCTTATAATAAATACCCAGTAATTATGTGAATACTAGTGTTACTTTTTTATAGTAACTTTTATTCCCTTAGTAACTCAGTCACCTCTCTGGGCTTCAGTGTTTTCGTATGTAAAAAAAGGAGAAGTTGGCCTAGATTATTTTTTTAATTTTTTAAAGTTTATTTATTTATTTACAGAGAGAGAGCAAGCAGGATAGGGGCAGAGAGAGAGGGAGACGGAGAATCCCAAGTAGGCTCTGAGCTGTCATCATAGAGCCCAACACAGGGCTCAAACTCATGAACCATGAGATCATGATCTGAGCTGAAGCCAAGAGTTGTGAGCTTAACCAATGAGCCACCCAGGCACCCCAGTCTACATTATTTTAAAGGCCCTTCTAGCTCTGAGTCTAGGGTTCTATGGGTCTCTCTTCTTTGAAAGATAAGGCAACGGACACACTATTTGCAGTTATCTACATCAGGGATATTTCCATTAGAAGACATAGATCTGTAAAGACTCATCTATCCCCTCTCCTACCTGACCCCCACAAATTCCACCTTCTGATCTGTCACACACATTTACAGGTTAGCCACCCAGAGTTAGCAGTGCAGTCTGGAGCAATGAAATCAGACAATGTCCTTAAATATCCCTAGTACTTTAGTCTCTCAGTAATACCACCTGCTCTAAAACTATGGCTTGGAAGGTGATATTAACATATAACTCTTGGGCTTGTGTTTATTCTCTGATGGGAAATGTAAACTGTCAGTGCTGATAGCAATCTTTCATAGCTCAGATCATCATCACTGCATCAGAAAACCTGTTTTGATATAATTTAGCCCACCCCTAAACACCTTGTGCAATTCAAGATTTGTATTGTGTTGGGTCTCAGTGGTGCACGCAAAGAGCCTTAGTGCCTGGGAAAGGCTTAGAGGGCTTAGGGGCTTACATCTGGATTCCGAGTGCATGACAAAAGAGGAGGGCTGGATTTGCAGTGCGTGTTCACTACAATACCCCGAAGGATGTGTTTTTCTCTTTTGTAAAAGAAGAGGGTGTTAACTAGGTATTTTATTTTTTCCTGAAATGTTTGAACTTGCATATGAAGTGTTCTGGTCAGACAAGGAAAGGATTTGTATCCCTTCTGATAAAACACAGAATTGTGTTCTATGCCCTGCAGAACTCTCCATAGCCTTCTCTTGACGTGATCTCAAGTCAAGACTGTAACAACATGAAAAAGCACATTTGGTCACTAACACTTTCCTATTGCTGAGGCTTCCAATTGCATGTCCAAAATAGTTCCTCATATTTATTTTGTTCACTTTTCTTAAGTCATTTCAATGTTGCCCCTTTAATCTTACCATACACAAATAAAACCCATTTTATATCATAATATTGAAACAACATTGAAATTGAATACGTAATCCTCGTCATGTATCTGTATAGTTTATATGTTGTTCATTGAGAACATGCAAGTTTTATTTCCTCTTTCACAAAATGATACCATTCACTCGATACTTTCTCTTGAATGACTCTAAAGCAAGGGAAAGAATTCATAGGCATGAAAATCTAACTATAGACATACACTTACATACATATATACATACACATACATACATACATATATAAAAGACATCAAAGTGAGTTATATTGTTGAAAGTAAAACTGTTCATTGTACAGAACATTAAACAAAATAGAAAAGTATAAAATAAAAAATAAAACTTTATTCTCTTCCCCATTTTCTGTCTCAACTCTCCAGTAATAACTAACATAAGAAATGTTTTGCATATCCTTCTAGAATTTTCCTAAGCAAATACCAATGTGTGTATATGTGTATGTATAAGCACACATATATATGTACTTATGCATTTATGCATGTGCACACATACTATACATATCTTTCTTCATTAAGTAATGTTGATAACTATACTAGAAGCCAATCATATAAACTGATTTTGAGGGAACTCAGAAAAAAGGTCCTGCCATTGTTATATCATGGCTGAATTTTCTCACAGGAAAAAAAATCATACATAATAATAGAAGATGTAGTAATCACGAGAATAAAAACAATAATAATAAAATATATCTATCATCTCATTGAAACCTTACAATACCCCTATGAGTTTTTTTGTCCACATAGACATTTATTAAATATATTCAAAACTATGAGTCCTTTTATAAGTTATACCATCCAGTTCCCAAGCATTTTTCCCAGGGAACAGCAGCATGTCAAATTTTTAAGCTCTGAAGACTAAGCAATATTCATCAACTTTGGTGAATCCCCCCTTTGTAAGTGCCCCTTTCATCCCAACTCATATTTCCCTTTCTTCATTCCCTCCCACATTTCCTCATTCCTTGAACTGAGAAAAGCCAGCAACCCTTGTTGACTTTCTTTCCCCATGCTGCCATCTTGTCCAGTTCTCCTTGGCAGGGAATCAAGTTATGAATCCTTCTCTCTCCACTCCACCCCAGGCTCCCTCCTTGTCAAGCCCTCCCACTCCACCCCACCCCGCATTCCCAACCCTCACCAGCTCACTAAATATACTTGCACATGGTTCCATCCCATTTGCTAGGTAATCTGAAAAGGTAAATCTGTGTAGAATTTCAGGGCTGCTAAGGGGCCACTCATTCCTGAAAGAGGAGGCATTCATTACTTTTGCATTTTTAAGTAGGCTCCTGAGATACATTTAGTTCAGCTCCAAAATGTAAATAACTTGGAAGTCATCAATCTAGTCCTTGCAACACAAAAAAGTGGACAAAATTCTCATCACAAAAAAGAAATGGTAATTATGTGATAAGAGGGAGGAGGTGTTTATTAATGCTGCGATGATAATCATTTTGTAATATGTAAGTATACCAAATAAAAACATTGTACATTAAACTTACACAATGTCTGATATCAATAATACCTCAATAAAGCTGAGGGGAGGGGCACCTGTGTGCCTCAGTGGGTTAAGCAGCTGACTTCAGCTCAGGTCATGATCTCACGGTTCATGAGTTCAAGCCCCACGTCGGACTCTGTGCTGACAGCTCAGAGCCTGGAGCCTGCTTCAGATGCTGTGTCTCCCCTCTCTCTCTGCCCCTCCCCTGCTCACACTTGCTCTCTGTCTCTCAATATTGAATAAACATTTTAAAATTTTAAAACAAGAGAACTCAGGGGAAAAATGAGCAAACTGACAATCAGCAACTCTTCTTTGCTCTTCAGATATCCTAGGGTAAACTGCCACCCCAAATCTGGAAAAATAGACCATCCAGAGAGATGCAGCATCTCACATTTGCTTACTTGTGGCAGAAGCTTCTGGATGCCACAAGTGGTGGGACCATTTACTTGACTAGTGATTTTGACAAACTCCTGGAGATTCAGTGGGGGCTAGCATGAGAGGGGAAAGTTCCTGGGGGACATAAAAATAAGCCCCTACTTTCAAGGGCTTTCCTTCCAGGAACTCCCAAGTTCTCATGGTGAAGATCCAAGAAAGGTCCCCTTGAGGGAAGGGAAGAATACCCACTGTGAAACTATTCCAGACTCTTCTCTATAATAAAAGCCTATTCTCCAGGGGGAAAGGTCACTGAAACCTTCCTGTCCGTTCTGGCAGAAGAAAATCCCTCCTTAGTCCAGCCTCCCTCTATCACCTAAAGAAGAGGGGTGGGGCGGAATCCATAGTCAGCTGGAGACTGGGTTTCAAGGAAATAGGTTGGAAATGCTGCAGACAGGAAAAGGAGTAGCGGGCACGAAGGATGGGGGAAAATGCTATAACCATAGAGAAGGACCTAGATACTTGCACAAGCCACATCTTTAAGGCACAGTCCCATTGAAAGACTGACGCTTTATCAGAAATTTTAGAATGATCTCTTTTCCCCCACACGCTACCACCACACCAACAAGCCTCCAGTATAAAAACAGTGGATGAGAGCTAAAAGAGCTGGAATACACAGCCTCTTTCTCGGAATCAGTACAGAAAGAAGGTCCAAAGCCAACAGAGGAGATAAAACAAGGACACCAGATGAATTAGAAGCCTCTGTAACCTATAATCATAACAAATATTAAAGATGACCCAACTCCTGGCCAGACTGACACAAACTCTCATACCAAAGACCTATTTACCTCATAACCATTACCCATACAACAAATCTAGCTTTCAATAAAAAGTTACAAAGTATGAAAAAAGGTGAGGAAAGACACACTCTGAAGAGACAAAGCAACAAGGAGGCTCAAATATGACACAGATGTTAGAATTACTGAACAAGGACTTCAAAATAACTATGGTTTCTGTAAAAAGCTCTAATGGAAAAGGCAAACAACAGACAAGACTGGTAATATCAGCAGAGACATGAGGACTCTAAGAATGAACCAAAAGGAAATACTAGAAATCAGAAACACAGTAAGACAAATGAAAAACGTCGTTAATGAGCTCTTCACAAGACACAATACAAATGAGGAAAAGAGCAGTGAACTCGGGGGGGGGGGGGGGGGGGCAGCTGGCTGGCTCACTCAATAGAGAGTGTGACCTTTGACCTTTGGGTCATGAGTTCAAGCCCCACGTTAGGCAGGGAACCTACTTAAAAAAAAAAAAAAAAAAGCAGTGAACAAAGATAGATCAACAGAAACTTTCCAAACAAAAATACAAAAAGAAAAGGGTATCAAGAAAAAATTAAAAACAAAATATCAATGAACTGTGGTACAAAATCAAAAGAAATAACACATATGATTAGAATACCACGAAGAGAAGACCATATACAGCAGAAGAAATTTTTGAAGTAATAATGACCAAGAACTTTCCAAAATTAATGACAGACACCAAACTTCTCCCTAGAGAAGCTCCCTGCTGCAGGGAAAAGGCCTACTTGTGTCCTTACCTTCCTCACACAAATCTCTTGGCCCCTGGTATTGAAACTGGTTTTAATGGGAAGGGGAAAGGTGGTTGTATTAGTTTCTCATGACTGCTATAACAAATTACCATAAACCTGGGTGCATGAAATAACACAAATGTATTATAGTACAAGTCAAAAGTCTAAAATCAGGCAGGCCTGGTTCGTTCGATAGACTCTTGGGAAAATCTGTTGCTTTGCCTTTTCTAGCATCTGGAGGCTTCCTGAATTCCTTCCAGAACCACTCCAGCCGCTAGCTTTCGTCCTGTTAGAAATATTCCCATCTTCCCAATCAAAGGAGGGACGCAGAGACTGGGAGCACAGTGAAGCAAGGCTTTAATCAACGTTCTTGCAAAAGTGGGCGTCCGAGGGACAGGCACCCTGGGGGCAGTTACAGCAGACAATTTACTTCCTGGCATGCAAGACCTTCCCCTGGTTCCTCATTGGCTGAGTAGCACAGAGGTTACAGCCTTACCTGGACATTAGCTATGCCCATGTAAGGCAAAAAGGAGTCTGACTGTAACAAATGTACATTCACTTAGGTGAGGCAGAGACCCTCAGTCCCTCCTCCCTTTGTTCTTTGGCACATGCTCATTGCAAAGCCTGTGAAAATAAGCCCATGAAATGGAGAGGGGAAGAAGAAGCATGAAGTGAACTATCTTGGGACTCCATTGTGGGTGTGTGTGTGGAGGGCGGTGGGGGGGGGGGGGGGGGTGGTTCATACATATTTCTAATAGGTTGTAAACATGTTGTTAGCACAGCTTTTATTTGGTATTTCTGAAAATGAATCACCTCCCTTACTTCTCACATGTCCCCACAGCTCCTACTTCTCTTCTGTAATTAAATCTCTCTCTCTCCCCCTCTCTCTCTCTCTCTCTTTCCCCCTCTCTGTTTTAAGGACATGTGTGATTACATTATCCCCTGAATAATCCAGGATAATTTCCCCATCTCAAGGTCCTTAACTTAATCATACCTGCAAAGTTCCTTCTTCTATATAAGGAAACATTCACAGGTTCCAGAAATTAGTACCTGGATATCTTTAGAGGCCATTATTCACCCTACCAAAGTACCCTTTTGAGATCTGGGCAAAGCAGGGAAAATAAAATGACCACAATATACTTCCATGGATCTGGCATTCAGACACAGGTCTGAAGATTATTAAGAAGCTTGCTACAGAGCTTCACATTAGCTACTAAGGATACAAAAGAACTCTAAGACAAAATTTACTCAAAGACTTCCAGTGAGACAAGCTGCACACATAAGAAATGTTGGTAAATGCTTGCCTCCTTTGTTTTACAAAATAAAAGTCAGCTGTCATAGCCCTCTTTAATTCTGACAAGTTGTACAGACACTAATTGCAAAACAGACGTTGTCTTACAAATTTTCAATACGAACTCATAGGCAGGGCTTTGAGCATCTTCCAACTTGAAGGTTTATTTTTGAAAAGGGAGAAAAAATAGTTTATTTTCCCATGGAGGTTGACATGGTTTGCATTCTTTCAGTGGAACAATAAAATTCATGACCTTTTAAGAATTTATTTTAGAGCATGAAGATGTCTTTGACATACATTCCTGTCACCCTAGGTGATAGGTTCTGGTATTATTAGAAAGAGACCTGAGAAAAACTGAGAGAAGGTGGTTTGTTTGTACTGGGGAGAGGAGTAGAGGAATGGGAGCTGGTTGGGGTATATATAGATGGAAATGACATTTATAACATTTTTAACAAACAGTACCATTGGCAGCAACCAGTAAGAATGAATGCCAGCTGAAAACAAGCCTTACACCCTTACCGCACATATCTCTTCCTATCGGCCCTGAACATGCAGCAAAATTGTCATGAGAAAATAAACATATTAGTACTCTTGGTTCAGCATTCTTATATTTCTGGACTTCCGTTGTGTACTACCGTTTATAGAATTACTCTAAAAAAAATTTTTTTAATCACATTCATGGGGATGGGGAATAAGAAAGCTCCCAAAATAGCAACTGCAAAGAGGCAAAGCTTCCCTTTGGAGATAGGGATGGAGATGGTGACAGGAATTAAGGTTTTGAGCATCAGGGCAGCTAGCAACTGCGTCCTGTCTAATGGGAATAAAGGGTCTTCTCATCGACCTTTTCTAAATTGTAGATCTTTCCTCTCATTTGACCACTTCTTCCCTTCCCTCCCTCCCTCCCTCTCTCCCTCCTTCTTCTTTTCCTTCTCCTTCTTCTTCTGCTACTACTACCAGTACTATTACTTCACACACACACACACACACACACACACACACACACACACACCTCTCTTTTCCAGGTCCTCCTTCACTCAGCACATCTTCAACTCTATTCCCTAGCTGGATGATTCTAAATTTATTATCCCAGTGGAACTCTTCTCTCCAAAATGAGTGTCATTTTGGAAATGTCCTACCTTTGCATAAAGGCAATTTCACATATGCCCTCAAATAGATCCTTGTAAAGTTATCTTATTAAAACCTTTGAAGTTGACATTAAAAACCGTACTTTCCAGGACACCTGGGTGGCTTAGTTGGTGAAGTACCTGACTCTTGATTTGGGCTCAGGTCATGATCTCATGGTTCATGAGATTGAACCCCACATGGGGCTCTGTGCTGACAGCGTGGAGCCTGCTTGGGAATCTCTCTCTCTCCTTTCTCTCTCTGACCTCCTGTACACATGTGCTCTTGCTCTCTCTCTTAAAATAAACAAATAAACTTTCAAAAACAACAATATTTTCCTTTATGGAGACATGAGGCTAGGACTCTCTGCTCTCTTCTTTTTCTGCCTGACTGCCATAGCAACCACCATTGTGCCATTTTTGTAATAATGCAGTCAAATGATTGGGCTGATACAGAGAACCAAGAAAATATATGGAAAAATTATTAGCAACTGCTTTTTTAAATGACTTAACAAATTAGTTTAGTTAAAATTACTAATTCAAAATCTTCATGTGAACAAATGAAAATGTTATATATAGGGCTTGTAACAAAACACTGGTGTTTCAACATATACCATCTCACCAGCTGCCCACCTCATCACATTAGCCCAGGCTAGAGCTCCACTCCTGTGAACATGCATAGCTAATGACACTGTCACTACGTGGCCTGGGAAAACAGGACGGTGGCACAGCTAATACTAAATACAGTTAGGCATTAGCTAACTGACAGGTGAAAGATGAATTAGAAGTTTTAGAGCACTCTGCAAACTTGGCCAGACCAATCTGAAGCAACAACAAAGTTCTCAGAAATCAATAGTTTTCATCCTTTACCTTCCAGACTTCTGGTTGCCTGCTTCTAGAGATAGCACTTCTAGAAGTAGCATTTCTAGAAGCTTCTCTCCTGTAGAATGCCAAATCACATGTAAAGAATGAGACTAGCCTGGCCTTTCTGCCCTGATCAGCACCTCCAACCACCTAGGGAAGCTGACAGGTGCGACACAGACTTCCAGCTCAGTTCCCAAGCATCAAGCCTACACACCATGACCCAACATGCTGCCACTAAAACCTGGCACCGAAAGAGAAATTTCTTTCTGTGCAGATGCCAGGTCGAGCCTCATATTGGCAAGCAGCATGTGCTTGGGTTGGCTTGGTCTCCTCTGAGGCAGATTGTTCAAGTCACAGGGAGAGTGTTGATTTTATGACAGACCCAAATGAGCTATAGGGCCTACCCAACTAGTGCATTTAAAGTAGGTGGAGTACCAGGTGAGACTTCTGTGGCATAAGTAATGGGAAAAGCCATGGGGCCCCTGAGTCTTGGAACACACCCAGGCAACCATAAAACAAAGAGCTTCTTAAACTAAAATGTTATACAGAAGCATTATCATAGTTTATTCCCTATCCACAAAAGGACTAAAAAGTGAAACAGAACATTATCACAAGAAGTTAACATTGGCATCTGTGGGTGCTCCATGGTATGGTCATGAGATACTAGATAATTATAGATGTATATGATCACATGGCAATTGGTAAAAGTTACTGAGTATCAATAACCTTCTCAAGCTTTTTGCAAATTAATCCTCATAAAACCCTGTTACATGATAACTGGCTTTGCACTCATTTTAGAGATGAAGAAGCTGATGTTTGAAGGTCACATAGCTAAGGATAGACTTTGTATTCTTAAACCTCTACACAATACTGCCTCTTAACCATGTTCAACTTTTTAGAAAAATAGAATACTAAATGTCATAAAAATATAGAAAGACTACAGCTGTTTTTGCTCATTTTCAGGCAACCTAATGCACTCAATACTTTTCAAAGATGATACCTACTTACATCTACTAAGTACATTGTTATCCCTAGACTGTCTATCCCTAGAAAAATATATTAATTTATATGTTGCAGTTGGAAATTATATTAAGTACCTTTCCCAAAAATTCCCATAAGTACAAATTAACTCTGTTATTCTAAACCCACTTGTTGCCTTCTTGCTCAAGAACTGCAGACATGCTGAGAACAATACTTGTCCTATGCTTCATTCATAGGCTAGAAAACCCAATCGCATCCCCACTGACTGATCTTATTATTTTCAGATACAGCAGAAGGAAAACATCCTCATTCTCTGGGCACTTTCCTTATGTGATTTCCGATTTCTGTGCATAGGAAAAGATGTGTGCAGAATTACAATAGTCTAATTTCCATTTGCCTTCATTTTCCCAATTCCATTTTCTACTCCATCTTTTGCCTTAAATCTTTTGTTTTAATTTAGCCAAGTTGATAGACAAATATTCTAGAGAGGAAGAAGAAGAAAAATAGATAAGGAAGCCTTTATTTAAAGGACATGGTAAAGAAAAAGAAAGTAGATACTAGTTCAACATTCTGGGAGTGTTAAGATAGTTTTAAATAAAATTTCTCTAGTACAAGAGTAAAAAGAAACAAAGTGAATTTGTCATCATCATAAAAACTAACAGGTGTGAAGGATCACCATATGCTGAATGTTCTAGATAGAATATCTCACCAAATGCCCCAAACATGTAAATTAGATATGATTATCTCATTTGGGCTGGTGAGACTCCTTCACAACTTTTCTTTTTTTTTTTTTTTAAACGTTTATTTTTGAGAGAGAGAGAGAGAGAGAATGAGAGTCAGAGTGCAAGCAGGGGAGAGGCAGAGAGAGAGGGAGACACAGAATCTGAAGCAGGCTCCAGGTTCCACGGTGTCAACATAGAGCCCAATGCAGGGCTCAAACTCATGAACCATGAGATCATGACCTGAGCCGAAGTCAGATGCTTAACTGACTGAGCCACCCAGGCGCCCCTCCTTCGCAACTTTTCTGACTCTAGCATGTAGCCTACCCTCTGAAGGGCTTTAGGCAGACCTTTTCTCCTGCGTTTATCACAGCATGGTGTGATTCATTATTTGTTTAACATTTATAATCTGAATATACTGTGAGGTCAATTAAAACAGGAACTGGACTCTCTTTACCTCTTTCTCCCCATATCTTTTCAGAATTGCAGTCCATGGTGAGTGCCCAGTTAATGCCTCACGAGTGCATACATTAAAGTTAGAGGAAGGGAAATACAGGAAACACAGAATTTCATTTGAGGAGCTTTCGAATTAGGAACACAGTCTGTTTTGTGGTAATGAGAGAATTGTGGCCGTAAAATACCTCCTGTTCCTAAATAAACTTGGAGCCTTAAAATACTTGCCTTGTCAAAAACTGTGTTTGAATATATTTAATGTTTGGCTTACCAATTTGTCTCTGGGACTGAGCACACAGTAGGGACTTTATGCACTGTGCTTTTAAATGAATGTCAAAAGGGGACTAAAGGAGTGTGTTGATATATTCCACTTATGTAGCCAGAGTGTTTTTTCATAATGACAGAATCAAAATGTCTTTGAGTGACTGCCTTTGCTACTCTAGCTGTGGCCCACATTGGGGTTCCTCCCTTCCTGTCTCCAAGCCACCCATCAGGACAGCTTCTTCCACTTTCTCATCACTCAGTATGGCGAAAAGCAAAGTACAGACCCATTCAAAGGGAACACTCAACAGCTCCACCATACCCCCTCCTAGAGGAATAACAATTTCCAAGCAGGTTCAAGTTATAACCTATGCTGGTCCCCAGAATACAAATTGTTTTCCTTGACTGTTCAATCTTCTTGTACCCAGTTTTCATTATGAAAACCAGACTTATAAGAATGATGCTTGTATGTGGGTTTCAGATGACCTATCATTCCACACAATAACAAACTGCAGATTTTGTCCTTCAACCTGACACCATGTTAGGTCCTTTGCACTGATGCTATATCCCTATAAGGTAGAAGTAAAGGATTTACTCCTTCTCTTAGGAGGTCAGTAAGCTTGGGCTGCAGTCTAAGTTCCAGGCATACAGTAGCTAAAGGAAAGACCCTGAGACTCTTCTTCAAGGGAGCTGAGATATGCCAGTCTCCAAACAGCAGAGGAACAAAGCTCCAATTACCAACAAATGGCTAGAGAAATAGGAGATATAGGAGACACAAATAAGACAAACAGGAGAAATCTTTCCAAGGCCTCTACATGACAAAAAAAAAAAAAAAAAAAAAAAAATGGGGGTAAGGGAGTTGCAATGGTGCTTTTCTTGCTCACTGTGCACAGCCAGGGGAATCATGACTTTCTCAAATTAAATGGAATGACTTTCCAGGTTTTATTCAGGTGGTGATGTTGCCTACATGATCAACCCTCTTTTTCATCCTGGCTAGATAAGGTGAAATGATGACATTAGCAAAACTTGTGGAATTTATTAAACTCCCTGGATTAAAAGTCAAAAATCAACATTTTTAGGTAATAATTTTTCTGGATTTGGAGTCTGAGGCAGCCCCCTTTCTAAATTAGAACAGGAAGGAGTCAATGCACAATAGGTCTATGGTGTGCAAGCTTAACCAAGCTGTGTGGAGCTGAACTGATTAACTGACCTCATTGTAAGAAAACACCAGGAAGGCTTAATTTGTTCAAATAAAGCCAATAAGCACTGATATAGAGTTCTTTTTAATACAACATATAAGTTACAATATAATTTTGTGGTATATACAAATATTTGTACACCATTCTTATCTGAGTAACACTATAAAGTATATGAAATACAATGGGCATATGAGGATCTGATTAAAAGTCATTCTTGTCAACCTAATTTTATAGTGGAATAACATCCTCATTACCAAATGAGTAGAGTTAAAGAATCATTACAAAAATAGGTACTTTCCAAGAAGGGAGAAAGTGTTAATATGGTCTAAGTTGCAGATTACCTTGTATTTAAATAAACAGGTAAGAAAAAATATATATAACTAATTTTATGATAGCTGGATTTAAATGCTGCTCAAGTAACACTTACAAGAGATCACTGAATCTCTCTCATAAGGAAGGCTAGAGAGAGGTAGAACAATTGTAGATTTTGTACTGTGTACCAGGCCCTGCTATATACTTGTCATCTAAAGTAAACCTCACATGTAGAATCATTTCATCATTCAACTACATTCCACAGATCTCTGAGTACTTACATGCGCTGGGCACCATTTAAAACACTGAAAATTCAACAGTGAATATAAAGACAAGATCTCTGCTCTCATAAATATCTGTCAAACCAGTAAGAAAATAGGATATTATGAATTTTCTATAGTAATAAGTGCTACAAAGACAACAAAAGAGTAAAAGAGAATAGAAAGTGACTGGGTTTTATCCAGAGTGGTGTTAGATTGCCATATCATCCACCCTCTTTTCTATGCTGGTCAAATAAGGTGAGTTGATGGCACTGGCAAAATCCTTTAGAATTCACTGAGCTCCCTGAGTTGAAAGTCAAAATCAGCCACATTAAATAATGATTTTCCAGATCTGGGAGTCTGAGGCAGCTCCCTTCCTGAATTAGAATAGGATAGAGTTGGAACAGGTAGAGAACAGGTACAGAGGGGAAATGCTACATCATTGGGATTTTCAAAAAATACCTCTGAAAACTCACATTTGCATTGAGGCAAGAAGGATAAGGGTTTAGCTGATGCAAAAAATGTAGGGAAACAGCATTTGAAGCAGAGAGACAGTGGCAGAATGAGTGAAGGGGAGAAGAGCTAAGGATGAGACTGGTGAGCTAGTCAGAAGCTGATAACTGGGATCTTTGGGTGCACGGGAAAAGCATTTGGATTGTTTTTCAAGCGTAAGAGCAATATACCTAATAGTGTTAAGCAGGTTAGTAATATATCATACATCAGTAGAAGCACCTTAGGGCAAGGGAAGAAATGTTTTTCTAACACTCAGAACACTAGGAAGTCACAAGATATCACCAGTATATAGCAAGCCCTTGCTCTCCAGATAAGAGTTAGCCAATTTAGTTTTGACAACTTTTCTTCACACTCACACACACTCATACACATACAGCTGCAAGTATTCCATCATAGCACCCAGCTCCCTCCTTCTCATGGGCTTGAAGGCTCAGCAACACTACTTTATTGCACCTCTGGAAAAAAAATGCATGTAAGATTTCTCCTGGCTCAAACAGGAAGGTTCTTAAAATGCTTTAGTTGATTTGATTCCAGTAGGCTATGCCTTCCATTTCAGGGAAGACATTATGTCCTCTTCAAGCCTGACCTTCTACCTCATGATATCCTTTGAGGGTAGGGAAACTTGGCTTTAAAGGCAAATACACAATTTAACAAATTCTTTTTGATAATCCTTAAAATCACACTGAGATTGTTCTGAGACCCATGAGAAAAACAAAGTTAAATATAACATGATCCCTGGGCTCTAGAGCTGTGGCATATAAGTATTACTACTTGGTACTAATCAATTTGTCAAAGGTACATTGGCACTTGCTAGAAACGTTTTTCAGATCATCCTTCTGTACTGAGATCCAAAAATTACACAGTTGTTCTGATATATGCTGTACAAGAGTCACATTTGATTCTATATATACTTTAGCAAAATATCACTACATAATAGTGATAATAAGTGATACCTCAGAATCACATTCTTATTTCTTGTCATTTTTCACTTGATTTTTTTACCCAATTTAAAATTCATTGCTGACATTAATTAAAGCTAAAGTATTCAGCAACTCTAGAAACATCTGCAAAATGAAATGGTGCATTTGTATTTTTAGAGCAGTTTTCTCTTAATTTCATACTTTGAGTGTGGTAGAGTTCAGAAGTGACAGTAGCTAACAATATTCATTTTTCAAAGCAAGATTGCATTTGAAATGGAGAGTTTGTATTCTTCAAGATAGGGCTAGTATTGACATGGGTCATATAAAAGAATTAATGAGAATTACAGAACTGGGCATTTAAAATTAGGGCCACCAGATAAGGTATAGACTATATAATTCCTGAAACTATAACCCACATTTAGGTAATGAGACTAATGGTGCCCATTGAGAGGTGGAGTCCAACTAGTTTAACAGGCTGAGGATAAAGATGTCAGCATCCCAAAGAAGATTCTTCTTTGATTAAATCCTATGAGAAGGAGCAGAAATCTGTAGTTTGGAGGAAGTGCTATCCTTAGATGGACCGACACTTCAGTTTTGTTTCCCCGGGGAAGGGTACTTTTCCCAAAGACAGGCCCCTAAATCCTTCCTCCTAGTTTAGTGCATATATGCTCAGTAAGGAAATTTTTGGTTGTAAAAGTAAGATTCTTAAGTCACAAATGAAGATTTAATAGAACAACAACAAATGGTATAACTGCAAATTGTGTGCTTCCTTCCTATAGAAACATTTGACCATCAAGATGCTTAAAATGGAGTCCTACATGAATGACAGACTGGCCTAGAAGATTTCAAAGGCTCCTTCCCAATCAACCATTCCAAGAATATGGATCAACAGCTGCATTCTTTGTGAAGTGACAGTCCCACTACCATTTAAATCCCAGCTCAAATTACTTCAGAGCCTTTATCATTAACAACAACAACAACAACAACAACGAGTGCCATTTAAATATGCTGAGCTCTTTCCAAACTCCAAAAGAAATCATTTGCTTTTACTGCCCTCTATACATTGCTTGTTTCTTTTCTACTCATTTTCCAGTCCTGCTTCTCAAACACATGTGCTCTGCTCTTTCCACTACTTTTTGAGATGTGTCTTATATACTCCTGGCCATGTCATTGAGAATTCCACTGTTCATGGCCTACATTTCTTCTCTATGTTCATCTTTCTATCACAGTTGATACCAGGGACTCCTCATCTACCCTCTCTTTACTTACAATAATCTAAGTTCACGGAGAGGGTGTTTCTGGATGAGTTTAATATTTGAATGCATAGATAGAGTAAAGCAGATTGCTGTCCCTAATTGGGGAGCCCTCATCCAATTAATTGATCAAGACCTGAATAGAACAAAAAGGTGGAGTTAGAAGGAACATCTATGGCCTGTTTGCACTGGAACACCAGTCTTCTCCTGCCCATGAACTGGAACTTACACAATTGGTTCTCCTGGGTCTCCAGCTTGGGAGTGCTCAGCCTCCATGACTGTGTGAGCCAACTTCTTATAATCAACCTCTCTGTCTGTCTCTCTGTCTGTCTCTCTGTCTCTCTCCCTCCATGTATGTGTGTGTGTGTGTGTTTGTGTGTGTGGGGGGGGGGGGTGCACACATGTTATCCTATTGGTTCTACTTCTCTAGAGAACCCTAATACACTTATTTCTCTCAACTAAAAAGCTCCTGAAGAACAGAAACCATTCCTTATTATTCTCCGCCTTCTTTTCCCATGTGTAGTGTCATGTTTTGCATGTTGTGGGTATTGTATAAATGTTGTTAAATGAATCCCTAGAGAAAGGAAATTTACTGTTGAAATCCCTTACTGAGAGTGTGATGTATTAGCATAAGCAATATTGCTTGTCAGGCCCATTAGAGCTCCCAGAAAGCCAGGGCATTTCCTGTGGACAAATAATTTGAGTGGCCCTGGTCACAATGAAGAAGAGGAAGGGGAAAGCCTTTTCTCTCAGCAGAGGGCTGCTGCTGAGTCAGTTCTCCTAAGGAGGCTTCCCCTGTGTTTGCAATCACTTCAGTATTTCTAAAATGGCCAGAAAAGATGCAAAGGAGGAAAAATCAAATTGCCACTCATCAAATCAGAATCAGAGAGAAAATTAAAGAGCTGGATTTCCTGAGACTTTATAGATTATTCCATTCAAAGAATAAAAACTTCATTTTTTTCTTTAAGTACAAAAATTATGAAGGGAGAAGGAGACAAAGAATGGCGAGTAGAGGCTCAGTAGAGCCTGGGTAGAGGCTCACTCCAGAAACTATTTAAAAACCTACAGGCCTTGATCAAAAGGAATAAAAAAGAACAAGGCATGTTAATCTCTAAAGACAGCCTTGCTAAGGCATGTAACAATTCTCTCTCCATAAATACTGGAAACAGTGTTTGTCAGCCACAGCCTAAGCCATTTCTCAGTCTACTCTTTACAGTTCAAGGACAAGTAGGTAGCCAGTAGACAAGGAGGTGTCCAGTGCCTGACCCGGACACAATCAAAATTGTTATTCATGCAATTGATTCAAAACCCAGGCTCTCTAACAACCTTCAGAGAGAGCCTGACCTGACCTCACTGGGACTCTAGAGAATATTCCATTCCCATTTCCAAAAACAATGTCATTGACCTCTATAAACAATAAGCAACTGGGATTCCAGGTTTAAAAAGAAACATCGAAACATCCTGGTACAAGTGCTGAACTTCTTGCTTCTTGGGAAATCAACCCAAAACTTAAATATAACCTGGAATTGGCACAGAGTATGTTTACAGTTTGAATGTTGATTGAATCTCTCCAGAGTCCCACAGGTTCTTATCTACAAAGCAGTAAGCTCCAGTGTCTGTAGCTCTATAAGCATGTGCATTCTCTCAATGGTCAGATTGTCTTCTGTGAATACGTTAGTTACATCAGTAAGTGAGACAAATTGCCTATTTGTTTTCAGGTTATGGAGCCATCATGTAGCCTGAATATACATACATGCTTCCAAGTGAATTGACATGCCTGTTTTCCACCATTTTTACCATTTCACTGAAAGTGGATTAAAACCTGATTGAGTATTGTTGATCTCAAAATCAAAATAAAGATCCAAAGAATTGAAAACCCTATTAACTGCTTCATATAAAGGGTTTAACTGTTAAGTATAAAACTGCCCATTACCTTAAATTAATCTATCCATTTAACTCAAAAAGAAACACTAGAAATAGTATCTCTGCGTAGACACATACAGCCTTGTGCTGCCTCAACACCAAAGACGTACCCAACTCGTTGGAAAGGGTTAAACATCCAGTTAGTACTAGGGATGGACTTGAGCACCAAGCCACAGGAAAGAATACCAATATGTACCTTAGGTCCCTATGACGCCAGGGCATGGTCCCACAGTGGGACATGATCCTTATTCCAGCAGAAGTGTACACAAAGCACACAGAAAGATACAGTGTCTGAGTGTTGACAAACTCAATTAAAAATATGTACTCAGAAAACCAAATCTCCAGCTCAAAAGTTAATGTGGGGATGACCAACATAGAAGATAAATCCAAGGGTAAAGTATCTGGCAGATTCAAGAGTGGACATTAGTGGTTAAGTGTAAAATATGCACCCAAAATTGCTATGGCACATGGGACTGGCAAAGCACATTTCTAACAATAGGAATAGGATTTGAATAGATTTGTTTGGTTGGAAAGCACAGGATTTTTAAAAAGTATAACCTGGATAAGAACCAGGTTATAACTAAGTTATAACTAATAACTAAGCCTGCCATAACATTAACTTTCAAGTCTTAAATACGTACTATCCTAGGGTAAAAACACTCTCCTGCCAAAACAGTTTTGAAAAAGAGGACAAAGTTGAAGGACTTACATTTCTCAATTTCAAAACTTACTACAATGCTACAGTAATCCAGACAGTGTAGTATAGCATAATAGTCATGTAGATCAATGGAATAGAATTGACAGCCCAGAAATAAACCCTCATATTTACGGCCAATTGATTTTTTGCTGAGGTGCCAAGACAGTTCAAAGGCAGAAAGAATAATCTTTTCAACAAATGAAAGAACAACTGGACATTCACATGCAAAAAAATGAGGTTGGATCCTTACCTCACACCATACACAAAACTAACTCAAAATGGATCTTCGACTAAAATATAAGACTTAAAACTATAAAACTCTTAATAAAAACATAAGAGCAAATTGGGCCAGGCAATGATTTGGACCAGGCAATTATGAAATTGGACCAGGCAATGATTTCTTAGGTTTGAAAATAAAAGCCCAAGCGACCAAAGAGAAAATATTACATAATTGGACTTCATCAAAATTTTAAAAAAAGTTTTGTGATTCAAAAAATGTTACCATCAAGAAAGAATAAAAACCTACAAAATAAAAGAATATGTTTATAAATCAAGTATCTACAAGAAACTAGTATACTGAATATATAAAGGGACCCATATAACTCAATAACAAAATGGCAACCCAATTTAAAAATGGGGAAAGGATGGCACAATAACAAACACTCAGATCAATGGAACAGAATAGAGAACCCAGAAATGGACCCACAAACATATGGCCAACTACTCTTTGACAAAACAGGAAAGAATATCCAATGGAATAAAGACAGTCTCTTCAGCAAGTGGTGCTGGGAAAACTGGACAGCGACATGCAGAAGAATGAACCTGGACCACTTTCTTATACCATACACAAACATAAACTCAAAATGGATGAAAGACCTCAATGTAAGACAGGAAGCCATCAAAATCCTAGAGGAGAAAGCAGACAAAAACCTCTTTCATCTTGCCCGCAGCAACTTCTTACTCAACACATCTCCAGAGGCAAGGGAAACAAAAGCAAAAATGAACTACTGGGACCTCATCAAAATAAAAAGCTTCTGCACAGCGAAGGAAACAATCAGCAAAACTAAAAGGCAACCCACAGAATGGGAGAAGATATTTGCAAATGACATATCAGATAAAGGGTTAGTATCCAAAATCTATAAAGAACTTATCAAATTCAACACCTAAAAAACAAATAATGCAGTGAAGAAATGGGCAAAAGACAGGAATAGACACTTCTCCAAAGAAGACATACAGATGGCCAACCGACACATGAAAACATGCTCCACATCACTCATCATCAGGGAAATACAAATCAAAACCACAATGAGATACCACCTCAGACCTGTCAGAATGGCTAACATTAACAACTCAGGCAACAACAGATATTGGTGAGGATGCGGAGACAGAGGATCTTTTTTGCATTGTTGGTGGGAATGCAAGCTGGTGCAGCCACTCTGGAAAACAGTATGGAGTTTCCTCAAAAAACTAAAAATAGAACTACCCTATGACCCAGCAAATGCACTACTAGGCATTCATCAAAGGGATACAGGGGTGCTGTTTCAAAGGGACATGTGCACCCCCATGTTTATAGCACCACTATCAACAATAGACAAAGTATGGAAAGAGCCCAAATGTCCATTGATGGATGAATGGATAAAGAAGATGTGGTATATATTTACAATGGAGTATTCCTTGGCAACCAAAAAGAATGAAATCTTGCCATTTTCAACTACGTGGATGGAACTGGAGGGTATTATGCTAAGTGAAATTAGTCAGTCAGAGAAAGACAAAAATCATATGACTTCACTCATCTGAGGACTTTAAGAGACAAGACAGATAAACAAACGTAAGGGAAGGGAAACAAAAATAATATAAAAACAGGGAGGGGGACAAAACAGGAGAGACTCATAAATATGGAGAACAAACTGAGGGTTACTGGAGGGGTTGTGGGAGGGGGGGTGGGCTAAATGGGTAAGGAGCATTAAGGAATCTTCTCCTGAAATCATTGTTGCACTATATGCTAACTAATTTGGGTGTGAATTTTAAAAAATAAAAAATAAAATTAAAAAAAGGGAAAGGATTTAAGTAGAGATTTCTCCAAAAAACATACAAGTAGCCAGTGAACACATAAAAGATGTCAATATTGTTAGTCATGAGACAAGTACAAATCAAAACCACATGAAAGACAATCACAGCAGAGGATCGCAGCACACATTTACCTGTGCGCACCTTGCACCCCTGCCCCACATACTGTAACAACAGCAGGGAGCACATGTCACTCACCAGCACAGTGATGACTATGTTGATCCTGTGTGGGCCCTGGTTCTTCTCCACAGGCTTCAAGGCAAACCCACCACAGCCCCAGTCAAAGCAGCAGGGATTCACAAAGCATCTAAATCTCTGAGAGACAGGAATCTTCTTCTGCAATTAGAGGAGATGTGGTACCAAAATGATGGACCCTCTTACTTAAGGGTGAGTGTAAGAAGCCAGACTCAGCTGTCTCTGTCCTCCTCCCACTTAGCTGAGATGCAGCTGCAGTCCCAGGACATATGCATTTCTAGATCACTGGCCAAAAGACTGGAAAAAAAGAAGACCCAGGAAGCCAGTATAAGCACCAGTGGGATCACAGAGAGGTAGGAGCTCCAAAAAGCAACCCATGAAGTTGTTCACAAATTCTGACTCAATCCCAAGTTGTGCATGCATGAGTCTGACCCTAATTAGGATACCAAAGACCGAGAACTGAACTACAGGACAGACCCCCTGCCCAAATCCCACACTGGCCACTCAGTAGGTAGCACACACACAGGATAGATCCATAAAACACTGCAAAAGCCTTGAAAATGGAACTGATACTAAAACCACAACCCACTGAAACCTATTTGGAACTTGCATCTTGAACTGAACTGGATTCACTGCATGCTAAAACAAAAACTGCAACATTCTCAGTGGGATTTAAGCAAGATCAGAGAGTCCCATTACATAATGCTTCACTGTTTAGGATACAATCCAAAATTACTCTGCATGTGAAAAACCAGGAAAATCCAAGCAGCAGGAGAAAAGAAAAAAAAAACCAACAACCACCAATGCCAAGGTAACACAAAATCCTCAACAAATATGAGCAAAGAGAATCAAGCAACATAAAAAAGCAAACAAATACCACAACCAAATAGAGGATATCTCAAGAATGCAGGGCTAGTTTAAAATGTGAAATAAAGTAGCATGATCCACCACATAAACAGTCTGAATAAGAACATCATATGAATACATCAACTGAAACAGAGAAAGCATTTAACAGAATTCAATATCCATCCATGATAAACACTTTCCACAAATTAAAAAAAGAGAATGTATTCAATCTATAAGAGAGCATCCACAAAAACCAACAACAAAAGCAAACAACATAACTATAGATAACATCATATTTAATAATGAAGGATTGAGTGCTTTGCCCTAAGATCAGAAACAAGGCAAAAATGACCACTCTATTCACTCAACATCATTTCCTACTCTATGTCATGCTGGAACCCCTATCTAATGTAAGAAAACAGGAAAATAAATAAAAGAGATACAAAATTACAAGGGAAGAAATAAAACTGGTCTTCCCAAGAGATGACATAAAAGTCTATATAGAAAATCCCAATTGTACAAAAAAATACAAAAAATAAATTAAGAAAGTATCCAGGTACCAATAAGTGGGTCTAGCAAGGTTGTAGGATACAAGATCCGAACACAAAACTTAATCCTGTTTCTATGCTAGCAATGAATAATTGAAAACCTAAAATTTAAAAAGCAGTATCATTTACATCAGCTCCTCTCAAAAATGAAATACTTGGGCATAAATCTAACAAGACATATGTACTGAAAACGGTAAAACACTGATGAAAATTCAAAGAAAGCCGAAATAAGTAAGGAAAGTTACTTGGGCACGAATTGGAAGATTCGACACAGTTAAGGTGTCAGTTCTCGCCAAAATGACCTGCAGGTTCATCTAATGCTATTCCAATCAAAATTCATGCAGAAAAATTTTGTAGACAAGTTGATTCTAAAATTCATATGAAAATGTAAATATATTAGAATAATTAACTGCGGGTGAGAAGGTAAGACGATACACCCATTTTGAAAAGAGTTTGGTAGTTACTTAAAAAGTTGAATATTAACTTACTTTACAACATGACAATTCCATGCCTATGTGTCCACCAAAGAGAAATAACTCCTGTTCACTCGAAGACTTGTACACAAATGTTCACAGCAGCACTATATACTGTAGCCAAAAACTGAAAACACTCCCAATGTTCAAAAAGATAATGCAGTATTATTTAACAATAAAAATGAACCAACTATTGATACATATCAAAATATGAATGAACCTTAACAGCACTTGGCCAGAAAAGTCAAATATATAGATGTAGAAAGCAGATAAGTGGTTTCTCAGGGCTGGTTGTAGGAGGGAGATTGACTACAAATGGATATGAGGGGATTTTTTGAGGCAATAGAAGTGCTCTAAAACAAGATCGTGGTGATGGCTCTCTAAATTTACTGAAAATCACTGAATCATGTGCCTACAATGGATTAATTTAGAGACTGTAAATTAGGCCTCAATAAAGCTGTACAAAAATAAAACAGCAAGGAGAAAGCTATAGGGAGTTACAGATAACCAAAATTGGCAATATATGATAACTGTTGAAACTAGGTATTGGGTAATGAGGATCATCATACTATCCTTTCTTCTTTTGTTTATGTTTGAAACTAGGATACTGAGGGGCAGCTGGGTGTCTCAGTCGGGTAAGTATCTGACTTTGACTCGGGTCATGATCCCACGGTTCATGAGTTCGAGCCCTGCCTCAGGCTCTGTGCTGACAGCTGAGAGCCTGGAGCCTGCTTCAGATTCTGTGTCTCCCTCTCTCTCTGCCCCTCCCCTGCTTACATTCTGTGAATCTCTGTCTCAACAATAAATAAACATCTAAAAGAATTTAAAAAAAAAAGAAATTAGGATACTGAGACACATAAATATCAGGATACTTCATGCCACGAAGTAGTCCTTTAGATAATTAAAGTTGTTATGGATATTTCCAACAAGGCTCAGACTGAGTCTGTTTTCCAAAACATTTTGATGTCTTCAAGATAATTTATGTAATATGATATTAATGACAAGCAGAACTTCCTAAGGAGATCTTAGATTTTACTAATGGATGAATGTTGGCAGGTTCTCCTCTATAAAAAGCTTGCCAAACAGGGACATTAAGTTATTTGAGATTCTCTCACTAGGCTGAAGTTGTGGCAAACAACTTTAGCATTTTAACACCCTCTTCTGCTAACTAGACTCAACACTTCCAAAAATGTCTTGTTTTTTTTTTTTTTTTTTTTCTGAGAGTTGACATTTTTTGGAGTTTTTGCATTTAAGGTTATCCCTACTTTTCTAGAGAAAAACTAAAATGAGTAAAGCCCATGGAATTTGGATTCAGAACTGGGTTAGATCCATTTCCAAAACTTACCAGCTTTTTGACCTTCACCAAATTACTGAATTTGCTTCTTCATCTATAATACACATAATAAATCTGACCCCGTGAAGCTGTAGTAATTACTGAAGCACATAAACTATACAAAGCACTTAACCTAGTACATAGTGGGTACTGAATAAATGATAGATATATGTATTTATTGTCTAAGTCATTTTTTCAATGAGAAGTATATCTCATAATAAAATGTAGTGACTACTGTTATAATCTTCTTAGAGCATATGAGATGTCCAGAGGTTTCCAAGTCCAACTTTATTGATGAGGATGCTGAAGTCCAAGGATAAGGGTCCCAAACTTTAGAAACCAAATCTGGACTACACTCCAAGTCTCTTAACTCTTAAAGTCAGTTTAGCAAAATGATTAAATGCCCCTTTTAATCAGATACCTTGGGTTTGGTTTCTAGCTTTACCACTTACCACTTAACCTCTTTGTGTCATTTCTTCATCTATAAAGTAGGAAAAATAATATTAGCTATCTCAAAGGCTTACTGGGATTATTAAATAAAATAAAGCATACCAAGGGCTTAGAAAATAAGGGCCCAATTATATCTTCTGAATTCTAAGATATATTTTTATATGTTCTATCTAAAGTCAATAAGTGTCTTAAACTTGAAATCTGTTAATTTTAGTGTTTCCTTTTTCCCAAGAAAGTTACTGTGAATTCTACTTTTTATAACCCATGGTTGCTTGGACTCAAGAAAATATCAAGTTATCAATTTTACTGGGTTCTGTTTGCTCCACACTTTAATATATCCAAAAAGTTATTAAGATCATAAGGCAAGTTGAAGGCTGGGACCATATCTTGTTTGTATTTGTAACCCCAATACCTAGCACTAACGAGCTGTAAAATAAGTATATAATGAAGGAAGGAAGGAAGGAAGGAAGGAAGGAAGGAAGGAAGGAAGGAAAGAAGAAAGGCACAGAGGGAGGGAGGGAAACAGGTGAATAAAGATGATTCAATGTGATGAACAAGCGATCAGATAGTCTAAATGTTAGAATTGCCACATATTGTTAGACAATATTGGATTACATCTAAGCCACTTTTTTTTGTAACCTTCAGACAGGAATAATGATACCTACACAGAGTTGCATTGGGGATTAAATGACACGATAACTGTGACAGACTCATATACTCAATTGTCTACTTTTAATCTCCACTTGGATGTCTATCTTGAACTTAATATCTCCAAAGCTGAACTCTGATTCAACTCCCCAGCTCAGTGAACAGTGCCTCCATCCACTCATTATTCAAACTAAAAACCTTGGCATGTTCCTTGACTCCTCTCTCTTCCTTATTAACTACACCCAATCCACTTGCAAGTGTTCTCAAGTCTGCTTTTAAAAAATATATCCCAGATGCTGGTATTTTTCACCCCCTCTACTGTTACCCACAGAGCCCCAACCACTGCTGCCCCTTGGTGTGGCCTAGGAGTGATTCTTTTAAAAGGATCTAATTGAGGGGCGCCTGGGTGGCTCAGTCGGTTAAGCGTCCGACTTCAGCTCAGGTCACGATCTCACGGTCCGAGAGTTCGAGCCCTGCGTCAGGCTCTGGGCTGATGGCTCAGAGCCTGGAGCCTGCTTCCGATTCTGTGTCTCCCTCTCTCTCTGCCCCTCCCCCATTCATGCTCTGTCTCTCTCTGTCCCCAAAATAAATAAACATTAAAAAAATAATAATAATAAATAAATTAAAAAAAGGATCTAATTGAAATGTACATCAGATCCAGTAATTCCTCTGATCTCAATTTTAATTGGTGTCACAACCTCATAAGAATAAAACCCACAGTTCTTAAAGTTCTGTTGCCCCTTCCCACAACTTTGGCAAGAGCTCATACCTATAGCCCTCTTGTGAGCTCCAGCCACTGGCATCCTTGCAGTTCCCTCTGTCTGCCGCTTGCCCTGAGATTCCCAGGGCTGGTGTGGATAAAGGTTGGTTGGGACCTGAAGCTAATATAATTATGACAGGGAATGTTCTTTTAGAAAAAGAAATAAAACTTTAGGTTACATTTTTTTTTTTTTAGAATAAGAACAGAAACTATAGCAAATTATGGGAGCTCTGGAGATGACTTGGGAGTCCATTGTTCACTGTCTTTGGAGATATCCTCATCATTTAAACAGAATTGCCTACACAGAAATGCTTCCTGATGGCAACCTGCTCTGCCTCCACATAATTCCACTGTGCAGCACCCCGCAGCTCCCTTCACTCACAGACACCCGTGCCAAGTGCAAGTCCCTGAAGCTTAGGCTTCACGTACTTCACAAGAAGTGCAACTCTGCCGGTGGCTGCTTCAAGTCTCTGCCCGAGAGCCACACTCCCATCTCCCTCACTATCCTCCTGCCCTGCTTCCCATCTGTCATGGCACTTGCACATTTTGTCAGCACCCGAGACGTTGGGTATTTGTCCTCATTGTTGTTTAGCATCTGGCTCCCCGGCCACATCTGACTGGAATGTGAACTCTAGTATTTGGGTAGGGCTTGCGTTGTCCCTTGTGTCACTGGTGTCTAGAGCAGTCAGTGACATATAGTTGGTTCTCACAAAAATAACCACTGATGGAGTAAATGAGTGAACAAATAAATGAACTTAGGTTGAAATATCCTATGACAGCCTGAATTAATTTTTTGCCTGATGTATTTTTGCTTTTGTGGAATGGGTATCTGTTATCAATATCTGGAAACAAAAATGACCTCTCCACAAATGCGTCTATTTCTAAGATTTTGGAATAAATTAATTTGACATTGATATTGTAAGCAAAATAACTGTGAATTTAATGAATCTCTTCAAAGCAGATAACCCTAGCAGTCATCTGATATGTTTCCACATAGTACAAATATTATGATGGTTGAAACTACAGACATTATGATGATTGAGATTACACTGATTAACTTATGTTTCAGATTCTTAATGAATCTACTAAATTTGCTGTATTAATCAATGTGTTATGGCATGACTAATAAATACAATTCAGAAACTATGGTAAGCCTCAAAGTGATCATTGTGGGAGGAAAAATAAAAGTGCTACTTATTTGAAAAATCTATATCCTATCAATTCTCAGAAAAGAATTTTTAGTTAATTTTAAAAGAGTCAAAATCCACTTGATTAGTTGATAATCCAGGAATCAACAAGTTCTTACTAATGAAGCCTCTTTATTATAATGTAATAAAGCAAACCAGTGTTATAATTATAGACCTTTATCATTTGTCCTGCTTCCCTGTGGATCACCCGCGGATAGGTGTATGAATTTAGCAGAAGTGAAGAAACAGTGGTTATCAGGGCAAACTGAATAGTCAACAAATGCCTTCAAGATGTGTTTTAACTATAATTATCTCAGTATATCTGTCCCAGGATTCAGGGGCTGCTTGTGCTTCAAGCTTCCTGATGTGCACTGTGCCTAGATCCATTTGCTACTTTCTTAGGAGGCCCTTCTCTGACTCCTACATTTTCTTATCAAGGCCAATCCTAATTCTGAACTTCTCTCCACCCATACACCTAGCAACACCTTCAGGAGCTGTTATTCATATAACCTTCCCCTATTATCATCAGCTTATACTATTAACCAGATGTCTGGATGTTTAGAAGAGTGGGTAAGAGACTAATTAAAGACTAATTAAGTTGAGAAATCTGGAAAGTAGCTCAGTGACTTATTCCCACCCTTTGTTCTTTTCTCCTTCATTCCCAGAATATATACTGGTTGTTGCTGAATTGGGTCAAATTCAAAGGACTAGGCATTAGCACTAACAGGTTGACTCAAGGTTGGCATTTTTAAATTAGTATATTTCTGTATTAAGATATCACTAAAACATTTCAGTAGCACCCAGACAGGCCTACTTTCCTGGAGTGAAAGACAAGAAGTTATTATCCCACTTCAGCTACAAAAGCTTTTCATCAGATCTTCAAAGTATAAATCATATGCTAAATTAAATTTTAAAAACTCAATGATAAGCCAAAGCTCGGGTAAGAAGGACTTTCAGAAAATAATAATATAGGCCTTAGCTGGAATCCCCTTTGGGGCTTCACAGGGTGCATCTTTATGTGGTCCTTAACAGAGAAGATTCAAAATGTTCCCCCTGAATTTTGGATTCAGTTCTTTCTGGCTTGACTGTTCCAATACATTATCTGTTTGTTCTGGATACGTGGAAAAGACTGTCCACATGTGAATCAAAGGAAGATTTGGGCTCTATCTACCAAACGTTGACAGTAAATAAATAAATTGTTGAATAATTTTTTTAAAGTTGAATAAATAAAACTTCCAGACGTGATTGAAATTCTCACACTTGGCATCATGTATACTTACTTAGTTTAAATCAGTGAACAGCAAGTATTGTGGGTTTAATGGTGTGCCCTCAAAATTCATGTCCATTCAGAATCCCAGAATGTGCCCTTACCTGGAAATAGGGTCTTTACAGATATAATTGGTTAAGATGAGAGGACACTGGATTAGGGTTGACTCTAAATCCAATGACTGTTACCTTTGTAAGAGGAGAAAACACAGAGAGACTCAGAGGAGAACGCCATGTGAAAACCAAGGCAGAAATTAGAGTGATGCATCTACAAAGCAATGAATGCCAAAGATTGCCAATAACCACCAGAAGCTAGGAAAAGAGCAAACTCTCCTTCCCTAGAGCCTTTGACTGCAGACTTCTAGCCTCCAGAACTGAGAGAACAAATTTCTGTTGGTTTACGCCACCTAGTTAGTGGCAATTTGTTATGGCAATCTTAGGAAACTAATACAGCAACAAACAGAGAAGATTCCAGAGCAGTTCCCAGGCCAATTTTAGGAGGATTTTTCCTTGAGAATAGTTTGTAAATGATAAAATAAAATAAACACTATGGGTAAGTCCACATCAATTGGAAATAGTTGTCTTCTCCTCAGGGAAGGAAAATTGTAAAGACTGACTCTATTTGAGGAAGTTTCAGGGTGCCTGGGTGGCTCAGTCGAGCGTCCAACTTCGGCTCAGTCATGACCTCACTGGTAGTGAGTCTGACCCTGGAGCCTGCTTTAGATTCTGTGTCTCCCTCTTTCTCTGCTCCTCCCCCACTCACACTCTGTCCCTCTCTCTCAAAAATAAACTTTAGAAAAAATGAAGAAGTTTCTAGGTACCATTTATTCACAGCCATAGTTGCCTTCACTTAATTCTCTCACTTCTCTTATTTACAGAAAACAAGGTTGTGCTACTAATTATTATTTTTCAAATGGAGACATTTTGGTTTCAAGGTGTTCAAGGTTTTGTTTTCAGCTTTAGGCAACAGTCTATGATTGTGAGGCTATAATCTGCTGCTTAAATCAGGCATACTGAGTGGTTGTTACAGGTTGGAATTTTTTATATAATGCTGCAGAATGTTCCAGAAAGTCAAGAGTTAATCAGAATGAAGTAAATCACAAAACAATCCCACCCTCCAAAATAAGGTGGAAAAACTAGAGGGAAACATAATTAAGTCAAATTTGCAATTTTGTTTACATATAAATTAGAAAGCATGAAATTGAGTGCTTCTGGCCAAAGGTTAAGGAATTTGTATCCAATTTGTAACTGGCAGTTGGCAGCAAACAGGAAAAAACAAAGACAAAAATTCAGCCTTCAGAGATCCTCCCTGCATGCCTGCCCAGGGAAGTCTGCTCACTGACTGATGGCCCTCTTCCAATCTTCTGCACATCCCGCTTCAAAACCCTAAGTACAACCACAAGTTTCAAGTCGCTTGAGCTACAGAAAATGGACGCAACTTGTTCTGAGATTGGCTTCTCACAGAGACAGAAAGGGGGAGAATTCTGTTGTTTTTATTCATGCCGAGCTTTTTTTAATGCCAGAGCACTGAATGAAGCTTTCAAAGGAAAAAAGTAACAAAGAAGAAAGAATCAATAGTAAAAGCCAGCTAATGGCTAACAACTGTAAATGTGTGATATACACAATATGCACCTGCAGGAGGGGAAAGGGAGGAGGCTGAAATGCTGAGCAAAAGAGCTCTACTCAGTTAAAGGAATGGGAAGGAAGACTTTAAAATGAGATGGTAAAGAGAGTACATATTGAAGCCACTCTTTGCACTGACCTCTCCCATTCCCTTCTTCTGAGTGCTTCCTGAAAAAGAGCCATGGATGCTTGCTGAGTCTCTCTTGGAGGAAGGAGAATATGGGCTGGTTTTAGCTTGTTTATTTATAATGCAAGAATGGTGGGAAAATGTGTTTTCTTGCTGCACGTGGACCACAATTTAGGTTTGGACAACCTTTGTCCTTCCACATTTACATGCTCTGGGTTTGAGCTGCTTGCTCAAACAACAAGGCTGGAAGGAAGCCATGCAGTTTCGCGCCTCTGATTTGTGAGAAAAGCGGAGTCAGTGCGAAAGCAGTTTCTGCAGGACCTACATGAAAAAACCCCTTAAGGCACCAACTGGCATAGTACCTGTTGAGACTGTTAAAAAGATAAACTGAGACATATTAAAAATGTTAAGAGTTTAGGGGCCCCTGGGTGGCTCAGTCATTAAGCATCCCACTTCTGCGCAGGTCTTGGTCTCACAGTTCGTGGGTTAGAGCCCACCTCAGGCTCTGTGCTAACAGCTCAGAACCTAGAGCCTGCTTCGGATTCTATGTCTCCCTCTTCCTTTCTGCCTGTCCCTGACTCATGCTCGCACTCAATCTCTCTCACCCTCTCTCTCAAAAATAAAAAATAAAAAAAAATTAAGAGTTTATTTAAGCAAAACTCGATTTAAATTGGGCAGCACCAAACCAGAAGTAGTAGGGTGTGCTCTACCAGCAGGAGGCCTGGGAGAGACTTCTATAGAGACAAGGTGGAAGCAAAGCCAAGAGATTCTTGACTGGCTGTAGCCTTAAGCCTAGTTGTCTGTTTGTGACTGGTTGTCCTTAGGTTTCAATTTCGTAAACTTGAGGCATTTAACAAGCTGAGAGTTTGGTTTGCTTACGTAGACTGCTACAGCCTTAGAGCCACCTCAGTCTAATGGCCTCCTTATTTAATTAATTTAACCCGATGTAGTTATAGATAAAGGAAAGTGAACAAAGTGGAAAAAGGATGGAATTTGGAAGGAAAAAAGACACGCATCCTGGCTCCTCCTCACTTGAAGATGGAGACAGTACAATCAACCCCACATAGCAACCCTAAGGATTAAAGGCAGGAGCATTTTCTAAATTACATTTTCATTATTATAATGTATCGTTTCCCTCCCTGGGGGAAAAAGGCCCTGGCTTTTATCGGGAGAACAATTGCTCTGTTCAAATAGTTTCATTATCATTGTGAAAGTGTGAACAGCAGAGGAGACAAGATGTGTTTTTGCTTTGTGTGACCTCTGCAATATATTTTGAAACTTCAAAACTCGGGGAAGTCAGCAACATTTTAACGCCGCACTATTTTATACACACATGTGAGTTCCTGTCTTCTCCAGCAGCTAGGGCCAACCCTCCCACGCAGCAATAGTCACCAGAACTAAGCAGCAGCTGTCCTTTTTGGACAGGACGTGTTCTCTCCCCTTCCACACCCCCACACCCCCAGTTAATGTCCTCTTAACTCCCGAGACACACAAGGAGGGTTGGATAGGTGTCACTTTTCAAAAGACTTGCTTGTTAGCTTTCCTTATACCTGCCTAGTTTGTTCCATGTGGTAGCCCGAATAATGGCCCCCAAAGATGTTCCTGTCCTAAATTGCAAAACCTGTGAATGTGTTACCTTCCATGGCAAGAGGGACTTTGCAGATGTGATTAAGATTCTTGAAAAGGAGAGATTACTCTGGAGTATTCTAGTGGTCCCAATGTCATCGAAAGTGTCTTTGTAAGAGGGAAGCACTTAACTATCTGTCAAGGCCCAAAGCCCCAGGTATACAAAGACACTATTATCAGAAAGGATATTCCAGGGCTTAGAGGTTCCCTCCCAGAAGCTGGTCAACAGCCAGTCCTTTCTTTGGAATGTGCAGCCACTTTACTGCACAACCACCACCCTGGCCCTAGGCCTAGGCTCTCTTACAGCAAAATGCTCCTGCTTGAACAAACTACATTTAGTTTAGCATTTTCATAACTGATACAGCAATAGTATCGATATAAATATGCTTAAAATTTGAGGGAGTGCTATGGATTAGGGGTAGATTTAAAGAAAGACCATAAACCTATTATATATATTTTTATATTTTTGTGCTAATTTGATTACTAGTCTACTCCCTTTGATCTATCACTCTTTATCCCTTATGATAAACTTGTACTAAACTATTTAGTATAGAAATTAGCTGATCGTTAGATAAATCCACTTCTTCTCCAGGCCAGTCATTTTCCATTGGTATTATGTCCCAAAGAGGCTTTAACTAAACCTAACACATTTGATCATCAATATCAGTATTATCATACATCTGACTTATGTACATAAGGTCATTGACTTTCACCCACAATCCCAGGGTTACATCTTAACACAGAATGGTCATGATACAATTCTATTTCATCACAGAACAAATCAGGAAAAATTACAGAGGTTATCACCATGCCTTATCAGAATTGGCCATTGCCCATATACTGGATTCTATTATAGACAGGAATTATTACAGTTAGCCACAGCCGGGTTATTTCTGGGCTCTAAGTCCACTGGAAACAAAGCTAGTCACCCTGTTCCAGTTCACAGACTTATACTGGTACTGGTTCCCATTGGGTGCTGTTGTACATCAGGGCTGACCTCCCTCTGAAGACATGGATAGTATTCGGAATAGTTCTAATACTACCCTGCTAATTGTACTACAGGATAGGTCTTACTGTGATGTATTCTTGGGGTCAGGGCAGTTATGATGTATCGACATAATTGCAAATGGCCTCAGAGAACTTCCATAGATTGGAAGGTCCTTAAGATCCCCACAGCTGTGATCCTTGAGCCTCAACAGTTAGGATGAGGACCACTGCCATGGCTACGTTGTCCTATAGCTACGTTAAAACAGTCAAGAGGCCCTGTTGGGTCAAAGCACAAGCCCTTTCCCGACACAGTGGAAATTATCTAGCATTATTTTTTAGCCTTCTTTTCCCACTTCATCCAACTTCATTATCTTTCTGGGCTGAATCCCACCTCTTACTTTCCTCCCAGAATAGAATTTCCCCTAATCTCTTTATTCTAGTTAACAAATCTTTTCCTCTGAATGCTGCTCCTCATCAAAGATGAATTTAGCTTGTTCCATGATACCCAGTGAGGCATCTATCTCCCCTAAAGCTCTTTTGTGTCTTGTGAGCCAGTGTTAAATCCACCATTCGTGTCATTACTATTATATACTAATGGCCTGAGTGCAATCAGGATACATGTTCTATACCCAAAAACGTTGGGCCACCCACACTAGGGTTCCATGAGTAGTATCACACCTAGATTTAGTTTACTTTACTTTGACTAAATCCATAAAGCCTCCATCATCTCAGGATGGGGCTGTTCCCCAGGGAAATATGGACCTCCATGTAATATCTGCTGCTATAATCCCATCAGAAGCCCATGATCTCTTTCTATTCTGTTTAATAGCTTTCCATCCACAAAAACGAGGGCAATATGTATTCGTGGATAGCACACTATGGCAGGGCAGGCATACCACTGCTATATTTTTTTCCCATTATAACCAGGGAACTTTCTAAGCATTTTATCATCAAGGTTTATAGTTACACAGTAATCAGTCTGCCAAGAGTTGTATACCATGAGGTTTGATGGTCTGGTAGGGAGTAGTTTCTGGAAATTCCCTCCCAAATGTTATCCTCTGTGGTAGTTGTAACCTGAAATGACAGTCAGTGGACACTAGCATATTACTAGAGTTTCCACCAAGTAACTAACAACTCATCCAGTTCATCATCATATTGTAAGACTAAAATATCTCCCAGAGCAATACCAGTCAGGTTTTCAGGCTTCCATTTGGCCTTGTCAAAAAAATAGTTTCAAAAAGCAAGAGTGATCGCAGCAAATATATGATTCCATCCTTTCAGGTATCTGGTATAATTGTGCTGAGAGAAAGTACTGTTCTCTTACTCCAAGCCTCTCTGAAAGGATCAGTGTTGTATCAGATTTCCCTTGTTTCATAACACACATATTCATTCCTTCACCTTCAGCGACTATTTCTCCTTCTCACCATTTGTCATTAATTTTTTACCAAAACTGTTCCACCTTTGGAATGGGTATTAGGTTCAGCCACTGTGCTGGTCCAGATTATCAGCAGCAATTACCAGTCTGTCAAGTGTCTTCCCCTCAATTCATTCCCACCCACATAGGGTAGGATTACATGGGTACAGAACTATCTCATAGGGCATAGGTACAGGGTTATCTCAACCACTGAGCAATATGGCTGCATTTACTGTTAATGCCAATTTTGCCAGATGGGATAGAGACATAATCCATCCCATCAGGCCATTAGAGATTTGGACATAAAGGTTTAAAGGTACTGTTACAGTTTCTTACACAGGGATCATCCCCTGCTTCTGGCACATGTACTTGCAGCCCTGGTCCCAGGATCATTGATTCAGATAAGAAAAAAGAAAGAAAAAAAAAAGCTGAGGTGATATGAGGAAGGTTCTACCAGCATACTTCCCACCCACTTCCACAAATCTCAAAGAAAAGTGGAGGAATCAGAACTAGATGAACTTACATGCCTTTTGCTTTATAATACTAGATAGGGAAGTGTTCTGTAATCATATATAATATCCATCCTAATAATGCATTCAGGTGAAAGACACAAAATCACTTCACGTAAAGCCCATTCAAACATTGCAGTTTTCACCCAAAGAATTACCTAAATCCCATCAACTGTGTGTCCCGTATCTTCCCAGTCTATCTGTAGCCCCTTTTAGGATTTCACCAACAGGTTTTAGAATCACAGTGCATTTGACTCCTACACGAAGGAGTCCTAGAAAAGTTTCTTCTCTAGTCCTTGACCATTTTCCCCATATATTGTGCATATGGCCTTCAGTCCCCTTCCAGGAGATGAGCTAGAAGACCCTTGCTCTTTTATCAATCTTTATTCTGATTAAGTTGCCAGACCATCATCCCCAGCAATTAGAAGTCAGTTTTTTCATTTTCATCTTTGCCTTCCAACATTTTAAATTCTTACAAAGTAGAGTAAATATAGTATATTTGTTTGGGATCCTTCAACACTGGGGAACAGCAAGGACCCCCACCAGTCCACCCAACCTCCCATGGTGCTGCATTGAGACCTTGTTTCAACCTCATCAATGTCCACATTATTCATCCTATTCATTAAGAACCTTCTAACAACTTCCACCCTGCTGACGTGAGTCCCTGGAACCTCCACTTTGTCTTTCTTCTATTCTTTTGTGAATCATTCTAATTTTCTTAGCATTTGTTAAGACCCATAAGGGGAAGTTGAGACAAAGCTGATAAGGTCTCCCAAAGCACTCCTTGCTTTTATGGCAGTAAGTACACATGGGCTGCCCATGCAAAAGGAGCTCCCTCAATCATAGAACTTACCATGACCTGGTTAAGGGGTATATTAAATGGATGAACATCTCAGTCATCATAGTGTCAATCCAGCATGGCTTATATACAAAGTATATCAGACACTTCATCTGGGGAGTTCATTTAGCATTTAAAGGAAGAGAAAGATAATCCCCCTTCTCACAGTAAGCAAACATTACATTATCTAGTCCCCCAGCTGTCCTTTCTGAAATAACCTTTTATGTGTCTGGATTATATACAGCCATCTGTAATTGTTCAATAGTGAACTGTGCATCCTGTATCGACCAAGACATGCTCTTCTACTCTGCATTCAAAACCCATGATACTGCCCCCAAGTTGGCCACTCTCACATTCATTTTAGTAAAAGTTCTTTAGGAAGCTGATGATATCAATCTAAAAGATAAAACAACCCCTTCACATCATACCTCCTGCTGGTAGTTGTTTCTTGGTTTTGTCTTCCTCCTACCTGGATTATCTTATTGGTGAAGAAAGGTCATAAAGGTTCTATTATCATAGAACATCATAAATTATCATAATTTATCTTTTTGATGATGGCCCTGAGGCTAGAGCTTACCCTGAATTGGCTGAAATCCAAGCTTGGTCCAGTATCAGGATCTACTCTAACACACTCCTTTACTTTCACTTTAGCTATTACAGATAATGATAACTAAGAGATTGTATATTTGACTTGTTTCTTGTTATTTTGCATTTCCTTATGTATCCAGGGAAACACCTCCTCAGGAATTGAATTTATCATATTTGGATTTGACTGGTAAGTTTTACATATAGTAACTGATCACAACACAGATGCTTTTTCACACCATGGGTGAGCAGGCAACCATCTAGGAATCAAAAGTTTGTCAACCTCTACCCTCTCACTCTTCCTTTTCCTAAGCTGCATTTTCATCATGTTTTATTGAGTCAGGGTCAGTCTAGTCAATCCCAGTTCTGACACAAAACTGTATCAGGGGTTCCCCAAGACCACCTTCAGGTTCACTGATTCACTAGAACAAGTCAGAGAAGCTCTTAGACTCAGGGTTATGGCTTGTAATGGTGAAGGAATACCAATTAAAATCAGCAAAACACAGGCACCATGAAAGAAAAGTCAAATGGGTAGTGTTTAATTCTTCCAGCAATGATGTGTCACAACATGTGCAGAGTATTGCCAACCAAGAAGTTCATCTGAGCCTTTGTGCCCACGGTTTTTATTAGGGGTCAGTCAGTAGGTAGAGAATGTCTGTGTGGCGGACCTTACCTACTCAGTCTCCAATTCCCCCAAAGGTCAAATGGATACAGCATGGACCAGGACATTCACTATAAATCACATTTTTAGCATAAACTCTGGTGTGGCCAAAAGCCTTAGATACATAAAGACACTCTTATCAAGCAGACTATTACAAGGGCCTAGAGATTATCTCCCAGGAAAGGATCAAGGGCCAGAACTCCCTTTGGAATGTGCAGGGTTTGAGCAAACCAAACCTGCTGAGCTAACACTTTCGTGCACAACTTTTAACTTCTAGTCAAGATTTTCTTGAAATAAACATACAGTTCCCAAGTATCCAATAATCAAATACAAAAAAAAAAAAAAAAAAAAAAAATGACAGTGTGATCTCTAGTTCCTTATAGATATCACACTGCATATGAAGAAGTTATCTGTGACACCTGAAGAAAAAGAAAAGCTTACTTGCAACCTATGTACACAGACATAAGAATGCATGCTGAAATTGAAATTTTTCATAATAAAAATAAAAATTATTTTAAACATGTCCTATATTTGAATCAATATAGAGAAGATTTAAGATGTTATTGACGATATTGTGTAAATTGAAAAACGCTCTGTTGCTATTGATAAATTCATAATTGTCAATTTATACAGTATTTATTCAATTAAATGTTAATAATACTGAGTTGACAAAGTAATAAAGTTATTTAACTTTTATATACATAGTATTGAAATTGATGTGTTTTTGTTTAAAAATCAAATCAATTCTTCTAAAACAGATGAATTTTGTTAACATAAGTGTGAATACCAAAGGAAAATCATTTTTGATACTCAATTCAATTATTGGAAAACTTTTAAGTATGTTTGGAACAACTCAGTATGTGATTCTACTTTTTCAGGTGTATCCTAGGATGAGATAGGAAGGGAATTCAAATTGCCAGTAATCTTTTATATCTTAAACTATGTGGTAGATACAGGTGTGTTCATTTTATAATTCTTTATACTTTTTGAATTTCTGAAATAAGTATTAATTATAAAAGGTAAAAAATATTAAGCATGCTGGGCCCATAGGGGGCACCTGGGTGGTTCAGTCGGTTGAGCATCTGACTTCGGCTCAGGTCATGATCTCATGGTATGTGAGTTGGAGCCCTGCATTGGGCTCTGTGCTGGCAGCTCAGAGCCTGGAACCTGCTTCGGGTTCGGCGTCTCCTATCTGTCTCTCTCTCTCTCTCTGTCTCTCTCTCTCTCTTTTCCCCTCTCTCTCTCAAAAATACATAAACATTTTTAAAAAATGGTAAAAAAAAAAAAAAAACAACATTGTGTGATACTTTTACTGTGCATAGGGTGCTTTCATAAAATTATTTTGTTTGATATGTAGGATAAACCTTTGAGATAGTGAAAGTAATTGTCATTAACATTTTTATTTCATTAATGAAGAAACCAAGGTTCAATAAATATGCTACAAATAGTAAATAGAGAGGCGGTTGCTAAAACTAGCTATTTGGGGCCCAAGTCACCACACTCTCTTCAATATGGTAATATTTGGTCAGTGAGAATGTAGTCAGTTCATAGTCAAGGCTAAGACCACCCCAATTCATCCTTTTCTTGATTTGTATTAAATAAAATTGTGTTAAATAAAATTGAAACCAAAAAATACTTATTGAGTTGCTGCTATGTCCAAGGTTATGAAAGGTCTTTATTCCAGGTTTTCTGAAACTTTATATTTTATCAATTCCTCTCCCACAACATAAGATCAATATAGAAGGTATCAGTTATTATTCAGAACCATAGAATCAATTTTTTTCTCTCTAGAAATAAAAATTCTCTATAGCTACTGAACTGAAAAGCAGTAAGGGCATCAGAAAATCTGGGCAATCAGAAACTGAAATTGTATTCTTCACTTTGGCATTGGGTTTATGTTGGACTTTATTAGGTCACTTTGTATAACTGTATCTTACTTTATCCAGGTGGGGTTGAAATAGACAACTTGACCATTTAAAAATACTCAAAAGTCATTGCATGATAACAAAGCACTATCTCGCATAGCTTGCTGCACTGCCACCTTCTTAAACTAGCACCTATTTAGTTTGCTGATCCCAGAAAAAGGATCACAACGAGTTAATCTGCACTACCATTTAATAAACTTTATCAAACATCTGAAGTTATACTTCTATAATGAGTGCCAATCATCAGATCAGACAGTATAGCATGGCAGTTAATAGTGTGGGCTATCCCAGATTCCTGATCTATAAGATGAGAATAATACTGACTACTTCTTAGAATCATAATGCTTAAATGAAATTTTATACCACACACACACACACACACACACACACACACACACACACACACTTAGCACAGTATTGCTTGAGCCCAATAAAAGTTGGTTGTTTTCATTATCATACATAATCACCACATTAATTGATAGTCTTATTGACTCACTGACCTGTCCTATCAGATTCTGGATTTTGAGGGTAGTGATTATAAATGGTCTCCCCTGAACCACTTTTCTAGAAAATTGCAGCTCAACTCCCCAATCCATTCACATGACAGCAGCAAAAGCTGCCATGCTTCTATAATGTCTGTGCCATTTGCCACAGTTAATTAGTCCAGGGGTTAACATCTGACCCCAACTGGTCTGAATATTTATTCCTAAAAAATATGAAACTTGAAAGGAGAGGGATAAGAAAAAAGAAGTGAGAGAAGAGAGAAAAAATGCAAGAGTAAATAAGAAGGCTATTTTCTTTCTTAATCACTGTACCTATAACATGTAAGACTAAGACCAACTTGATGTCCATGCTTCCTGCCCTGTGTACCAGATGCAGGAGAGGGAGAAAAATAAGACAGAGAGGCAGAAAGAAGTACAGAAAAGAGGTGTGGGAAAAGGCAGTAGCGTTCAGGTCCCTAGTTCCAGAGGGCAGCTGCATTCATCTTTGGATATTGTGAGACGCCCAAGCATTGTCCTCTTTTACTTAGCTAAAGTTTGACTATGTAACCAAAAATAAGTCCTCATACCCACTTTTCATCCTGCTCCTCAATCTCTAATGGGAATACAGTCTGTCCCCTAAGTCAACCCCCACAAAGCCTTTTGAAGTCTCCTGTCACATCCTATCAATTCCCAGCCTCCTACCACTCAAGGATGGATTCCTGCCCTCTGACTCCTACTCCTATCATTCTGCACATCAATCCTTCCTTCTGATCCCCCTGACATCGGGTCATGGGGAACTGCTGGGAAGAACAAATTAGAAATGGCTGAAGCCACAAATCTAACAAGTTGAAGGAAGCTAGCCGTGAAAAATCATCTCTCAGCAAAGGCATGTCAGTTCACAAAGCAAGTCAGAGCATGTGGCCACCTTCAGTCCAGAATGAGCTCCACCATGGCAAGGCAAAGGGAAAAGGAAAGGATAAGGTCTGAGGAGATAAGCATCAGGAGAGGCAAACAAAGAGAGTGAACACAGAAAGGCTTCAGAGGCCAAGGACAAGACCACACTGATGGCTCCTCTACATCATCTCAAGCAGAGAAGAGATTCCCCTGGGGGTCTCTGACTTCAAGCTGGAATGGAAACTTGTAGGCCTCAGGTTATCTCCAGCCTCCAAGTAATATAAACACAGGGCAAAAAGCAAGTAGCTTCCTACTCAAGGTTAAGCGTGCTGCACTCATGGACTATTCCTTAGCTGACTTTTTTGGATATATAAACTTTTTAAACACCAAAGTCCTCACTGTTTAACTAGAACAAATTCAAAAGCCTGACTGTGTACTTCCTAAACCAAGGATTGGCTAGGAGGTGAGGATACAGAAACAAATGAGACAATCCCTGGAATTGTGTAGAGGGCATAGAGTCACTCCAGCCTCATTTGATTAGTCTGACCTACCTTCTAACAGCATTACCTGCAGCAAGGTACTTAACCTCTACGAGCCTTAGTGTTCTCTCCTATAAAATAAAGATACTACTATTGACTTTCGGGGATACAAAAAGATTGCAATAATGTACACAAACTGTATAGAATGTGGTGGATGCCAAATTAATGGTATTTATTACTAACATGTCTATTGGTAGCCCTATAAATGCTCTGGAGTTAAAAAAATCAAACTGAAAACTTACAGGTAATATTTATCAAAATCATCCACCATCCTCTCCATCCAGTTGAAAAGTAGAAGGTACTTATACATTTTTAGAAACAAATGCTTCTTCATTTTAGCCCATTAGCACTGTAGACCTAGGTCTTCCAAGAGTAATCAGTATTCAGTGGTTATAATGCTAGAAACTTGCTACAGATGTTCCTTGTGTTCATCAGTGCAAGGTGCCTGAAATTTGAGTTTTAATGCCTAATAGAATTTAGCCTCAGGGAATCAGAAATTGGCTGGACCTGATTCCTTAAAAAGCACTATTGCATTCAAATAGACTCACTGCTCTGCATTGCCTTAGCTTCCAATAAAATGAATCTTAAAAAACTCATTGTACACAGGAGATTAACCACACTCGGAAGTCACCTTCGAGTTAGGTACACACCTTTACTTTCTGATATCAGTTCATCATAAGGAACCCAGAAAATGTGGGACAATCATGGAAACTACAGAAATCAGGTATAAAGTCCCCAGAATATGCACCGCACAGTGTTACCTTCTGACTGAAAGTTAATTTGAAGCGGTTTGTGTGGCAGAGCAGAAAAGACTTCAGATTAGGAGCTAGGACACAAAGGATTTGGTCCCAGCTGAGCTATTAACTCATGATGAGTCAGTAGAAGTGACTTTTTATGATCCCCAAATTCTGACTCAGTTTCTACTCCTATCTATCAAATGAAGAGGTCAGACTACCAGAGGGGACACATGGGTCTCATCTCACCAACTCTACCCAGTTGCCATGATCACTGCAGTAACTGTGTTAAGAGAATAGCATAGACTTCCCAAGTTGGAGAAGCATGCTTTCATTCAATCTTTTTTTGTTGTTATATTTTCCCACATTTCCTTCATTAGATATTATTTTTATGATTACATATATACACCAAAAGCATGCAGAGAGACAGCAAATTTAGCTTGACTGACTGTAGTTCATCCATCAAGATACCTATTTCCTCCCTCAGAAAGTCTTTTTGCCTCGTCGCCCCCCAACCTTCTCCCCACACACTCCTAATTTTTTCTTCTCTCTCACAGAAAGTTCTCTTCTGGCTCTGTCCAAGCATGAACTCTGTCATTGATGACAGAACAAGATCTGTGTCATAATAATCCTGATACTTGTCCCACAGGCACTATAGTGAGTGGGAATGAGGATTAAAAAAAGGAATGGATGGGTGTGTGCATCCATGAACAGAAGAGTAAACACCTTCAAGGTTCTCATGGGAGGGAAACCCAATTATCAGTCAACCTGATCCATTATATTAAACAAAAGGCTCTTCTCTGTTTCCTAAAATTGTAGCTGCACATTTAGGTAAAACATTCAGAAAAACTGAGTACACAAATGTCTCTGAAAAGATACATGGCCCAGTTTCTTTGCTTCTACAAGTTACCAAAGGGTATGTATACCCTGATATCTAGACCATACAAGTTGAATTTTCCAGTGATAAAGAGAGTTGGATGGCAGTGATGGATGACAAGCCATATGATAATAAGGTATTTTCCATCTAAACACTGAGTCTCATGTAATTAAAATTTCTTTCCAATATCCTTTCTTTTCTTCTTTCTAATGTTTACCAATTTCAATTTTCCCAAGCATTACTACTTTTCCCAGCATACAATAGGTACTATTCATCAAAGATAACACATTCACTTAAATTGTTTAAAGGAGCCTTAAAAACCCTCTAGGTGGCGCTTACCCTATGTGTGAAATAGTTCTGTGGTAGATTATCCTATGTGTCCTGTTCCTATATACATGTTGCTTGGTTTTTTTTTTTTTTTTTTTTTTTATTTATTTATTTTTGGGACAGAGAGAGACAGAGCATGAACGGGGGAGGGTCAGAGAGAGAGGGAGACACAGAATCGGAAACAGGCTCCAGGCTCCGAGCCATCAGCCCAGAGCCTGACGCGGGGCTCGAACTCACGGACCGCGAGATCGTGACCTGGCTGAAGTCGGACGCTTAACCGACTGCGCCACCCAGGCGCCCCCATGTTGCTTGGTTTTTAAACTGTCCACATTTCTGTTTTCTTTTCCCTTGTCAAATGTGCATCCAAGAAAAAGCAATCGGGGGCAAAGAAAAGGCCAAGTTTCTTCCACACTTTCCTCAGGCAAGATTTTTTAATGTTTCGTTTGCTGAAATGTGGCTTCACTATTGGCCTTTGTAGGAATTTGTTTGATTGATTTCTGTAGCTTTCAGTACAGCTAAAAGGTCATAAATGTGTATGTAAAAGACCCCAAAGAAAGTTCCATTGAGGCCTACCAGAGTGAGATTAAGGGGCAGGCCAGCCAGGCAGCTGACCAGGGCACTGATCAATAAGAGGCATTAAAACATCACTGGAAATGTAATTAAATGGAGACGCTTGCACTTACCAGAAGTCCTCTCAGGAAGACTATAAGCTGTTGGAAAGAATTTCTGATAAGCCACTCTGGATGGGATTTGAGACCTCCAGAAACCTACGGATTCAGTATTACCGCTGAACTCTGATGTGTCCAATCAGGTGCACATGATTGTGCTATGCTAAGTGTGATGTGAATGTTTAGGGCCAGAGCTGACCACCAAGGAGAAGTTGAAGGCCACCTCCAGAGAATCTCCTTCTCCTGCTTCTCTCATATATTCTCTGCCTTCCCTCTAAATAAATAATGAATAACTTCTTGAAGAACATTATTTCCAAGGGACATTAAATTATTGACCTATATGTGGTACTCATATATCCTGCTCAGGGGAACATCCATGGGCAGATGACACTCAGCCTCAGAGCGTTAGCTCTTTGTCAAAGGATGGGCCGGGGAACAGTATTCTTTAGAGTCTCAAAAAGGAACAAGAATGCTTTGAGCTGCAGGTGCAGTCTCCCAGGAATGAGGCTATTCAAGGGACCAGAAGTGACACACCAATGGGTTCCCAACAGGGAAACAGCTTGGCAACCTCAGAACCTTTGTTTCTAAATTGTTTTCATGGTGTGATCTGGGATGTAGAAAACATAGACATGCCCCCACTGGGGCCTCCTTTTGATCCATGAATTTGGAGAGGTGGAAGGCATCCTTCCAACAGTGAGCAGAGTTCAGTGACTTCCACCCTATCCAATCCATATTCCCTGAATGTTTGGCCTCCAGCTTCAGTGAGGTTTTTTGTGGTAAGGAAATTAAAGCAATCCAATAGGATAATTTTTTAAGCATCTTCAACTGGATGTTTGTTTTTGTTTGTTTGTTTGTTTGCTTGTTTCTGCCCAGTGAAAATTATCAAAACCCACGGGATGCATGAGCCCTTAATTCAGAGAATTCTTAATCTACTCCTGGACCCAGTTAATCCACAAGACCACAATGCATTCTGATCTCATTAGCTAAGCCCTCAAAGAAATAATTTTGCTGATTAAAACTTTAATGTTATAATCTCATGATACCTTGTTCCCTACCCCCTCCGCACCACCTGTATTTCCTTGGCTGCCAGGAAGTCTTGATTCAAATTTAATTTTCCTTTTATTGTTTTAAATGTTTATTTATTTTTGAGAGACAGAGAGCAGGAGCGAGGGAGGGACAGAGAGATAGGGAGACAGAGGATCCAAAGCAGGCTCTGTGCTCAGTGCAGAGTCCAATTTGGAGCTCAAACTCACAAATGGCGAGATCATGACCAGAGCCTAAGTCAACGCTTAACCGACTGAGCCACCCAGGCACCCCAAATTTAATTTTTAATTGCTGTTACAACAGTAACATACATTTTGTCACATATGTTTCTCCCCACTTGTATAATTTATTGTTGTTGTTATTGTTAATTGTTTTCTTTCTGCTTAAAAGTGATATTGTGAATGTGTCTTTTACTTGTAAACTTCTCAAATACCTTTTGGAAAGGAATAAAGGATACATCATAAGTTACAAATAGAAAAAGATCCTGTTTTATCATTCATCACTGATATTTAATGTATGCTCCTCTTCTGAATTTCTCATTAGGAAATAAGAAATTTTGCTATTATTGATATGCCAGATCAGAGAAATGTAGACTATCCACAGTTTTTTTAATCCCTAATTTATTGATATAATGAGGGATCCATATCTGATACTCTGCTGTTCTGTATAGAACTTGTTTGTGTGACTTGTCATGTATTTCTGCCCAGAGCTGCACATATACAATCATGGGAGGTTTGTTGGCTTGTGCTCTGTATTTGGCCTCAGGACCAGAATTGGCCCTTCTGTTCCTGACACCAAGAGGGCCTCACATTCCTCCTGGAGCCAGACTAGGCTGGCCCCCTGGGATGGATCTGGGAGGGAAAGGAATAAACAAATGCCCAGGATCCTGGGATTGTGAGATATGACAACACACACACACACACAAAAAAAAAAACCTAGCTTGCTCAGGACTACACTTAGGCAAACTTAATGACTTACCATAGATCATACACGGATGGTGTATCTATTGCCCTGGTGGGAATAGTTAGTTGGAATCCTCACCTGAGGGGAATACACTCTTCCCAGGACCCTCATTCAGGACTCCAACCAGCCGGGCTGTGCACTGCAGGGCTTCCCCAGCCAGAAGGCTGGATGTTGTGAGTACCCAATTTGATGTATCAACCCTTCTTTGTTCTTCTCTGTACTTCTCTCCCTCTTTATGTTTACTATAATTGTTTAATTCTGTATATTCCCTTTCCCTTATAATAAAACTTTCCTCCACGAAACAAAGTGCAGCTATCGTGAATTACCATTATTCAGAACATCTGCAACAGTGGAGAATCCTAGAAGGCTCAAATGAAGTACAACTGAAGTCTGAGACAGGAAACTTGAGGACAAACCAGGAGCACTATAGGAGGCAGGATTAAGAGGACCTAGGCTCACCTCGTCCCATGGATACAACGAGGTAACACTCACATCAGCATAAATAACCCAGAAAATGACCCAAAGATTGGCAGAACAGACTCTACAACTAAAGGTAGAGAAGAGGCCACATCAAAGAGGGCAGGAAGGGCTGAGAGGCAGTGAAGAGCAAAACAGACTGCAGCTGTCCTGGGAGAGGATGGAGCAGGGGGAGTGGAGAAGTGAGAGAAACAGACTCTCTTACTAGGGACCCTGCATGCGAGACGATGAATCCCCATATCATTTGGTTTTGAAAGCAAGAGGGGCCACGTTTCATGAGTTCTTACAAGGAGCTGTACTTAAAACATGGAATTTTAAAAATGATCAGGCTCCACTCTGGGACAGTCCAGAGGGCTAGAGGAAACAGAGTCGCTACCTGTAAAGAGACAGCACAATAAACAGCCCTTAGAGTTACAGCATAGAAGGGAGAAGCTTGAAAAACAACTGGCACACATGAGAGGAAGAGTACTCATTTCAGAAACTGCCCCAGAGGAGCAGGGATTTTAGGGGGACCCCTCTAGGTACAAAGGAGCTGGCAGGCATCATCTCCTTTCCCGACCTCTAGCATAAGCACATGGCCACTTATGGGAACCAGCAAGGCTTTGACACTCACTACCTAACTTACACACACACACACACACACACACACACACACTAATAATAATCCAATAATGCAATTAAGAAATGGGCAGCAGACATTTCTCTAAAGAAGACATACAGCTGGCCAACAGACACATGAAAAGATGTTTAAAATCACTCATCATCCGGAAAATGCAAATCAAAACCACAATGAGACACTGCATCTGTCAGACTGGCTAAAATCAACAATATGGGAAACAAGACATATTGGTGAGGATATGGACAAAAAGGAATCCTCATGTACTGTTGATGAGAACGCAAACTCGTGCAGCCACTGTGGAAAAGAGTCTGACATTTCCTCAAAAAATTAAAAATAGAACTACCCTATGATCCGGTAATCACATTACTGGGTATCTACTCAAAGAATAAAAAAACACTAATTAAAATTCAAAGGGATACATGCACCCGTATGTTTACTGCAGCATTATTTACAATAGCCAAGATATGGAAGTATCCCAAGTGTCCATCATCAGATGAATGGATAAAGAAGGTGCAGTATATGTACAAGAGAATATTATTCAGCCATAAAAAAAGAATGAAATCTTGCCAATTGCAACACATGGATGGAGCTAGATGCTAAGATAAATAAGCTAAATAAACCACTCAGAAGCTGAGACAAATACCATATGATTTCACTCATATGTGGAATTTATGAAACAACAGATAAAATGGAAAAAAAAAGAGACAAACCAAAAAGTGGACTCTTACCTGTAGAAAACAAACAGATGGTGGGGTGATGGGTGAAAAAGGTAAAGGAGACTAAGAATACACTTGTCTTGCTGAGCACTGAGCAATGTATGGAACTGCTAAATCACTATATTGTACAACTGAAAGTAACATAACACTGTATATTAACTACACTGGAATTTTTAAAAATTAAGAAATAAAATAATTTTAAAGGGAATACTGTATTTATAAAACAGATAGCCTTTTTCAATCATATTACCTCTAAGATATGATTCATAATCTCACTTGATCATGGTGAATGATCTGCTTAATGTATTACTGTATGCAGTTGCTAGTATTTTGTTAACAAAATTCAACATCTATTCATAATAAAAACTCTCAACAAAGGGCAGTTAGAAGGAACATATCTCAACATGATAAAGGCCATATATGAAAAACCCACCACCAACATTATACTCATGGTAAAAAAAAAAAACTGAAAGCTTTTCCTCTAAGATCAGGAATAAGGCAAGGATGTCCACTCTTGCCACTGTTATTCAACATAGTACTAGAAATCCTACCCCTATCAATCAGATAAGAAAAAGGTATGAGGCATCCATAATGGTAAAGAAAAAGTTATAATGTAACTATTTGCAGATGTCATTATACTACACATATAAAATCTTTAAGACACCACCAAAGAACTACTAGAAGTAATAACTGAATTCAGAAAAGTTGCAGAATACAAAATTAATCCACAGAAATCACTTGCATTTCCATAAATCAATAACAAAGTAGCAGAAAGAGAAATTAAGAAAACAATGCCATGTGCTGTTGTCCCAAAAAGAATAAAATACCTAGGAATACACTTAACCAAAGAGGTGATAGACCTATACTACAAAAACTATAAAACACTGTTGAAAGAAATTGATGATGAAAAAAACAAATGTAAAGATATTCCATGCTCATGAATTAGAAGAATTAATACTGATAAAATGTTCATATTATCTGAAGCAATCTATATTCAATGCAATCCGTCTCAAAATACATCACTTTTCACAATCCATTAGAACAAATAATGCTAAAATTTGTATACAGACAGAAAAGCAATAGCCAAAACAAACTAAAAAAAAGAACAAACTGGAGGTACCACCATCCCAGATTTCAAGATACACTACAAAGCTGTAGTAATCAAGACAGTATGGTACTAGCACAAAAATAGACATATAGGTCAATGGAACAGAACACAGAATCCAGAAACAAACCCACATTTATATGGTCAATTAATCTACGACAAAGGAGGCAACAATATACAATGGGGAAAATACAGTCTCTTCAATAAATGGTGCTGGGAAAAGAATGCAAAAAAATGAAACTGGGGGTGCATGGCTGGGTCAGCCAGTAGAGCATGCAACTCTTAACCTCAGGGTTCTAAGTTTGAACCCCATGTTGGGTGTAGAGATTACTTAAAAATAAAATCTTTATATAAAAAAATGAAACTGGACATCTATTAAAACCATATACAAAAATAAACTCAGAACGGATTAAAGACCTAAATGTGAGACCTGAAACTATAGAAAATGTTAGAAGAGAACATAGGCAATAATTTCTCTGATATCGGCTGTAACATTTTTCTAAATATGTCTCCTAAAACAAGGGAAACAAAAGCAAAAATAAACTACTGGGACTTCATCAAAATAAAAGTTTCTGCACAAAAAAGAAAACCATCAACAAAAGAAAAAGACAACCTACTGAATGGGAGAAGATATTTGCAAATGATATAACTGATAAGGAGTTAATATCAAAAATACATTAAGAATTTAAACAACTCAACTCCAAAAACAAACAACAATTGAATTAAGCAATAAGCAGAAGAACTAAATAGACATTTTTTCAAGATATACAGATCCAACAAATATATGAAAAGATGCTCAACATCACTCATCAGGGAAATGCAAATCAAAATCACAATGAGATATCAGCTTACATCTGTTAGAATGGCTAAAATCAAAAACACAAGAAATAACAAGTATTGATGAGGCTACGGAGAAAAAGGAACCTTCATACACTGGGGCTGGAATATAAATTCATACAGCCACTGTTAAAAATGGTATGGAGGTTCCTCAAAAAATTAAAAATAAAAATACCATATGGTCCAATAATCCCATTATTGGGTATTTACCCAAAAAAAAAAAGAACACACTAATTTGTAAAGATATATGTACTCCTATGTTTACTGCAGCATTATTTGTAATAGCTAAGTATAAAACCAATCTAAGTGTCTATCAATAGACAAATGGATAAAAAAGATATGGTACACACATACACACACAAACACAGGCAATGGAATATTATGCAGCTACAAGAAAGGATGAGGTCATGCCATTTAAAACAACATGGATGGACCTTGAGGGTATTATGCTCAGTGAAATAAGTCTGACTGAGAAAGATAAGTACTATGATTTCACTCATAAGTTGAATCTAAAAAAAAAAAAAAAAAAAAACAAAAACAAACAAACAAAACCAAATGAATAAACAAACTGATGGCTGCCAGAGGGGAAGAGGATGGAGGGTTGGGCAAAATGGGTGAAGGGGAGTGGAAGATACAGGTTTCTAGTTATGGAATGAATAAGTCACAGAAATAAAAGGCAAAGTATAAGGAATATAATCAATGACATTGTATTAGTGATGTATTAGAACAGATGATAGTTACGCTTGGGGTGAGCATATAGCATGATGTATATATAAACTTGCCTAATCACTAAGTTGTGCACCTGAAACTAACATAACATTGTGTGTCAACTATATTCAAACTAAAAAAAGATATGACTCATAACAAAAATGCAATAGATTCAAGAAATATTTAGAGAAATTTCAGGATGGGATAATAGTGTCATAATAGACTAATAAGGAAGACCAGAGATATTTTTCTGACGCATCACAAACACTTGGAAATTAACATCTCACAGGATAAACATGATTTCTATAATGCATTCTCTGTATCACTTCCAAAGGAAAAATATTGAACCATAAGATTCAAGTATGAAACTGTGAATCTGTTTCGTGTCCTGACACTGCATGTTCAAAGTCTCAGTTAAGAACTAAATCAACTCCCAAGCTTTGTTCTGTGAAGCACTGTGCTTCGGGAAGATAGTAACAGAGGTACCCTGAAAGGGGACTCCTTTGTCAAGTAAGTTTGGGAAATGCCCTATCCCATGATATCATTCTTTGAGGTTCAAAATACTCATTAACTTATAACGTCTTTAGGAAATCCTGCGGGCGAGAGAGTTGTTTCACTTTGCTTAATCTAGCTTTTCAAAAGCCTTCTTTGAGAAGAAAGGCTGTTTCCATGGGATCCCTATAAATATTCTGCACTGAAATTTATGAAACTACTGTAACAGGTAGCCCACCCTGCTCCCTGATTGAAATGAGTTTAGGAATTCTGGGACTCCGCAGTTTTGTCAGCCACGTCCACAGAACCCTACAGAGCGCAGTCCTGCCAGCCAAGAAAAAGAAAATGCCTGGAGAGTCAATGACTTCGTTAGCTCATCTTTCTGAACTACTGCAAAGCAGGGAACCTGCCATTATTCCAATTCACAGATGAAGACACTGAGGTTCAGAGGACTTAAGATCACATGTGGCAGAGCTGCGTTTTAAATGCAGGTCTGTTGGGCCACAATGACCATGCTTTTAATCCCTGAAGAAGGGAACACAGGAGAGTTTTAGAAAACCATGTTGATGAGTGGGATAAACACAAACACCCAAACTTCTCAGTGTTTATTAAAAGATGCTACAAGTGCTGTACGTGGTGGGCACCATTCATCCATTCATCTGAGGGAAGGGAAATTGTAATAGCCAGGCAACCCCCCACTGGGCACCCCACCGGCAGTTATTTGGCTGACTAACCTACTTGCAATTTACTGATCTAACTGTTCCTTTTCAAAATCCTTGTCTTTCTTTACCGGTGCTAATCCCTTTATAAGGGTAATCCTTCCCCCATTTAGCTCCTGGGAAATCCATTCTTTCAAAAGCAACTCAAAAGTCCCTTCCCCTGTGAAGGCTTCCCTAACTTGTCTCTCCCACACTGACTTTCACCCACAACCTCCTGTGGTCCCTGAGGACGCTGTAAATGCTTGAATATCGCGCAGCTCTGATTGCAGAATCATTTGCTTGTTTATTTATCTGCCTTCCACTTTACACCACAGTCATGTTATATCTATTTCTGTGTTTCAGCACTAAACATGGGGACTGACAAGCTGGAAGGCACTTTAAAAATATTCCTTGAACACGGGGCTGGATGGCTCAGTCAGTGTCAGACTCTTGGTTTCAGCTCAGGTCATGATCTCATGGTTCGTTAGTCGGGGCCCATGGAATCAGGCTCCATGCTGACAGTGCGGAACCTGCTTGGGATTCTCTTTCTCTCACTCTCGCTCTCTCGCTGTCTCGCTCTCTGTCCCTCCCCCCCTCGCACTGTCTCCGTCTCTCTCAAAATTAAATAAACTTTAAAAAAAATTTCCTTGAACAAATACACTCACACATGTGTCAATAATTATATATAGCTTCCATGACTATGCTAAGTAACCTGGGAGCATTGTACGATTAAAAAGGTACAAAACAGAAGTGAAAGTTGATCCTCTTTTGAATAAATATTACAACCATTCTAATGATTCATATAATGGGATACTATATTAACAGCACTTAAAAGGAAAAAACTAGAGCTACAAGTACTGAATGGGTAAATATCTCAATGCTGAGCTAGAAAAGAACCTTGTAAAATGATATCTATGAGAGCATTTGTATAAATTTTGAAACATGAACAACAGTGTTCTGTATTACTTAGGTATAGTAATAATAACTGATTAACAGCATGCACAGGGGTGATAATCATTAATTCAAGGTCATGGTTACTTCTGAGACAAAAACCAGGAGAAAAGAATCAGTGAGAGACTCTCCCGGCACTTTATCTGTATGCTTCAATTTGGCGGGTGGGCAGTGGGGTGGGGTAGGGGCGGGAATCTAAAGGAAATATGGCAAAATAAATAGACCTGACCTGATGGGTGGATGGGATCTGGTAATGTGTTTCTCTACAACACATTGAATGTTGGAAGTATTTTTAATAAAATATTCATGTATCATTACCTCTGCCAACTTGTGGAAGAGCTGGACTGCGGGCACACAGAACTGGTGGAAGAGGTAACCTAGTTCAGGTGAAAACCCTGAAAGTCACAAGGGTTTAAGGTGGAGGGCTGAAGTTGGAAGTGTGATGGGTTTCTTGAGGGAAGAGTGGTGGGGACCAAATGGGGCACCTATTTCACCCCTGAGCTTAAAGTTGCCTTAAAGAAAACATCCCAGTCCTGGGGGCTCCGGGCACCTGATGGAACTTCAGGAGATGCCCCCACGTGCCCCTGTGCCCAGTGCCGTCTGTCCATGCAGTGCCTTATGCAGCAGTAAAGGACTTGTTTTCTGGGTGGAAACAGCCCACATGGACCAGAACTGGGCAAGCAAGTGGCACCTTTGCCTGAAGAAATCAGCTCACCTTCTCCAGCTGAGAGGCAAGCAGGACCCCTGGCTCAGGAGCAAGACTCAGGTTGCAGGGCTCTCAGCCCTTCCAGATTCATCTGCACAGTAACTGAACTGCACTGACCAGTGAGACCTTGCGTTTCTCCTAGCTCTGGAACCACAAAATCTCTAGGTGTCCCTCCCACTCTTTCTCCTCCAAATCAAATGTGGGGGGTGGGGACAAGGGGTCCAAACTCACCTGAGATTTACTTATCTCTAGGTGTGATGTATCCATTTTCATGGGGCTGGAGTCCCCCACCCTCTACAAAGAAAAAGACAGAGACAGAGATGGAGAGAGGGAAGGAGAGAGGAAGGGAGGGTGGGAGGCAGGGAGAAAGGGGAAGGAAGGCAAGAGGGAGAGAATGGGGGGGTGGGTGGAGGACGATAACAGGATACATTCACTTTTTCCCAGCACCCTGCTCCTCCTCTGGTCCCTAACCTTCACCCTGCCCCTTCTCCCTAACTTCCTTCTAGGAAGCCCCCAAGATGCCACTAAAAACATCTACAATCTCCAGCCCAATCCACTTGGTTGGCCCCCCAAGAAATGGAGACAATCTCTAGACCTTTTAATTTCTTTCAGGCTTAAATCTTTGTTTTATCTTCAAAAAGTACTTTTTAAAACATCTTATAATATTTTCACATTACAATCTGGTAATAATACCAGAACAAAAATGTAATATTCCCACTAAAATCACAAATTGGTGCTTACTTAACCAAACCTCCCTAGAATTCAATACTCAAATATATGACTAAATGAAATTCAATAGAAAGATCTTCAGTTGATTTCACATCACAAATCAAAATACAATTTTTATAGCCACAGGTGACATTAGTTACTCCAAATCACAAATATGTCTATGTCCATAACATTTACTGAACACATATTCCATGCCAGGATTTGTATGAATCTCTGCAGACAGTCTATGCTCTCCAGGATTTGCTGTCTATACATTATGAATGACTCATCTCGTATAGCTTACAGCTTTGAAATGTATTTGACAGACCACATAGTATCGTCTGAACTTACAAATGGAAATTAGCTATTGCTTTGATTGCATTGGGATGGATGGTACCATAATTATGTTTTTCACATTTTTGTTACGATTACTTTCCTGACCTGTACTGAACAGAGCCCACAGTCAGGAGATTAGCAGTGAATCCAGAACGTGCTTCAAATTGATTAAAGAAATGTAATTGCCACTTACAAGAAGGCAGAAGTCTTTGCAGCTACAAATATCAGTAAGTGTGTGGCCACCAATCACTTACCATTATCTAAATTAGGAAGGTCATGGATAGGAAAATATGCAAGAATGGCAGAAACACTTGTTCTGCTGCAGATGTGGTAAAGCAGAGATCAAGTTAATAAACATATCTGGGAATGTAAGTATGAACCATTTCCTCCTGCTCAGAATTTTGTGGCTCTGGACTCAACAGCACATTACTGTCAAATATTGCCCAATAACCAGCAACTGAACATTAATAACCAGCACCCTTGATTTAGAAATCCATGTGTGGATATAATTTATATAAAATGCAAAATTCCTCCAGATATCATGACCAGAGTCACGCATTGTATCATTGAAAACATTATTAGATGTCCGAAATGACAACACATTATTGTCTTATAACAGGAATATTCACCTCTTCTTTGGAAAGACCACCAAACCCAACAGTTAGAATTTTTCGGGAGAACCTTATACATCCCTTCTCATTTGATTGAAGAAAACCTTCTAAAACATCCTGGTAGATGACTGTCTAATGTCTGCTTAAAGAGATCATGGTGGAGAACTCAGCATTTCAAAAGTAGCCTCGCTGCTCTTTCTCACACTACAGTCAATTGTTATGGTGAAATATTTGAAATTTAGAGCCAGAAAAACTTGCATATGAATCTCATGCTAGTGGTGTGACCTTAGACACAATTCTTAGCCTCCATATGTCTCAGGTCCCAATCTGTAAATGGGGATAATAGTACCATTTCAAAGAATTGCTATCAAGATTAAGTGGAGAAAGTATATAAAGCACTAAACAATTAATGATACCTAGTAAGTGTGTAATTGATACTCACTGATAATCCTAGTGTGTGTTTGGTCTTGTTCTTATGTTATGTGACTAGTCTGGGGCATTATCTCTGTTGACCACAGCTCCTTCTTGAAACTCTCTCTCTTGCCTTGTTTTCTGTAGGGGAGAAAAAATTTTTCCTTAACCCTCCTCAGGTTCTCAGCTAGGGCTCTGTGACGAGACAGATTAATAAGAGAAAGAGAGAAGCATAAAATTTTATTTAATGTAAGTTTCACATGGCATTGTGGAGGGGCTCATAGGGAACTGGAGACCCAAAGAAGTACCAAACCTAAATACTTTATATATGAAATTGAACAAACAGAGGCAATTGGGGAAAAGTAAACAAAGTATGCGGACAGACTAAAAGAAGATAAGCACTATTTTGACAAGATCTGTTTGTACAAAATTCTCTTGACCCTGACTACTATCTCTGATTCCTGGTATAGGGATAGCATCTTTCACATGGGAGTTATATCTCCCGCTTTCAGGAATACAAGGAGAGGTCAGAGAGGTCTTCTTGCACATGTTTCAAGAGGCTTTAGCTCAAAAATATTCCTTATGCTAAAATGGCATATTTTGGGGTGGTCCTTTCTGCCAGCCTTCATGGCTCTCTCCTGGTTCCCCACCTATACTCTTGAGTCCTTCATCTCTCTCACTTGTTAGTTTCTCTTTCTCTGCCTCCTATGCAAATGTCAGAAAAATTGAACATGATAGAAATAAAAGATTTACAATATCTACCACTCCATCCCTGCTCCTGTAAGGGATGAGGATACTTATTTGCTGGGCCATCTCTTCTTTCTTCCTATTATATGCAGAAGCAAAGTAAGGGGTAAAGAAAATAAGTCTAAGGAATTCATATAGAACCACATTGATTTATAAGAAAAATAAATAAGAAAAAAAGTGGATGAAAGCCTTAAAGAGATCATTCATTAACTGACAAATTACTGAAGTTTGTGTAATCTTTAATTTCTTTAGTAATAATCAGAGAAACTCTTTAGTAATCAAGAAAATGCAAATCAAGATATGTATTGTGTATCTATTAATATTATACATAACGTATGTGTATACATACATATGTGGTATGTGTATGTAATTTGAACATAAGCCAAGATAAAGTGAAAATACCGCTTCCATACTCCACTAGTAGGAGTGTAATTCTAGAAGAAAACTGAAGTGAATGTATGAAGAGCCTTAACACTAATAGTCTTATTCTGCCTATAATTTCATTTCTAGAAATCCATCCAGAAAATGTATACATAACAATATGAATTCAGTGTTGCATAAATATATCTTTGCAGCATTACTCATTATTGTGAAAATTGAAAATGACTTAAGCATCCAACAATAAGAGATTATGTATTCCCAAAGTGATACATCCATAGATAATCATATATCTAATTAAGTATTATTATAAAGGAATCTGAAATAACACATAAAGATTATTCTCAAAATAGGATCAACTTTTTAAAAATGTCACCAAACCATATATCCCAAATGTATAAAAACTGCATATGTATATTCGTATTTTTAAAGACCTGAACAAAACACCACAAATGTTAAGCAGTAATAGGAATCAAAGGAGGTTTGTGCTTATTCCTCCTTCTTTCTCTTTATACATTTCTTTATGATCCAGTTTTTACAGATGTGTGTACAATTCTAATAGAAGAATAAATGTGTTCCTTTTGTGCAAAGAGAGCCAAGTCCTTTCCCCAGAGCTCCTTGGTCCCCCACACCAGGCCTGTTAGCTCTGTGTTAACACCAGGTCCTGAAGAGGCTTCCCCATGTTACTCCCTCTGCCTTGTGAGAGCTAAAATGGTAAAATATTAATCAGGTGTTCTGCTTTTAGCACAAGAAAATTCTAAGCAGCTCTCCAAAGAGTTGAATTGTGTTATCACTGGTACATGTTGCTGTTTGGCCTGTTTTATAATCTGAGCAATGCACATGCAGGCTCCGCCGACTCTTCCCACAAGGATGTCCCTCTGCTTCTTTCGCCTTTCATCCTCACCCATCTCTCTCTACTGAGCTCCACTCTTATATATGAATATTCACCTGAACACCTCCTTCACTCACTCCCTTGCCACACCACTTCACTGTTCTCTTGCCTGCTACTTTCGATTCATTCGCTTATTCAGTTATTGAGCTTTAACACATTTGTTACTAGGGGATTTCATGTGCAAGGCACAAATACACACACACACACACACAAATTAAAACCCCCACTTCTTGCCTTAGAGCATACAGTCTGCTGGGAAGTCAAACAGACAAGCAAACAATCACAGTATTCTCACAAGATTGCTTCGATGGAAGACTTGGGCACTTCAGGTTGAGCACGAAAGCCTTCCCTTAATGGGGAGTCAGGAAAAGCTCTGCAACTGAAGTCACATCTCAACTGAGTTAAAAAAAAAAAAAAAAAAAAAAAAAAAAAAGAGTGCCAAAGGGAGATGATCTGTCTCCAAACAAAAGAAACAGTGTGTCTGAAAGCAAGTAGGTAGAGAAGTACAAGTGCAGGTGAGGGGAGGTGGGGGGTAAGAACCACTGGGAGGAAAGATTCGATGGCATCATCTTCTAGACCCTAATCCCACTGCATCTCACCAGTGGTCTGGGGTAACCAGAATGTGTCACTTGAAAGCTGGGCCATCCCAACACAAAAGAAATGAGGCCCCGCTGTAGAGAGCAGGTGGCCTCAAGTTCACTGCTCATACACAGCCTTGGATGTCCTGCTCCCGCTTACTCATCCACCTGCTTCATAATAATAACGTCCATATAATTATTTTCCATACTCCACTTCATCCTTCTCAATGTGCCATCTAAGCAAATGACCACTACCCCCAGTTTTCTTCTGTTCCAGTCCTGGAATATGCTCCTCAAAGTCCATTGACTCCATAATTTAATAATTTATAAGGCACCAGTTTTTAAATCCTGGCTCCTTATTCCTAGCTGCAAAAGTTACCTATTATTTCTAAACTTTAATTTCTTCATGTGTACAATAGAGATGATAGCAATAGTACCTACTTTGGACGGGGGTGGGGGGGGTTGCAAGATATTTTTATTTATTTTATTTATTTATTTTTAAATGGTTTTTCAAGTTTATTTATTTTTTAATTGTTTTCTAATTTACATCCAAATTAGTTAGCATATAGTGCAACAATGATTTCAGGAGTAGATTCCTTAGTGCCCCTAACCCATTTAGCCCATCCCACCTCCCACAAACCCTCCAGTAACCCTCTGTTTGTTCTCCATATTTATGAGTCTCTTATGCTTTGTCCCCCTCCCTGTTTTTATATATTTTTTTGTTTCCCTTCCCTTATGTTCATCTGTTTTGTCTCTTAAAGTCCTCATATGAGTAAAGTCATATGATATTTGTCTTTCTCTTACTAATGTCACTTAGCATAATACCCTCCAATTCCATCCACGTAGTTGCAGATGGCAAGATTTCATTCTTTTTGATTGTCGAGTAATACTCCATTGTATATATAAACCACATCTTCTTTATCCATTCATCCATCGATGGCATTTGGGCTCTTTCCATACTTTGGCTACTGTTGATAGTGCTGCTGTAAACATTGGGGTGTGTGTGTCCCTTCAAAACAGCATACCTGTATCCCTTGGATAAATACCTAGTAGTGCAATTGCTGGGTCATAGGGTAGTTCTATTTTTAATTTTTTGAGGAACCTCCATACTGTTTTCCAGAGTGGCTGCACCAGCTTACATTCCCATATTGCAAGACATTTTTAAAAAAAATAGTAGCAATGAGTAGAACTTAGTAAGTTCTGAATAAAAGTTAGCTATAACTGTTAATATTATAGTTATTATTATCACTACTCAACACCTTCTTCAGAAAAACTAACCTTCACAAATTATAACATTGGAAATATTGTAAAATCACGCTAGTCTGTTTCTGTTGTTAAAATTTTCTTTCACTTAGCTTCTCACGCACAACCCACCTAAGCCCAGTATCTTAAGTTTGCTCCACACCCCTGAGAACTATTGAGTTAATCCTTGATGCTACTGTCTTCCTCACACCATGTATGCTGTCCTCCATGTGTATGAGCTCATCTTAGGATTTCTCCTCTGTCTCAAGATTTAATCTAAAATTTTCTAGACTAGCAGTTCTGGCAAATATGTGTATTGTCTATTTTCCAAATTTTGGACTTATACCTGTACCTTCCCAGAAAATACATAAAATTTGGGGTTATAGATCATAGTTAAGCACTCAAACCAAATTAAACTAGACACTCTAAATTCTGGGGATGGTCTTGCTCTATATCAAATATCTGTTCATACCAAGAAAATAAAATAGAATAAGTGGAATGGATGCAATGTGGCCACTTGAATACTGCTGCTACCTACATGTTTTTCAATCAACAATGAGAACAATTCAATAATGTCTTAGGAAATCGAAAATAAGGTTAAATTTCTCTTGAATCTATCTACAGGGGTGCCTTTTCAAGTGATTTAAATGTTCTCATAGTCAGAACTCTTCTCTAAATTGGATAAGTTACCTACAATTGTTTATTTTCCAGATTTGTAGATAGTGATGGGAACCAAGATGATGACAAAACATGAAGATCTTTACAATACTATGTCTATTTCATCCCTCAGAACATACCACCACTGTGTTTAGCAGCCAGATATCAAAAAGCAACATCTGATAGTTTTCTGTACTGAACAGGCAGATTACAGATTTGGTTATTGAACCAAAAATATTTGAACATAAATAGGTATTTTAAATTTGTACTTTTTACTCCTCCAATGCTCAGTCACTGGCAAAAATAAAAAAATAAATTAAATAGCTTTGGAGTCATATAGTCTTCATGAATTATGTAACCAAACTCAGTATAAGCTGTCTAGTTGAATGACTTAGGTGAGATAAATTAGGCAACCTACAAATAGATCCCTCTCCACTTAGCCAATTGACTGTATCTAATATATGAGAAGAAGGTAGTAATAATATTTTTATTTATAACTGAGAAAATGAATATTTAGCAGTCAATATTTTCATAACCTTTAAAACTTGGTTTCTAGAATGCAAGACCACTGGTCTTGTAGGACCTGGGTACCTCTCTAGCATATCACATAGGAGGATTCCTTAGAAAAGGCTACTGTGCAAATACATTTAAATGAATTAGTAAGGCTTTTATTATCATTAAAGACATACAAAAACTCAGAACATGAAGAATTAAAAATTGCCCTAGCCTGTTCAAAGAGCAGAGGGATGGGACACCTGGGTGGCTCAGTAGGTTAAGCATCTGACTTTGGCTCAGGTCACGATCTCGTGGTCCATGAGTTCAAGCCCCACGTCAGGCTCTGTGCTGACAGCTTGGAGCCTGGAGCCTGCTTTGGATTCTGTGTCTCCCTCTCTCTCTGCCTCTCTCTCACTTGCACTCTGTCTCTCTCTCTCAAAAATAAATGATAAAACATTTAAAAATTTTTCAAAGAGCAGTGGGAGATGGGGTGTAAGGAATAACTTTTAGGAAGTAGCTTAGATGAAAATGATCTATAGCCTAATGTGTCTCTCAATTAATATTCAAATGCTACCTTCAGACATCCATAAGCCTTGCCTGTATGATAGGGACCCAGTTCCTATGATTATATCTACCTAGTGGCCAGTTACTAAGATGCCTATTTTCTGACCACAGACACTGAGGCTCTCTATCCTGCTCAGGAAACTTTCTGTCTTGCTTTGGGCTGTTCTCCCGGGCACGATGAGACTCCCTTCTGAGATTTTAAGGTCCTTATAATTCTGTTACAGTTCTGACTACTCTCACAGTACCCCTCCCCCCTTTCAGAGCAATAGCAGCCAGAATTTCAGGCAAACATGTTTCTAAAAAAAAAAAAAAAAATACCCAGACTTTAGAAAGCAGTCCTTGAAAATTCAATGTATTTCAACGACAGCAAATGCTACAATCTGTTTATCTCTTGGTAGGAAAAGAATGGTATGGCTTGATAAATAGCCAGCACTTATATTTACATCAATTGTACCTTTCCAAATAATACTGCACTGTTGATGCCTAGGATAGGATTTATGCTAGAAATTCAATTTAGTGGCTGAAGTGAGGCAAGTATTTACAGTGTTTCACTGAAAGCCTCTTTCTCCAACCCTCCCCCATTGTCAGGTTTGTGGAAAGTACTAAAGATCGATGAGCCCTGGTATAAACCTGACTCATTCATTGATGGCCAACTGAAGACTATTCTGTACACATTTAACTGGGATTGAGCTATTGAACGATACTTATTTATTTGTTCATTTATTCATTGCTTGCCTAATTAAAATTTACTAAATGCCTGCTCATTATATGAGTCACTTCCAACAAATATAGATATACATTTAGAATAAAATGTAAAAAAAATTCTTGAAATTTGTTTGGACCATAAGACCTAATTTAATTCCTTGCCAAAACATTTTACTTACTATTTCATCAACACAGCCAAAAAGTTGAAACATCATCTGTGATCAAATAAATCACCTATGAAACTGGATTTTCGACTACAATTGCATGAAATAACCTCATTAAACCTCTAATGGATTTTTATGCATTATTCTATGAGAAGAACAGGCACACTGAAGTCTACTGCACTAACATATTCCAATATGTTCATGTTAGTGTTACTTTGTAAAAGATAAAATGGGTCTCAATATGAAGATAAAGATAGTGTGAGGGACTCCATTGCCAGTAGTATGATAGTTAACACCACTGTCTTTAAAAACAACTAAAAAGACAGGATAAATTATTAAAGGTTTTTGGAAAATGTTTGAAATAGATAACAGAAATGGTAAGAAATATTCAGAAGCCAAACATTAAGTGGAAATAAGAATTCAGAGAGATGACTAAATTGCTAAAGCCAGATTTTTCCCAGGAGCATGTCAAAACTGGTGGATTTGAGTTTCATTTGCATGGCTCCCTGGGGCACTGGTTACAGAAGATAAAGTCAGGGCCATCCCAAGTCAGGGAATCTCATAGAAGACTCCATCCATGAAGCTGGCTATCCAGCAGCTACAATCACAGAGAAAGAACAAACTTGGCATAGACCCACATCTTCTTCATCCCAAAGATAGCAAGAAATCATTGCCTGTTGAATTTCAATGCTGCATGTCAGGAGGAAAATTCTTCTTTAAAAGTTCTTAACTATAAGTCAGCCTTCATGAGTTCCATAGCCCAAATTCATACTACCTGAATGGTCTGAAAAACTTCAGCAGAAAATTTAATGTAAAGTCCCTGGAAGTTGGCAGTTGTTAGTTAGGGTACTGGCTGTTCCAAAAAAGTGCCTAGAAAAATGCAAAGAACAGACTGATATACAGTACCAAGAAAATTGAGTTCATAGTCAAAGAAACAGCACATAGAAAAATCAGACCCAAACAGATCAGATGTTGGAATTATCAAACACATAAAAAGCATAGCTAACTTTATCATATAGAGAGAAATATAAGAGATAAAAATAAAAGTAAAAAGCAAAAATTATTTTTAAATGGCCAAGAAGATTTGAAAAACAAAACAGAACTTGTATCTATTTCTAAAAATGTTAATGATAAATAAATGTAGGAGGATTGACAGATGCCTGGGTGGCTCGGTCAGTTGAGCAACCAACTCTTGATATCAAGTCTGGTCATGATCTCAAGGTTCAAGATCAAGCCTTGTGTCAAGCTCCATGCTATCAGCTCAGAGCCTACTTTGGATTCTCTCTCTCTCCTCTCTTTCTCTGCCCCTCCCCCACTTGCATGCACACACACACACTCTCTGTAAGATAATAAATAAACTTTTTTTTTAATATAGGAGGAGGAATTTAAGAAACAAATGAAAATAGGGGAAGGGGAGGAAAAAAAAATAAGATAAAAAACAGAGAGGGAGGCAAACCCTAAGAGACTCTTAAATGTAGAGAACAAACTGAGGGGAGATGGGTGGGAGAACGGGCTAAATGGGTGATGGGGATTAAGGAGGACACCTGCTGGATGAACACTGGGTGTTATATGTAAGTGATGAATCATTAAATTCTACTCCTGAAACCAATACTACACTATTTGTTAATTAACTTAAATTTAAGTTTAAAAAAGCAGGAGGAATGGTATGATTAAAACACCATTGATTAGAAGACATAGTAAAAATAATTGATTCAGTGGAATCACCAATGAATAGTAGAACCACTGCATAAAAGTTTGATAAAGCACAGAACATTTACATAATTTAAAAGTTTCTCTCCGCTGATTGCTTATTCATTGCAGAGGGAAAAATGAAAACTTTACAGTAGAAAAACCTGGCTGACACCCCAGGTGACTGAAATTAATACTGTCAATAATGAGAAAAATTGACATTCTGATATCAGGCACTGAAAAAGGAGGAGTGTAACTTATATGGCGTTCCTATTCAAAATGTGACTGGACTCAAATTGAGGGACATTCCACAAAACAAGTGACCTGGGTACTCTTCAAAAATGTCTTTATCATTAAAGACACAGGACAACTGATGAAATGTTATAGATTAAAGGAAACTAAAGGGACATAACAACTAACTGTGATATGTGACCCAGATTGGATATGAAATCAAGGAGAGTGTTGCTATAAAAGACATTATTGGGATAATTGTTAAAATCTGAATGTATTTGTAGAGTAAATAATAGTAGTAGATCAATATAAAATTTCATGACCATGATAATTATATACACTGAAGTCTTTAGGGATAAAAGGCCATTATATCTGTAACCTACTCTCAAATGACCCCAAGTAGATATATGCTGCAGAAGAAGATAAAGTGAGGAATGCCACAGCAGCTAATTATTCTTTGAATCTATAGCAGTTAATACACCATGCTAGTGGTCAGACTAGAAAAGTAAACCAAAGGTACAGCATACATAGCCCCCGAAAAGACCCTCAAATATATATAATACAGATGTGTGACAAATATGACATTAGCAGGAAGTGTGGAAAGGATGCCTTTTCATCAATTGGTTCTGATATCCCTGGCGTCCACATGGGGGAAGGATAAGTGGACCCTCACCTTATGAAAAGTCAATTCCAGGGAATTAAATACTTATGAATAGGGGGGAAAACCCCAAACTACAAGCTTTTATAAAAGTAACAGAAGAACACCTATTTGACCTTTGGGGTGGGGAAGGATTTCTTACACAAGGCCAAAAGTTCAAACTCTAAATGAAAAGAGGGGTACATTTAAGTATATTACAGTTATGATCTTCTGTTTGTCAAAAGACTCTGTTAGAAGTGAACAGGCAAGTCATGAAAAAATGAAGGTTAATTCAATAATTTAAAGAAATACTAAAGACAAAAACTTCAGTAGAAGATGGTTTGAAGACTTGGATAGACATTTCTCCAAAGAGCCTAATACGTTACCAAGACACTCAACTTGATTAGTGATTAAAGAATACAAAATAAAACATAATAAAATACTTACAGACGGGTAAAAATTTATGTCTATATACCAAGAGCTGCAAGGGTGTGGAGCAACGAGAACTCTAGCACACTGCTATTGGTTGTTAATGTCACTCCAGAAAATAAGTTGGCATTTATCTGCTGAGGTACCTATCGATGGCCCTCCAATTCCACTAAGTCTAAGAAACATGGACAAGAATAGTATATCACTGTTCAAAACAACAAAAACTAGAAACATGAATACCCATCAACAGTAGGATGGATACGTAAGTTATGGTATATTCATATAATAAATACAATACTGCACATACTGCCTTCAAGATTACTAGTAATTTTCCATTTGTCAGATTAGGTGGGGATACACTGTTTTCATTATATTTGTTATACTATGCACATATTTTTAAATACTCTTCTATCTACTTAATAATAAAAGAGAAAGAGAAAGAAGTACTTGTATGTCTTACAAACAATCTAAGTTAGAAGCAGGTTATGCTTCCTATATTGAGATTTGTGACCAGAACACCTATGCTCTTTCACAGTGTTACATTTATGCATTTTTCTTCTTAATCTTTACATAGCAGATCCTTAAAACCAACAAAAGAAGCTTAAATTTAAGCTGTTACACATACTAATATAAGTTTAGAATTTTATTTGAACTATGAGAACAGGAAGATAAGATGTGTGACCTTGAATAAGCCACTTAACATTTGGCACTTATCTAGAAAGTCTGATTGGATCTGGGGATAAATGAGCCTAGGTAAATGTAAAATACCATGTTCTTTGGGGCCATTAGTTATAAAGATACATTTTATATCTTCAAGTGTGTAGTATATTTCATGTGAGCCTCTTGGCATTCCAAAAAGAATTTCAACTCGCTGAATTTTGTAAGAGTGTTCTCTCCTAGAATACTTTTATTCTTGCTTATTTTATATCTTGTCTGTGTGATTGTCACTTAGGATCATTTCTCCTCTTTAAGATTATGATTACTCTCAATCATCCTCTTTATAGACAATTTCTACAGCCAAGATTGCCAAACTCATATTCTTTTATCCTTTCAAAAAGTTCTGAAGTTCCAGATTTTCCAATATCACACCCAAGTAATGGGGAAACAGCTGATGTTCACCCATTGGCTCTCCTAAAGTGAATATATCAAAGTCTTCATTCATAGTCTCTAGTACAGTATTCAAAACATTTTTCTGAATGTTTTTAAGGCAGTAAAAATCTAACTTATATTTTCATTTCAGACTTGACATTTCTAGTATCTTCAATACATAACAATTTCAGCAAAGGCTTGACAGAGACCCTCATGATAACACTGAAGATAAGACTGAAGTGGATCCAAAGATAATTGTTGCTTGTTAATTAATATGGTACCTTACATATCTTTTTCCACTTGAAGGTTATGACCATTCTGAGGACAGTGACCATGTTTATACATCAGTGTATCTTTAAATCACAGACACTCAGTAAATTTTGTAGAATGAATAAATGAATATTCAACTGTAAAATCTTTATGTTAGATACATTCTGTTCTTGCTGCCCAGCACCCATTTCTCCTGTAATGGCATTCTAGTCATCATAGGAAACCACCCCTTACATATTTTGAGCATGTGGTTTGGGCTTAAGCTATCTCAAAACCGCCAGCTCCTGACATAGGCGTGTGAAATGGCCTTGTCACTTAGACATGTTCCATCCCTCTGCCTATAGTAACTTCTTCAGAAATGGCACAAGACACAGGCCCAGACAATGAAGCTCAAATCCAGAATGGATGGAACCGTTGGGGAGGCGAAGACTCTTTACATGGATAATGCTAACTCTAAGGATACCATCACTCTAGAGCCACCAGAGGCCACCAAATGGAGAGGGCCTGCCTGAGAATGCTGCCAGCATAAAATAAAGAAGAGCCAAAATAGGAGAGTCACAGCCAAAGTCTTGCTGTCACTTGGTGAACCTTAGATCTAGGAATGAGTGATGCTGATCTACACTTGAACCCTTCAGTGATATGAACTAATATATTCATTTTTAAAGCTAGTTTGAATTGTTTCTGATCTTTGCAATGAAAGTGAACTGATACTGTTAAACTTTTAGCTAGTGGCTTAGATAAAGAAATAAAAAACTTTTTAAAGGTTTAAAATTTTTAACTTACACCGATTTACATAACTGCTAATTAAGAGTTCCATAAACCACTGACATGTGGGACTATAGTTAAATAGCCTGGGCTCCCTGAGCCTATAACCAGAAGTCAAAGACTAAACAAAAGGCCTACTGTTAGGGGAGAAGGACAGGGATGGGCAAATAGGGAGAAGAGCTTAGAAGTAGTGTCTGCAGGAAAACAAAGTTGGGGCAAGGGTGGGAGGTGGATATGGAACAAGTCTGGTGGGAATAGATGAGAACATTAGTCTAAACCAGAGACAATGGAAAGTAAGAAGAGTACTCAATTCTTTTTAAAGAAGAACTCCGCAGGTAGCTAGTGTAATATGGCCCTTGGCTCCTTTTCCAGATTCATCTCCCATCACTGCTCCTCCCTAGCTCCCTAATTCAAGCCATTTTCAACCATTAGCAATTGCCTAGATAGGCTATGTGGATTGTATCCTCAGGGCCTTTGCATATATCCATCTCTATATGCCCTTCTCTTTCTTCACCCAGTCTTCAAGACTCAACCTCAGTCTCACTCTGAGAAGCCTTGAGAGGCCCCCTCTGTACCTTGTGATCCACCTCCATGGGAAGGCCTGGACCTCTCCATGGCACTCCCTTGTCTTCCTATCTGTCACTTGTCTATAATACAAGCTGTCTTAGTAAAAGGACTTTACCTAATTCACTTTAATATCTCTAGTGTCCAGGGATGCCTGGGTGTCTCAGTCAATTAAGCAACCATCTCTTGGTTTTGGCTCAGCTCATGATCCCACAATTCGTGGGTGTGAGCCCCATGTCAGCCTCTGTGCCAACAGTGCAGAGCCTGCTTGGGATTCTCTCTACCTTCCTCTCTATCTGCCCTTCTTCCCCTCTCTCAAAAATAAATTAATAAATAAACATTAAAAAATCTCCAATGCCCAGCACAGTGTCTGATCCATAATATACACTTCTAAAACATGAATTGATAAAATTAATTGAATTGAATGAAGAAAGATTAAATATGACCAGCAGCAAAATAGTCCTATAGATTTCCTATAGTACTTTCATCAACCCAGCTAAAAGACTAAAACAAAACATCATCACACTAAAAGATCCAAGAAATATACTGAGCATTTACTATGGCCATAGCACTGGGAAAGAAATTTCTCTAACTTCTCATCCAACCCACTATCCACCTCCAAATGTAAAGCAGATCCTCCTCCAATTCCACCACTACAGTCCACCCCACAGAGTCTTCTCTCTGCCAGAACAAGGCATTCTCTGAGAGCCATATTCATCTTACAAATGCAGCAGGTGCTCAGCAATCAGAATGCTTTCTCTTTCTGTCGGCCCCATCACTTGTCTCCACTGTATTATAAACAACCATAGAATAATGACCAAATATCTGTGTAAAAATGTCTTTTCACTGTAAAGCATTGTAGCTGAGTTTTTACTGAGTAATTTTGGTTATTTGACTTCACATGAGAAAATGACAATTCCTTCAAGTTCTTTAAGTTTTTCCTAAATTAAAAAACAAATTTTATTTTAGACTGAATAGTGCTTAGTATGGATTTTTTTAAATCTTAGAGGGGAACCAAAGAGCTTATTTCAAACATTTAAAGTGCTAACATGTAGTAGAGGAATTAAAGTTGGCATGGTTTCAGAGAATAAAACTGCAATAAATGGGTAGAAATCAGCAGAAGACAGATTTTAGCGTAAAGTAAGGCAGAACGGTCTGACCTGCAATTAAAGCGATCCAACAATTGAGGGACTGAGTTACAAAACAGAGAATTTAGTGAGAGTCATAAAAAAATACTCCCATTAATTTTATGTCTTGCCAAGTATTATTTCATTAATGTTCATGGCATTTTGAAAGATGTAACAAAGTCTTAGGTCTCTGTTTTGTAGATGAAGAAATCAGCAGGCTTAAATGATTTGCCCAAGGTCACATATTGACCAATACAAGTTTGATGTTCCTTTTCTTATACAACATGTATTCATTGGTCTTCAGAAATAATAAGCTTCCTGCAATTACAGGTGGTGTTACTTATTGCTATTTAATTCTTGATCCTCTAAACAAAACTTGGATGTTTAAATTTAAAAGTTCACCTTCTTGAAACATTTTAGTAGATAAGGCTTTTATAGTTCTGCAAATTCTTAGGCATGGCACTTTAATTAGTTTTCACCAGTTTTGAATAAAAAAAGCTAGATGCTAATGATTAGCCTACAAATTGCTAGATCATCTGTAATAAATGTTAAAACCATTAAATGTCAACATGTCATTACAAATCCAGTGGCAGTTGGGGAAATAAATGTCAAATTTTTCATTATTTTTCTTCAGAGTTTCAATAGTAACTGCCAGTAGTGGCCACAGGTAAAAGTCCAATCTTTTTGTTAAGAAACAAGTGCTTTCATTGAAGCACAAACCAAAATGAGATATAAATTTCTCTCAACTTCCTAAAGTTTACAGGGAACTCTTTCTTCCATAGATAAGTCACAATTTCAAATTAAATTAGCATTTCAAGATGAGGGGGTGGGTGGGGACTAAGACCCACAAAGGGAAAAAATGGGAGAAAATAAATAGACAATCTAAAGAATAAAATTAGGGGTGCCTGGCTGACTCAGTTGGTGGATCATGAAACTCTTGATATCAGGGTTGTAAGTTTGAGGCCCACTTTGGGTGTAGAGATTACTTTAAAAAAATAATTTTTTTAATTTAAAAATTAAAAAATAAAGAATAAAATTAGAAACAACCCATAAACAATAAATAACACTTTATCCATTAGTAACAAAAGAAATAAAAATGAAATTATAATGAAATGTGATTACTTTTACTTATCAAACTAAAAAATTTTTAAGTGTTTTAATGTTTACTTATTTTTGAGAGAGAGAGAGAGAAAACAGAGTTTGAGCGAGAGAGGAGCAGAGAGTGAGGCAGACACAGAATCCAAAGCAGGCTCCAGGCTCCGAGCTGTTGGCACAGTGCCCAAGGTGAGGCTTGAACTCACAAGCCATGAGATCATGACCTGAGCCAAAATTAGATACTTAACCAACTGAGGCACCAAGGAGCACCTCAAACTGAAAAAAAATTTTAAATATAAAAACATTCAGTGCTGGTAATGATGCAATGATAGTAGTACTCTGTGATAGGCAGCCTCAAAGATGGCTGCCATGATTTCCACCTCCTTGTTGTACTCTTGCCCTTCCCTCAAGTGTGGGCTTTGATAACTTGCTTCTTACAAATAGAGTGCAGCAAGGGGCACTTGAGTGGCTCAGTTGGTTAAGCAAACTTCAGCTCAGGTCATGATCTCACAGTTTTGTGGGTTCAGGCCTTTCATCGGGCTCTGTGCTGACAGCTCAGAGCCTGGAGTCTGCTCCAGATTCTGTGTCTCCCTCTCTCTCTGCCTCTCCCCTGCTTGCACTGTCTCTCTAAAAAATAAGCAAACATTAAAAAAAAATTTTAAAAATCAAGTACAGCAAAGTTAACATTTCCAAAGTTAATTTACAGAAAAACTGTGCCTTCCATCCATATTGCTTGCTTTCTCTCACTCTCTCCCCTGCTCACTCTGAGAGAAGTCAGCTGCCATGTTGTGAGTTGCTCTAAGGAGAGGCCAAGGTGGCAAGGAACTGATACCTCTGGCCACGAGCCAGCAAGAATCTGAAGTCGGTCTGCAGCCACCTGAGTGAACTTGAAAGCAAACACACCCTCGTTTGAGCCTTGAGATATAAGCAGCAGTGATCAATGCCTTGACTACAACCCTACTAAAGACCCGAGCCCAGTGAAAGACCCTAGCCCAATGAAACCGTGATAAGCCATGGTGGGATATCTGACCCTCCCAAACTGGGTGATAATGAAAGCTTGTTTTTAGCTGCTAAATATTGAGGTAAATTTTTTTTACAACAATAGATAACTAATACATCCTCTCATATGCTTTAAGATTCTGGAAAATTTATATGACATTATGCATCAAGAGCGTTATAGAAATTTTATTCATTTTTACCCAATAATTCCACATCTAGTATTCTTTATAAAGAAATTAATTGGAGGGGCACCTAGGTGGCTCAGTTGGTGAAACATCAGACTCTTGTTAGATTCTGTTAGGCTGCTCCGTGCCGAGGGTGAGGAGCCTGCTTGGGATTCTCTCTCTCCCTCTCCCTCTCCCTCTGCCCCTCCCCAGCTCCCAGTCTTTCTCTCTCTCTCTCTCTCAAAAAAAAAAAAAAAAAAAAAAAAAAAAAAAAGGAGCAAAAGAGAATATATACTCTATTGCACATTTCAGCACAGAATTTATCAGTGATTACAAATATATGTATATAAATACTATATATACATACACACATATATCTATAAAACAGTGTTCTCTAGATTGCAAATGGTTTTTATTTTCTTATTTTTTTTAATTTTCTTAATAAACTTTTTTTTCTACATTTTCTAAAATAACCACATAAAACATTCAAAGTAAAAGAAAAAAGACTTTCAAGATATGCATGTACATATTAAAAACTATAATGGTAAACACTATATTCAATAGGGATTGAAGCAGGTAAGGAGAAAGTCTCTGATTTTTCTTAAAGTTTTCAGAGCTGAGCATTTTCTTCATGTAGTCATGAAAAATGAACATTATATTGACTTTCACATATGTCACATAAAATTGATAAGGACAGAGTAATGGAAGAAAAGGTATAATCAATCTTTAGGTGCAACAGTTTGCTTTTCTGCTAAGTATCTCTTCCGAAAGCAATTACCAAGGAAGAAGTGAAACCTGAACCAAAAGGAAAACAAAAAAGTCAAGATCCGCCTTCAAACACCTTCCTAAGTTAAAGTTAGACTGGCCAAGTAATTATCTCTAACTTGGAAAAAAGAATGCATTGTGGGAGCAATGTGTTTGGTAGTTTGGGGAAGGTCCACACTGAAAGCAAAAAATCCTTACTCACTAATTTCAGTCTGCCAGTAATGTGAACGACCTATTGACCAAACTATACAATGAAAAGACAGACTATTCTGCAGATTTACAAAGCTATTGAAATACATAAAGAGTTATAGAACCACCTCCCAATTTGGCATCACCCACTGGTAAGTACTACAGTCTGAATGTTTGTTTTCCCCAAAATTCAGATATTGAAATTCTTTTTTCTTGTAAGTTTTTTTATTTATTTTTGAGAGAGAGAGAGAGAGACAGAGTATGAGTTGGGGAGGGAAAGAGAGAGAGAGAAAGACACAGAATCCAAAGCAGGCTCCAGGCTCTGAGCTGTCAGCACAGAGACTGATGCTGGCTAGAACTCATGAACCACGAGACCATGACCTAAACTGCAAAATCATGACCTGAGTTGAAGTCAGATGCTTAACTGACTGAGCCACTCAGGAGACCCCTTCATATGTTGAAATTCTAACCTCCAAAGGTGATATCATTAGGAGGTGGGGCCTTTGGGACATGATTAGGTCATGAGGGTGGAACCCTCCCCGGAACAGGATTAGCATTTATAAAAAAGGTTTAAAGGAATTCATTAGCCATGGATGTATTCATGAAAGGACTTTCAAAGGCCAAGGAGGGAGTCGTGGCTGCTGCTGAAAAAAACAAACAGGGTGTGGCAGAAGCTGCAGGAAAGACAAAAGAGGGTGTTCTCTATGTAGGCTCCAAAACCAAGGAAGGAGCGGTTCATGATGTGACAACAGTGGCTGAGAAGACCAAAGAGCAAGTGACAAATGTTGGTGAGGTGGTGATGACCAGTGATGACATCAGTCACACAAAAGACAGTGGAGGGAGCAGGGAGCATCGCAGCTGCCACTGGCTTTGGCAAAAAGGATCAGTTGGGCAAGAATGAAGAAGGAGGCCCACGGGAAGGAATTCTGGAAGATATGCCTGTTGATCCTGACAATGAGGCATACGAAATGCCTTCTGAGGAAGGTATCAAAACTATGAACCCGAAGCATAAGAAATACTTTTACTCGCAGTTTCTTGAGACCTACTGAGAGATGTTCCATCCTGTACAAGTACTCAGTTCCAACGTGCCCAGTCATGACATTTTCTCAAAGTTTTTACAGCGTATTTTAAACTCTTCCATCCGCACCGACTGAAATTATCTGTACCTGCCCTTACTCAGCATTGCAGTGCTTCCCTCTCACTGAAGTGAATATATGGTAGCAGGGTCTTTATGTGGATATTGTGGCTTCAAATCTAAAAGTTAAATTAAAACACCTAAGTGACTACCACTTATTTCTAAATCTTCACTATTTTTTTTGTTGCTGTTCTTGAGAAGTTGTGATTTATTATCATATATTATAAGATTTCTAGGGGCGCCTGGGTGGCGCAGTCGGTTAAGCGTCCGACTTCAGCCAGGTCACGATCTCGCGGTCCGTGAGTTCGAGCCCCGCGTCAGGCTCTGGGCTGATGGCTCGGAGCCTGGAGCCGGTTTCCGATTCTGTGTGTCTCCCTCTCTCTCTGCCCCTCCCCCGTTCATGCTCTGTCTCTCTCTGTCCCAAAAATAAATAAAAAACGTTGAAAAAAAAAAAAAAAAAAAAAGATTTCTAGGTGTCATTTAATGATTCTGTCTAAAAATAATGATGTATTGTGAAATTTGTTAATATATACAATACTTAAAAATATGTGAGCATGAAACTATGCACCTATAAATATTAACTATAAAATTATAAATAAATAAATAAATAAATAAATAAATAAAGTCTCACAGAGCTCACTAGCCCCTTTCACTATATGAGGACAAAAGTTTGTAGAGGTGGAAGAGAGCCCTCACGTGCTGGCAACTTGATCTTGGATTTCCAGCCTCCAGAACTCTGAGCAATAAATTTCTGCTCTTTATAAGCCTCCCAGTTCATGGTATTTTGTTATGGCAGCCCAAACAGACTAAGACTAAGACAGGAAGTTAGTCTTTCTCTTCAGGATCCCATCTGCCGTTTTGAGGCTTACTTATGAAAGTGGGTTCAGTAAGGGAGATATGGCATGGAGGAAATTTTTTTCTAAAGGGCTGGATTTCTTGATTTTACTGATGCATGCGGAGAAGGGAGAGAGCGTCAGGAGAAACAGAGTAAAAGATGCATGAGGTTTGGCATGGTGAGGGAGGGGTGCTAGAAAAGCAAAAGGAAATCAGAGGGCATCAGGGAGAGGGGTTGCCCCAAATCTTGTCTGTGACTCTGAGAAATAATTGCTTCCCAGGAGGACCCCAGCCCACATGCACATTCCTGGACACTGGCAAGTGTGGAGAGCACTCAGTTTTTGTTAAGAAGGTAGAATGTCAGAGCCCAACTTTCTCTAGGGAAGAGAGGATTCCAGTGTCATACCCCAGATCTATTGAATCAGAATTTCCAAGGTGAGATCTAGCAACCTATATATTTTTTAAACTCCCTCGCTGATTCTGAATTATCAAGACCATTGCCCACTGTGTAAGAATAACTTTTGCATCCTATCTTACCCTGAATGACACCTATATTACACATCTCATTCTTTTCTGGTCCTAACACTGTAATTTTTCAGACAGCCTAAAGCATGGAGAATCGTCAGAAATCTTCACCAGCTGACATTGTGTAAACAGTTGCTAAGTAATTAAACCATTATTATCAAAATAAAAATTCCAGTAATATATCACCTGATTAAACCTACAAAAGACAGAATATGTGATAAATCAATATTTGCAAGCCCTCTTTCTGTCAACCGCAATTTTTGAGCACTATGGGAAAATCGGTATATAATTTGATTTTGAGTCACCAAGGAAATAGAATAACAGAATCTCATAAATGGAAAGGACCTTAAAAGTCATTCAGTCCAACATTCCCTCTAATGCCTAAATCCCTACTAAAGTACCTCTGACAGGTGATTTTACAGCCTGGGCATATTCAGAAAACAAGAATTTATTAGTTAATGCAGAAAGAAAAAATATAAACGTGTGAATGAAAAGCAAAATTATAAACACTTACATGAAAGCAATCTCAGCCTCCCAGAAAATTACAAGGATGGATATTTGCTCATGTTTTCCTGATATTATTTTGACACATGAATTTGAGTGGCCTAAACAAAAGAAATGCCTCAAAGCACTAAACAGGATGGTGTTTCCTTGAAAATACTACATTTGGGGGCACCAAGGTGGCTCAGTCAGTTGAGTGTCCAACTGTCGATTTCAAGTCAGGTCATGATCCTGGGGTCATGTGATTGAGCCCACGTTGGGCTCCACACTAAGAGTGAAGCCTGCTTAAGATTCTCTCTCTCCCTCTGCCCCTCCTCTCTGCCACTTTAAAAAAAAAAAAAAAAAAAAAAAAAAAAAAAAAAAAAAAAAAGCAAGCAAGCAAGCAAGCAAGCAAACACTGCCTTTGTACTGAAGTAGAAATAGCATAATCACTATAAAACCCACAGACTGAAAACAGTTCTAAAGTTGCCAGCACTGAGCTAAGAGGCCACATTCTTACTGCACTATATATCCCTTTGAAAAAGAGAGAGATGGGCTGGAGGAGGATTTACATTGGCCATGACAACAATTTAGTGGATTAAACTAAACCCGACTCATTTGCAGCCGGAAGGGTGGTCATGGGCCTCCTGGATAACCCCATAGGTTAGGCCAGCATAAAGCAGGTGAATACGTACTTCCTCGCTGTCATCCCAGCACTTGGGGAGAAATACTCTCAGGATCTACTAAATTGTGTGTCCTAAACTCCAAATATCAAAAGAGGTTGAGAAAGAGGTCAAGTTCATTGAGGGTAGACGTTGTCAGCTTACAACTCTGCCACTTACACAGTTTCTACACAATCTAGGGAAAGGGCACAAAGAAAAAGATTAAGCCCTTTAGAAAAAGAATTAGGTTTCCATATATAATTCTTAGTTGCTTAAAGCTGACCATATCTACGTGGCCTTTCCCCTTTCTTTGCTACAAGGCTGGTGGTGGGCAAACTACTTAACCTCCCTCTGCCTCAGGTTCCTCCTAGAGGAAACCATGATCTTCCTAAAACATGACTCACGGTGTTTCTTTCCCATGGTTAAAATGCTTAATGGCCCTACATGAACAATGGAACAGAGCTCAACATCAATTTCCCTTTCAACCCTTTCCCAGTTTATTCTCCCGCAGTCTTACTCATCATCTCCCACAACGTTCCCACCTCCACACCTTTGCTTAGGTCTCTTTGCCCACCTGAAATCCACTCCCCTCTCCAAGCACACCTTATTTCTGCCTCCTAAAGTCCTATGGAGTCTTTGAATCTAGTGGAAATCCTACATTTCTGAGCTTTTTGTTTAAGTTTATTTATTTGAGAGAGAGAGAAAAGAAAGAGAGAGAACCAGCTGGGGATGGGCAGAGAGAGAGGGGGACAGAGAGGGGGACAGAGGGGGAAGTGGGCTCTGGGCTGAGAATGCAAGGCTCAGACTAACTGTGAGATCACGACCTAAGTCGGACGCTTAACCGGCTGAGCCACCACACGCCCCACATTTCTGAGATTTTTGTTCATGGCGTTCATCTGGCCCGAATTAGCTCCTGCCTCGTACTGTTGCAGCATCAAGTGTCAAGTTCCCATGGGACTTGATCTTCCCCATGACGTGTTTACTACTTGAGTTAAGGCATCTGCCTTTGGGACTAGGGTTGCCAAAAAAAATATACGATGTCTCACTACATTTGAATTTCAGATAAACAACAAATAACTTTTTTTTTAGTATAAATATGTCCCATGCAATATTTCAAGCTCATCAGGGTAGAGGATGTCAGCTATAGCTGTACTACTTAACACCCACACAGTCCCTATGCAGCTGAGAAAATGTTTCCATACACTCTTTGGAGCATACACTAAATATACATACATATATATATATATATATATATATATATATATATATATATAGTTTATCTGAAATTCAGATTAACCAGGTATCCTGTATTTTTATTTACTAAATCTGGCAACCTTATTTGGGACACTTCTATCACTATTTTAAATGCCCAGCACAATACTCCAGGATAGTGAGTTTAACAGTATATGTAAATTTGCTGAGCTGCTATAACTTAATCTAAATAAACCTAAGGATGGCTATCTGAGAACACATCTCCAGCATGTGGCCCTTGGTTCCTCCCTATTCCAAGGGACCAACCTTGATCCACCTGCTCTCTCCTCTAGGTTAGTAAGACGACCAGGAATCTGACCTCGGCTGCTTAAGTCCCAAGCAGCTATTTTGGGAGTATGGAAACTGGAGGACTGGTCCAATGCTGAGACCCAGGGGAACAAGTTCCAAAGCCCAGGCACGCAGGCTTTCCAAGGGTCTGGTGTGGATCAGAAGGGAAAGGTCTGCATCAGGAGGGTATATATGACTCAGAGAACCTCACAGAGCAGCCATAACCAAACTGATAACAGTTGGACAGTGTCCAAGTCACTGAGTCCATTTGGACAAAATTTCTCCCTCGAGTTCACTAATGTCAATCTTTTATACACTTACCATGACTTTTCTCTGCACCCTTCATCATATTGCTGCATGCTAGCTTTCTTCTAAGAAAGGGAATTAGCTGTGTCTTTCCAAATTCATGCCCCACCAGGGACAGTGGAAGGAAAAGAGAGCCATGATCCTTAAAGAATAATACCATATCCCAAGGTGGTGCTCTGCTAAACAGACCAAAAGTTTCCTGCAGCAGATGCAGGGGGTCAAGCACAGTCAGAAGACCTGTGTCAAGTTGTGGGGAGTAATCAGAGATCACAAAGGGAGGTCACAAGGGGAGGTAGCCACACAGGTGCTTTTTAGGACTGCCTTTTTGCCATCGCTCTTCCCACGAGATTCCTGAAATCCTTCCAGAGCACACTGTGGCTGCTTTATCCTTAGCAGCACCCTAACTACCTTCCTCACTGGATGCTTTCTCTCAGCGTTCACCAGATACCCCAAAACCCCCCGGCAGAGGGCCAACAGGCCACAGAGCAATGCGGCTGCCTGCGTGACTGACCTTCAGCAGTTGGCTGGTGCACTGTGTTCAAATTCCAGCTCAGCCACTTCTTCACCACATGCCAGTAATAAGGTTACAACCTTCTTTGCACCCCAGCTTCAAAATGCACAAAAAGGAGGTTATAACACCTCCTTACACGGAGTGCTGCCCACTGGATAAAATAATATTAACATCATTAGAACATAATAATAAGAACTCAATACATGTCGGTACCCCTCACCTTCTACAACAATTTACGGAGGTGGGGGAATCCATCTTTAACTCTGAAAGACTCTAAATATGGACAATGAATAAATGATGCAGTCTTATAAAGAGCTTCTTACAGAAAAAGTAGAACTGAAGGAAGAGTTAGAAAATCTAAGGAGCATGTATAAATTAACAGATTCAGATGACATGCAAGGTAGGGTATTAAGAGAACTGACAGACACACCTCCAGGGTCCTTTCTCATTTCGGCTCAAAGACTGCGTGAAACTGAAATGACTGGTGGGGTACTAAGGAATTGGTGTTAAATCTTAATATCTTAATAAAGATCTGGGAGAAAGAGTGATCAGCAAGTTAATGAGGTTTTCCTGATATTACTAATCTACGGGATGTTGCAAATATCAATGAGCAAAGATAAAATAATAGAAAGACATAAATAAGTGTGGAAACCCAGGCAAGATATAGCTGTATAAAACTCAACGTGAAAAATGCTAACTCATTCAACTGAGAAGCTTGCTAGGCCCAAGGGAGTGGAGGAAATAGGGAACTAATAATGAAAAAAGACACCAAGGGGCAAACAAGAATAGCAAATTAGAAAGAAGTTTATATTATGAGCTCGGCCAGGGAGAAGAATGAATACCACTGTTGAGTACATGTACAAAACTCTATTATTGCCCTGAAAAAAAAGAAGGCATGAATCTACTGAGATTTCTCTGAGGATGCCACACCAAGTTTAGGGATTCTAAAGGTCACAAAATTATGTCGAAAGTGAGGGAAATGAGAGACAAGGAATAAAAATGCTATAATATGGGAAATGATGGTTCCCAGAAAGATAAACAAGGGCAGCTGAGTGGTTCATAAAAAAGGAGAAGCACATAAAATTAGTCCATAAATATGTGAGACTGATGTGTAATGTGGGATGGCATTTTGTCTGCAGAGAAATTAAGAAAGAGGAGGAATTTTCAAAAGAGAAATGAAGTGTAATAACCTGGTAAACCTATGAAGAGTGAAGCCATGAATCTGATGCTGCCCAGGAAGCAAGGGCAAGGCCATGTCTCCAGGCTGTGAAACCAGCAGGGATCAGATGCTAGAGAGCGTCCTTCCTCCTGAGATATGGTCTTGTTGGTGCAATGGACCAAACGACCTATCAGGCCCTTCCTGAAAAAAGGTTTATGATAGGAAGAAACATATGTCCCACTCTCAGAGGGAACATCTCTCAAATAAGAATAAAGCACAAATCCTAGCTCCCTACAGTTATTACATGTCCCAAGACCCGGTTTCAACAGCGACTCAAATCCCAAGGCAAATTCAACTTAATGTATGACACTTCCATTAGCAGAGAGGACATGTGGCTTCAACACATTTTTCCTACTTAGAAAGTTTCTGACAAAGGTCAAACGATGTAGCAGAGTCAATGATGTGTTCCAAGACTCCAGAATAAGGAAGAGTTACAGTATTTAAAAAAAATGAATTAAGTGCTAACTATTATAATGTCAAAAGTGACAGAATTATAAAAGTTATATCTGGGAGTCTGGGGGTATAGGGAGGAAAGGGCAAGGACTGCATTAAGTTTGAGAAGTGAGAAGGAGACAGGGTCTTTCCATGGTTAGGCAGAGCCGACTGTGGTAGAGAGAGCTCAATAAATTTGTAAGGCAAAGTAGAAAGGCAAAAGGGGAGAAAGGAAGGAAGCAGGGATGGAAGGAGGGAAGAAAAAAGACCCATACCAGGATTCTCTCTATGCCATTAACTGGGATCCCCCAAAGTGAATGCAGTGAGTGGGACCCAGGGGTCCCCTGGAATTGTGATCCAGAAGATCCAATGATGCTTAGACTGTCTACAGCAGTAGACATCGCCACTGTAGCTATCTCTAATGGGAGAAATGGCCTCAAGAACTATAGTAAAATCATGCACTCTCAGTTAAATAGCTATTCAAATTTTGAGAAACCACTCTTGGCTTGCTATTGAGCCCTGGTAGAGACTGAATGTCTTATAATGGAAAACCAGGAGACATGCAAATGGCATTATTTGATTTTAACAACCCATAAAAATAAGTATGTCTAGTGGCACCCCATTATCAATTAGACATGTTATTTATGAGATCAGGCTTGAGCACATCCTGAAAGTATAAGCAGGTGGTTCACCCTCCTGGTGTAGCTGCTCCTAAAGCCTCATTCCTAAAGGCTGTGCAACCACCTTTCTGTCAGCCTACTGTTTAAGGTTCAGAAAGACATTCTCTATGACCACTTGACCAAGAGGACATTTTAAGCCTGATTTACAGATACTTCTATCAAAACTGCTGGTACCAAAAGTGGACTACTGCACTGAGTAGGTCTTTGAGGAGTTCTTCCTGTGGGTTACTCTGCCTAGAAGCAGGTAAGACCTAAGGTCAGAATTTATATCAAGTCATGGACAATGTTTAATTGTTCCTCCAGACTGTCGGGAACTTGGAAGGATAAAGTTCCTTGGGAAATTCAGGAAAAGAGGACTCAGGAAAGAGTTCTATCTATGTATAAGGACCTATCTGAATGGACCCACAGTACAAGGATATTTTTGTCCCAAATGAACAATGACCAAAGAACCTCCACTGGGAAGGAGGCTTTCTATAAACAGTTATGTGTTAGCTTCCCTCCCCCATCAGCCCATGTTTCTTCATTAAGTTCATGAACAAGGTGACCATGCAGGCAGGAATGGAAGTTATGCATGGGTTCAACAACAGAGAATCCCTCTATCCTCTGAGATAGGGAGAAGAGAGCAGAGGGAAGTGGGGTGTGAGATGAGTTTGGAAAGTTAGTGGAGATCAGATGATAGCAGGTCTTGTTGCACATAGTAAAGATGTTGGTTTTCATCTAAGAGAAGAGGGAGGTCATGGTAGTATTTACTTACTTACTTACTTACTTACTTATTTATTGGGTGGGGGCACAAGTGACCCAGGGACAGAGAGATAGGGTGAGAGAGACAATCCCATGCAGACTCTGCCCCGTCAGCACAGAGACGGAAGAAGGGCTCAAGCTCACCAGAAGCGAGGCTCAGACTCACAAACCATGAGATCATGACCTGAGGCAAAGTCAGAGGCTTAATGGACTGAGCCACCCAGGCGCCCCCATGGTAGTATTTAAAGTTATGAGAGAGAAGAGGATACATAACGTGCTTGGAACAAAAATGTTTTGGAGTGAAGCTAAGTGGAGGATGGTCAGGAGTTCCAGGGGGCCAGGTAAGAGCTGATAAAGCCTGGACTCAGGTGCTTCAGCAAACAGATGAATAAAAGGACAGACTGGAGTAATACTGCAAGTTAACACCATCAGCGTTTGTGACTGACCAGGTGTGGAAACTGAAGAAGATAGATGGGTGCAGGAGCCCCTCACCAAGACAGCAAAACACTGGAAAGGGACCCAAAAGGAGAGGAACTGTCTTTGAATAGAAACCATGGCTATTTCTTCTAACTACCTCACCACCACCACCAGCCATCAACCAACTCACAAGATTATATCAACTTTATTTTCAGTGATCAAAACACAGGGTCTGGCTCTGCCTTCACAAATATTTGCCCATTGTTCACTGATGCCTAATCTTTTTAAAATAAATAAGTAAAAAAGAAGCCTCAGTCACCACACCACAATTAGAAGAAGATGGCATTGTACTACTTTCTTAGGGCAGCCAAAACAAATTACCAGAAACCAAGAGGTGTAAAACAAGAGAAGTGTATTCCTCTTAGTTCTGAAAGAGAAGAAATCTGAAATCAGTGTCATTTGGGCCATCCACCTCCAAAGGCTCTCCGGAAGAACCCCTCCTTCAGTCTTCCAAGTTCTATGGTTCTTGGCATTCCTCAGTGATGGCAGTAGAACTCCATTCTCTGCTTCCTTCTTCACATGACCTCCTCCCTGTGTATCTCTGTGTCATCTCCTTTTGAATTTCTAATAAGGGCACTGTCATTAGATTCAGGGCCCACCATAAAACCAGGATGATGTCATTATGAGGCTCTTAATTACATCTGTAAGGATCCTATTTTCAAATAATACCACATTCACAAGTACTGGGGGTGAGGACTTGTACACATCTTTGGGGGGCCACTGTTCAACCTACCATAGGTGTAAAATGTAAACAGACTGCTTAGATGCACCCTGCTTAAGCATGCTTAAATGAGTTTCAGCTAAAACAGCATTCTCCAGCATGTGTCAGACACACCTAAGTTTCTGGAGATGCTCAAAATAAATTTCTACCAGAGTCAAATAAGTTTTGGAAACAGTGGATGCTCTAACACCCTTCTTATGATTTTTAAATTTACATATACCCATTAAAGTTTCTGACAAGTCCATTGAAGCTGTTCAGTCCCACACTTTCCAAATTAATCTGACCCACAACCCTTTCCTCTTGGTTACATCACACCCACTGCCATCTGAAAAACTATGGTCCATGGGGCATACTCACAGATCTGTTGAGTTAAAATATAATTAATTAATCAATACTCAGTGAGGATAAATAGTGCAGATTTCAAGATTACTCTCAATTTTCATGGAGAAAAAGATATGAAAGAAGGTCTTGAACATTAGGAGAAGAGGAGGGAGTAATCTGTGAATTCAGACAGGTGGTGTGCTGGGACAAGTGGGCAGAATGCCGGGGCAGGTGCAGAAAGATGAGACCAGATACTCCAAGGAATTTTTGCTCAGAGAATTCTTTCTTCACTTTAAACTGTGGGGAAACAACACAAGCTGTGAAAGAGAGGTTCTCGGCTGATTGCTTGGATTTTTTATTTGTGGGTGTGTTGGATTGTCTTTTTTTTTTCAGTCGAGTAAAAGCATGTAGAGCAACTTTTTGTGATTTATAGCTGTTTTTGTTTTGCATTTTCTCAAACATGATGCTATCCTTGTAAAGGGCATGTTTTCCATGGATGTTATTAATTGAAGTGCCACTGTAACTAAATTTCTGTCATTCTGAATTCTTCCTGTAGTTGCAGCTAAAAGCCACAGTATTTCTCCATTTGGCTCCTCAATTACCAAATACATATAATAGAGTGATGGCGTGGTCAATGAGAATCTTGATTCTCCATTGGAACAGGAGCTGTAAAACTGTAAATCCCGACTGTTGGCCAACATGAGCAGGTAAGCCCCAGTTACCTGTAGATCTGGTCACTCCCAGCATCTGAGATTGGACTGAGGGCCAGGGTTGCAGAGAAAGCACAGGCCTCGCGTGCATCTTGAGTTCTTCCCAAATTCCTGCACCACCTGCAGATCTGTGGCCCCTGCCTTCCATGGCATTCTCTGCCTAGGAAGAGAGACACAGCTGATCTCTCAGCCTCGGGTATCATGTCTTCATTGGTCACACGAAAGCTGAGGCTTAACTTCCTCTTTCTGGGAAGAAAAATGTGTACTCTTGGCTCCTTGTTCACTGGGACCCTATTTCTTCCCCTCAGTAGATCAGCAGGCTGAGACAGCTGTCAGGGCTAAGAGGTACTGAGCCCTCCAGTATTCTTTACTCATCTCCAGATTTTAGCCAGAGCTACTGCTCACAAAGGTTTGTGGCACAGCAGGCTTTGAAACACTATGCCAGAGTCCCAATGTGGAAGTCCTGTACCATTAGGGAAACACAAGATCATATCCTCTGATACAAGAACAAACATATTTTATGGGTTATGAATTTATGTTAATGTGCATTAGGAGAAAAAGAGAAGCACACAAAATCTGTGATTCCATAACTGCACATGCTTAAAATTAGCCTAATTTTGTAATACACTTTGCTTACTTTAAAGCTTAATAGGGGCCCCTGGGTGGCTCAGTTGCTTAAGTTGATTTTGGCTCAGGTGATGATCTTGCAGTTCATGAGTTCGAGCCCCAAGTCGGGCTCTGTGCTGACAGCTCAGAGCCTGGAGCCTGCTTTGGATTCTGTGTCTCCCTCTCTCTCTCTCTCTCTCTGCCCCTCCCCTGCATACACTGTCTCTCTCTCTCTCTCTCTGTCTCTCTCTCTCTCTCTCTCTCAAAAATAAATAAACACTTTTAAAAAGTTAAAGTTTAATTTAAAAAACATCAATAATCAGAGAGATGGGACTTCTCATATATGTGAGAGGTTTTTACCTGTTTGAGAGGAAGCACCACTACATCATCTATAGCCACAGAATCTCAGGTGGTGAGAGACTTCAGTGGCAACCTGGACCGGTAGAGTCTTCTCTACATTTCAATCTCTGTTCAATCTCTGTCAGTGTGAGAGAAACTCTAGGGGAGACAGTTTTCCATCACAGACTAGTTCTGACAGAAGGACAGCAGTGCTTTTCTTGCTTAGGAAAAAAAACCAAAAAACAAACAAAAAACAATTTAATTGCCCTAAAGCAGGAGCCAATGTTGACAAATATCAGGTCGTAGAGGAGAAGAGCAAAAGACTTCATTTCGGAAGTTGTAACTTAAGGGAGTAACAACTGGATGATTCCAATGCAAAGGGTATTTGCATCTTAATACTTCTGAGTAACTTAGAAAGATTATTTGCTGTGTGCAATGTGTCCATGAATAGAATAGTTCTTGCCCCTTCCTCTAAACTCTACATTTTTATTTTTCCTGAATCCAGCACTGCCCCCCTGCTTTGCATATGTGCAAAGCTGTTCCTGCTCAGATTCTCCAAGGAAAGCCAGAGTCCCTAATTCCCAGGATTACCCCAGCAGGCCTCACCGGGACGAGGCTCTTGTTTTAGGTCTTTCCACCCTGATGTCAATGTGAGTATTAAAAAAAAAAAAAAAAAAAAAGAAAAGAAAGAAAGAAAGAAAGAAAGAAAGAAAGAAAGAAAGAAAGAAAGAAAATGTTACTCATGTACACCACACTAGGAAACTCTCCATGGATCTTTGTCATTGAATGAGCAAAGTTACTCATTTATTCACTGAGTATTTTTTGAGTGTGTGCCATACGCCAGACACTGCTAAGCAGCACCCCTCTTGCTTAGAAGTACTGGCACAGAGTAAGCATTTGTAGGGAGAATGACTTGAAATTGATTAGAACCTGGTGCCTAAGAGACCCCCTGGGCACATATTTAAGAGTGTTCTTCTCATCCTTACCTTCCTGGCCAACTCCTTATGCAATTTTCAAGAAACAATGTGTATGTTCTATGATACTTTTTTGCCCTCATCAAATTATGTGTTTAAAATTTGATCTTCGACAACAGTATGTGAGCTCCTCAAAGGTAAGAACTTTGCATTTCTCATCATTATATCCCCAGTGCCCAGCACATATAAGCATGAATTTATCACATGAATAAGTGAATTGCTAAAAGAATATAATGTAATCCAAAACTCAAAAAATAATTCATTAATTGGTCACTGTTTTGAGTTACTTTTCTTACATAACAAGAATCACAGCTATTTTTCAAAAAAAAAAAAAAAATTTCAGATGTGCCCAATTAAAATAAGAAAAAGGAGGCCAGGGATTGAGATCAGGATAAACTCAAAAATGGGATCAAGAGAAGAGCCATGAGTTGGGAAAAAGTCAACTGTCTCAATGAGAAGGAATTATTAAACATTTACACAATGGCATAAAAAGGAACACACCTTCTCTACGGATATAGAAGTTTATTCATTCAGACAATCATTCAAACATTAAATTATGCTTTATAGAATGTTCACTAATTATAATTCCTTCAACATTGTGTTCATTGGAATATGAGGGGACTTCTAATTCATTCCTTCATTAACTCATTTAATGTCTCACAATGGCCTATTCTGGGTCGTGCTCTAAACACTGGAAACAGAGGTGACTCTGACAGACAAGATTCCTGCTCCCTTGGCATTTATACCATCTTGTGAGCTGGTGGGAGACAAACATCGAAAGTAGGACAGACATCTAAAACTAGACAGAAGGAGGGACGAAAGGAAACAAAATACCCACTGACCACAGTGCTACACAGAGATACGAAATAGAAAAAGTGAACAGGAGTGATGAGTAGCTATTTTAGACAGATCATCAGGGAAGGTCTCTCTGAGGTCTAAATGACAATAGGAAGCCAGCCAGCTATAATCATGAGATGAAAGCATTCCAAGAAGAGAATATCTAGTACAAGATTCTGATTCCTGGAATGAAAATTAAAAATATAATTTAACAACAAAACATGCACATAGAGAAACACATAAAAGTAGCTTCAACTTCTGATGACTATGAATTCAGGCCTCAACCAGAATAAAGCCCAGAATAAAATTCTCATCATTAAGTAACATGATAATTTAAGCTAAAAAAAATAATAAATTCTGAAACAAGAGTTTTAAAACAAGAAAAGGTAGAAACAGCCTTTTAGTTTGTTTGGTTAAAGTAATCTACTTTGGTTAAAATGTGTTATCTTAAAAAGGAAATCACACTTTAAACTTTTAACTGTTCATTTCTCCTCCATTTTGTCAATCTTTAATTTGGGAAGGGAGGGAAAGCGCAACTTCCTGTTGGACTGACTACCAGCAGGATACAGAAATCATACTTCTGAAATGAGAGCAATTGGAAATTTTAGCCAAGTAGGCACAGAGCTGGGCTTTCTTTATGGATGAGGCCATCTGGTGATCTTACAGTATCTCATCAATCATCACGACCTCCACTGGGTTACAAAAATCATGATATTTAAAGTTTCCAACTCCATAAACAGGCAATCAGAGGCACTGAGGGGCCAAATAAAATGATTAACTTACAATCACTGATTAAGTCCCCAGCAACACTTACCAAAACCTAAGGGGAAACTAACACTGTACCACAAGGGAAATCTATGACCTGAATCATGTTACTAAACAAAAATAAACAAAACTTAACCATTATGCTTGAATTGGAAAATAATAAAACATACATAATGGCAGCATAGAAATAAATTTTAAATGAAATATTGTCAATAACATGAATGAATTTTGAAGACATTATGTTGAGCAAAAGACTTGTCAGAAGTTCACTATAGTACTGACTTATCAGTACTAACTACAGTACTTCTGACTTATCAGAAGTTCAAGAATAGCCCATCCTAATTTATGGCAATAGAATCAGCAGAATAATTACCTCTTGTAGGGCGACGGGGGTAGTTTATAAGAAAAAGTCACAAGAAACTTTCTGGGGCATTGCAAAGTTCTATAACTTGGCCTGCAGAGTGGTTACGTGGCTGTATACAAAGGTAAAATTCCATTCAACTTAAAAATGTGTGTATGCGTTGCATACACTGTGTGGTAGCTAACTTGACAATGAATTATATTTTTGAAAAATGTGTGCATGTTACACTGGTAAATAATATCACCAACTTAAGGGAAAAATTAATTAAATAATAGTAATTGATAAATCAGAAAAAAAAAAGTAGAACTGATTGATAGATATAAAAGCTAGTCTCTTAGGAGGGTGGGTAAATAAATTAACTAGGTAAACCACTACACTAGATTTTTCAAAAAGGAAGAAAACACAAAAACACAAATTTAAGAATACAAAAAGGGAAATGATATAAGCTAAAATAACTTTAAAATAATAGTTTGTACTTTTTTTCTAAAAATGTTGAAACCCTCAAAAAACAAACAAACAAACAAAAAACATGAAAAAAATTCCAAAGTTTTCAAAGAGCTAATTCTCACAAAAATATTGAATTCAGGTAAGTTTATGAGTGAAATATTTCAAATTTTAAGGCTGGGATAATTATTGTGTTATTTAGACCGGTTTTGAGTAAATATGGTAGGTCAGAGCCAGATCACAAATACACCTTCTTCCCATAAATTGAAGAAAGAAAAGTAGTGAAAACGAATAAAAATGCACACATAAACACACACAAACAGGTCAGATAAACTAGTGCCCAAATTTCTGCCATAAATGTCTAGAGGAGGCAAAGATTATGGTATTATGTAACATGGCATAGAGTGGCTTTTGACCCATATGACAACAGGTGCAAGGGAAGGCTAAGGTAAAATATACTGGGAATTCTTACTAATAGTCCCAATTCACAGAGAAGCAAACTGAGTGACAAAGATGTTCCCTGGAAAGACACGGACAACCCAATTCTGAAGGGGGCAGAAGCCCTTGCCACCTTTCTACAAGTTTCCAGTGAGGTGGTTGGAATAGCTATTACTGTCTCTACAGAACAGGGAGGTTATCAGTTCTGTTCAGACCTAATTATCCCCAAAGGAACATGGAGGATTGAAAACAAATGAGGAAGTTAATGACATAAGATCTTCTGAGAAAACAATAAGCCAGGGGACAGGAGAAACATTGAAAGGCCCCAGGCAGGCTCTCATTGCCCACTCACACCCCAACAAAGGCAAGAAAGCCAACCTATCACCAATGGTATCTAAGGTTGCCAGATTTAGCAAATAAAATTACAGGACACCTAGTTTCACTTGTATACACTTAACACTAAAAACCGTGTTCAGTGTTTATCTGAAATTCCAATTAAACCGGGAAGCCTACATCACATACATCTACTGTAATAAAACCAGAATCAGAGAGGTGTCCTTATTGTTTCCTTTCTGTCACCAGATAGAATGGGAATAGCTTTGGGAAAAGATGGGTGACTGAAGATGAAGTGAACCCAGGAGTTCGTCCCCTCTGACAGAAATTCCATGGTATCATTAGAAAATAATAAAATTAAATAAAATTAAAAACAGGCTGGTCTTAGACATTTCCACAGAAGCATACACTGCCAGAAAATTATATTAACAATATATGCAAAGTTCTGGGGGAACGTGAAATATCAAGAACCTAACCAACCAAGAGGTTGATTAATGATAATGAAGTAAAGCACCCACAAGACTGTCTTGCAAATTCCACTGAACAATGGAAACAAGGCAACTGTGATGAATAAAGAAGATGCTAAAAGGATCACTGGTGAGTACTGAAAATGTTAAATTATGGTAATAAGGCTAAAACAAACTAGAAATTATGAGTAAAGCACAGAAAGCAAGCAAAATAAGTATGATGACTTAAAATAACATATTATTTTTAAAAACTTAAAAAATAGTGAAGACAGGAATTATTACATTGCTATCAATCAATATTACCTAAAAGTTAAGTAAAAGTAAATAAAAAGTAAAAATAAATAATATAAATCAAATCTTGTTGTTTTATGGAATTATTTACCTTAAACCACAGAGGTATCTTTTAAAAATTAATATTTTATGGTAAAAAATGTATCTAAATTTCTGAACCATCTCCAGTTTCAGTTATTTCAACTATTTGTTTTTATTCTGTTAACATCAAGTAAACTTAATTTTGTTCATTTTTATTTAAAGCAAATACTAATACAATTTAATAAATAAAAATACAATTTGATATCACTTCACATTTGCAAAACTAATTCCTTCTAACATTGTATTTATTAAAGAAACAGATATCATTAACTGAGCACCTGCCAAGTTCCAGGCATACTGTTCTTTGTACATACACACATAACATATATACACATCAAAAGATATCCGGTATCGTGTCCATGTTGTATTAATGATAGTTATTTTCAAATGAGAGAATTGAGAGTGAGTCTTCATTTTGTTTTGTTTTTCCTTTCAAACTTGAATTATTTATAAGGACTGGGAATCATTTTTATAAAAACAACCAGTTATCAAAAAACATAGAGAAAGGAGGAAATAACATTTAATTTTAAAAAGCCAGCATACTACGTATCAAAACTTGATCCCCCCCAAAAAAAACTTGACCCAAAAAATAAGCCAAAATGTCACACATGCAAATCTTATTTATGAATATTTAAACAAAAATCCCAATTAAAATAGAAACAGAGTGAATACAATAAAAGAGTAACATGCCACAACCAAACAGAATTCATTCCAAGAATGACAAAGAGTCTATATGTATTAATATACTAATTATAGTAAGTTTTTTTTAAGTTTATTTATTTCTGAGAGAGACAGAGAGCGAGTACGGGAGGGGCAGAGAGAGGGGACAGAGGATCTGAAGCTGGCTCTGCACTGACAGCACAGAGCCCAACATGGGGCTTGAACTCATGAACCGTTCATGAACTCATGAACTGTGAGATCATGACCTGAGCCAGAGTCGGACACTGAATCAACTGAGCCACCCAGGCACCCCTCATGATAGTAAGTTTAAAGGAGATTAAATCATAAAATTTTCTTGTTAGATACTAAAAAGCATTTTATAAAATGCACATTTTATTTCAAATATTAATGAATAATAACCTAAGAGATATATAATTTTTTCAAACTAATAAAGCTGGAAGAAAATCAGGAAAGTAAGATATTCCAGAATCCAAGTGAAGAAACTATTTCAGAAAGTTTATTGCTCTGTTGAACATTGCAGAGACTTGCATAAAACAAAAAATGAAGAAAGATCATGGGTGACGCTGGTAAAAGCTGTTCTCTTGTTATGGTAAGGATAAAATTTTTATTGAAGTGTTCAAGCAAGACTGAAAGAGGAGAAAGTGGAGACATCAAGCATGGACATCGTTGGAAGAGTTTTACTATAAAGATAAAGAGAAAAAAGAGGGTATGGATGCGGTCAAGGAAAGGCTTGCTTGCTTGCTTGTAGATGGGATATATTCTAACACGCATGGTGATTCCACATTAAGGAAGAAAACCTTGTATTGCCAGAGAGAGAGGAAACAGTTCTAAGAGCAATATCTGTGAGTAGCAACAGGTAGCTGGTCTTAGGAAAGAGCAAGGATGGTTCTTCCTCCATAAAAAAAGGAGCAAGGGCGGAGCATAAAGTACAGATGCAGATAGGTTGGAAGATTTCATGTTGCAAAGAGGAGGGAGTTCTATGTTCATTATTTTCTACAAAGTAAGACTCAAAACCATCAGTGAGAGTGCAAAATGGTGAAGGATGTTAAAGGTTTGAGGGGAGTAGGTAAGATGAAAATAGTCTTTGGGGGAATCATGGAAAAATGATAACAGGAAGAAGGAAATAATTAAGGCTGCTGGTATGTATTCTGGACCCACTTGGGACTTGAGGTCATAAATTCTAAGTGTAGGGCCAGTCACCATGGATGGGTGTTTTGTCTCAGGTGTATACAGCCCAGGGGGCAGACGCAGAATAGATAGATTGGGTTAAAGCAGGGTTGGGCCTCTTCTGGATGAGTTCAACAGTGAAGAAATAGGCCCAGGAGTCAGTGGTTATACACAGTGACTACAGCAACACATATGGGGATCTAGGCTGGATAAGAGAAGAGAGACCATTGTGGTAAGTTCAGCATAACGTACAGAGTTGCTGACTCACTGTGTCATACACTCTTAACTAATGTAACATTGTATATCAGCTATACTCCAAGAAATAATAAAATAAAATAAAATGTGCTTGAAATCCTACCTGTAAAAGAAAGAGAGAAAATAGGACAAGGCAAAGGCAACAACTAGTGAAAAACTCTCCAGTCAGTGAATAAAAGGCCCTAAAGTGATCACAAATGGTTGGAGTTGGGATGTTAGAATAAGACAGGACAAATAGGAGGCACATGGTCAGAGAGTAGGAGATTGAAATGGAGATTTTGAAGGTAACAATAAAGGAATGGAGAAAAGGATCATTAAAAATGAGGAAGATAAGGTACTCAGAGGCCAGGATGATGGCTTTCCATCTCACTCGGTGCAAAATGCAAAGCCCTTAAGATGGTCTACAAGGCCCTAAATGTTCTGCACCCACCCGCATATAATACCTTGACTTTGTCTTCTACTATGCTTCCTTTCACCACTGTATGAAACCACACTCACCTCCTTACTCTTCCTTAAACTTGCTAGGGATGTTCACATGTCATGCTCCTTTGCACTTGCTACCTCTACCCAGAATGCCCTTGCCATGTTACCACCTCATCTAAAAAATGGTCCCACCACACCCCAACATTTCCTACCCCCTTTCCCTGCTTTATTTTACTCCACTGCATTGATCACATACTTACATATATATCTCTTACTTAGTTTTCTTGCTTACTCTGTCTCTGCCAAGGACCCATAAGCTCCACAAGGGCAATGATTTTTGTCTCTCTTTTTTTTTTTTTTGATTGCTATATCCCCAGCAACTAGAACAATGCTTAGAAGAACATAGTAGGTGATCAACAAATACATGTTGAGTAAGTGAGATAGTGAGATGAGTAAGGGAAAGAGTGAATGAAGAAATACACGGGGTTCTAAAAGCTTTTCTGAAACAGAGGAAGATACCACTTAATTCCAGAATAATATGATACATGTTTATGTAAAACTTTAGCATCTACATACACCACATCACTAATTATCAAGGAAATGCAAATAAAAACTACAATAAGATATCATCTCACACCTGTCAGAGTGGCTAAAAGCAAAACCACAAAAACAAGAGTGAATGAGAATGTGGAGAAAAAGGAACCCTTGTGCACTGTTGGTGGCAATGTAAACTGGCACAGTGACTTTGGAAAACAGTATGAAGTTTACTCGCAAAATTAAAAATAGAATTACCATATCATCCAGTAATTCCACTACTGGGTTTCTATCATAAATAAATAAATAAATAAATAAATAAATAAATAAATAAATAAAACATACCAAAAAAAAAACAAAACCCACTACTTGGAAAAGATATATGCACCCTTATGTTTATTGCAGCATTATTTACACTAGCCAAGATATGTAAGCAACTTAAGTGTCCATCAACAGATGAATAGATAAATAAGATGTGACATATATATGTATATATATATGTATATACACACACATATATATGTATATATACACACACATATATACACATCTGAAGCTGGAGCCTGCTTCAGATTCTGTGTCTCCCTCTCACTCTGTGCCTAACCCACTCACATTCTGTCTCCATCTCTCTCAAAAATAAATAAACCTTAAAAAAAAAAGAATAAAGTCTTGCCACTTACAACAACATGGATGAACCTAGAGAGTATAATGCTAAATGAAGTCAGTCAGAGAAAGACAAATACCATATGATTTCACTGATATATGGAATTTAAGAAACAAATGAAAAAATGAAAAAGAAACAAACAGACATGTAGGTGGCTTAGTCAGTTAGACATCTGACTCTTGATCTTGGATCAGGTCATGATCTCATGGTCATGAAATTGAGCCCCCTTTGGATCCATGCTGGGCATGGAAACTGCTTGAGATTCTCTCTCTCCCTCTCTTTCTCTGCCCCACCCCTATGTGTGTTCTAAGAAAGAAAGAAAGAAAGAAAGAAAGAAAGAAAGAAAGCAAGCAAAAAGAAAGAAAGAAAAAAAGAAAGAAAGGAAAAGGGAGGAAGGGAAGGAGGAAGGAAAGAAGGAAGAAAGAGAGACAAAAACAGACTCTTAACTATAGAGAACAAACTGGTGGTTACCACAGGGGAAGTAATTGGGGGGAACAGGTAAAATAGGTGAAGGAGATTAAGAGTACACTTATCATGATGAGCACTGAGTAATGTATAGAATTGTTGAATATACTGTACATCTGAAACTAACATAAAACTGTATGTTACTTACACTGGAATTTAAAAATAAATGAATAAAATTCTTAAAGTTAACATCTATCAAAATATCCTATTTTTGAAAAAAAGTGTTCATTAAAAATGAAGAAACTTCTAGATGACATACAAAACCACTCTAAAAATATTTAATTTTAGCTATTTATCTCTAGGTTCTCATCCAATCCCTGAGCCATTCCTTAAAGACAGTTCTCCCAGGAGTCTTTTTAATAAGGCACACAAGTCCCAATGAGAATTAGAGCTACAAGCAAAATCCAAACTTAGAATTCAGAAGTTTTTCTTTTACTTGTTAAAGTATACATCCGAATTATTTTTAAAACTTCAACATTTATCTAAGCCATCCAGTCTTATATGAGGAAATAGTCTATTAATGTTCAAATATAGATTTATAAGATTAAATTAATGAATTTGTCCTAAAACTCAAGGCTGTTCCCAAGGAAGACCAAAATGGAAGATATGCAAGAGAGGCTACAGGTTCTGAAATGGAGTCTAATGTCCCTTATTTTCTGGTGTTCTCAGAATTGCACATATATTAAATACTTAACACAAAAATTAAGAACAAAAGGTAGAAACAACCTAATTCTTCAGTAGAAGAATAAACAAACTGTGTGGACCTTTCATGCAGGGGAATGGTATGCACTAGCTAAAAACGAAAGGACTAAAAAAGCTCAAACACAATTTCCCTCTTCTCGTTCTTTTCTTCTCCTTCCCTTCTCTCCCCTTCCAGCCCATTCTCATCATCTTTCATCCTTACCCTTCCCTTGTTTTTCTGTCCCCACTCCTCCTTCCCCTTCCCTCTTTCCAGATCACTTCCCCTCCATTCCCTTTTTGGACAATTCAGTTTAAACGTCATTAGTGACACCAAGCACACTTCACGCTGGTGACAGTAATCTATGGCTTCCTGGAGTAGAGTATCAGGGCCTGAGAAGGGTGAGGAAGGTTTCAGCCCAGTAGGTTCCTATTAATCTTCAAATTCCAATCCAGAACTCACCTCATCCAGCAAGCCTTCCTCCATGACTTAAACCCAAGTTCCCAAGACACTTTACCCATGTCTCATAATACAGTCTTATTACAGTTGGTGTTTAAATTGGTTCTCTCTTCTGCCAAATGGTGAATTATTGTATAACAGCGATCATACCTAATATATTACATCTTCTGATACTATGATGACTGGAATTTGTAAAATGAAGTTGAATAAGAGAAGAGCAGTGACAGAGGATGTATGGGCTTTAGATCCAGGTAGATGGAACTCCAATAGAGGTAACATCTGCAACCATACTCAACAACCCAAACCTCAATTTTCTCATCTGTAAAACATGAAAATACTGGGACAGGGAGGCAATGGTAGCTACTTCCAGGTTGTTGAGAGGCTAAAATAAAATAACTATAAATGTAGTTAGCACAATATAAGTCTGGTAATCAGTCCGTAAACACACTGTAATGGTGTCTATGCTGGGTATGGGCTGTCATTTTGGAATCATTAAGTTGTGTGGAGTTAGGTACTACTGTCCTCATGCCACCTCAGTTTTATTTACATGCACTAGGTTCCCATTAGGTTACTTCTAGGGAAAGAACTCCTATGGTACCTACAACAATTTAATGGGAGAAAACTGACAAAGGAAGGGAAGAGGAAGTGCCAGAAATCAAACTGCGAGAAGAGGAACCATCAGGACCAGAGAAAGTCCACCACGGGATGTGTCAAATCTGTCCAAGTTGTAACTCATGCAATTACATGGAATTGAATATATGTTCTCCAGTTAATTGTATCTCCAGGCAACTGCCCACAGAACTCTGTGCCTGTGGTGGAGATTTGTTGTACAAAACAACCTCAGTAACAGAGCCTGGGGTTGGGAGGAAGCTGTTATCCTGATTGCAGGACATGGCTAGCACCTGAGCCTTCCACCGCACCTACCCAGACCATCAGCAGATCCTCTGAAAAGACTGACGCTGTAGTCACAACCAAAATAGGTGTCTTATTAAATCTCCTATCTCCTTATAAGCCAAGTAACCTGCTATGACTAACCCTACGTGATCAGAAAAGTGGCCATTCCCCTACAGTGTCAGAAACAGTTAATCGGTTCTAAGCAACCAAAACTGACTTGGTCTATCTTAGTTATAGAAGAAAAGCTGGTCCACCAAAACCCAGGAAGGATGGAAAGCAGAATAGTCACAAGGGCCACTGTCAAAATCTCATATATAGTCTCTTTGAGGAAATACCACTGGAATAACAACTTCCTTCCAATGAGGTGTCCCTCCATTCACAGTGCAAATTTCCGGGACACTGAGTCACCCCGTCCTACCTTGAATTAAGGAGACACCTGTGGGCCTTGTGTGTGAAAGTCACTGTGATCAGTAATCCCACTGGACCACAGAGAAGAGGGAGGTGTAGGTTCCCAAAGAGAATGAGAAGCTGGACAAGCATAAATAGCCATCTAGTCCAAGCCTGCTGTTCTGAGCAGACTGCCAGGACACAGCAGCAGCATTAGGGCCAAGACGTCATGTGGCTGGATCCTTGGGGGGTATCCACACCAGGAGAAGGGATTAGCAAGCAGCACAGGGGCAAGCTGCAGGGGAACACCAGCCTAGATAGGCAGGATCCCGGGGCAGAACAGCAACATCTCACACTGCAGGCATTGGTGGCGGCAGCATGGCATGGAGTAAGCTAGTGGCAGGTGGGAGCCAAAGGGCTGATTTGTGAAAACACAGATGACCTCACCTGAGAACTTCCAAGAAGTACATAAAAAATGGAGAGAATTAAAAGTAGGCTGAAGTCCACCTGTCAGTCAGGGAAGAGCCAATGAGTTAGTAAAATTCAGTAACTACTGTGGACCTTTGATTAGGAAAACTTTAAGAGACGCTTAGTTCTTTTCTGTTCTTCAAGAACAGATAGAAAAAGGACCTAGATTCCAATGTCATGCTTATATGTAAGGCTCTTAAAATGGGCCACTGTTGCTAATAACAAATGGATAGCAGGTCTCCCTCCCGACAGATGCAGTTATTACAGAAGAATGACTGACTCCATGAATAGAGCTGCCACATAAGGTGCTCTCCCTACCGACACGTGAAGGAAGAAAACTCAGGTAATTCTCAAGTTCAAAATCCTTCCTCACCCATACTTCCTACGGATATAATTTTTCAAAGATATACCATGTCCGTAAGTCAAACAAAGGATGAAGGGGTGGACCCTGCCATGAAGCACATAGTAATGTTGCATCCTTGTTTCTCTCCAGCCATGGGCCTACACATGCACACGCACACGCACACTTTGTGCCTGTAGGAGCCAGTCAAAGTGAACATCTAGAGATTGATCAAGGGGAAAAAAAACACTTAAAAATTGCAAAACCTAGAAATAGGGAATGAATGCAAAGAGGTCACATGTGCACATGTACATACAAACATGCACACACTCAGCCTGCCTAAGTCATGGGCATGCTTTTCACCAGATTAGAAGATGACGAAATAAACATCAACTTCATATCCTTCTCAAACTTCAGTTAATGTAGCTTCCTCCCTCTGAATCAGCTCTGTGGCTGGCCCCTAATAAGAAAGACATCCCCCAAAGGGCAAGTCCCAACTCATTGCAAACTTTGAGGAAGGACGGCAGGAAGAAGGATCCCCTCCACATTTTTATTCAAGTCCTGACTTTTTTGGAAGTGTTATAAATAAAATTCTCATATTGCAGATGAGACGTTGTTGCAATATAGCCATTGGCAAATAAATGTTCCACTGCTTCTTTCCTCTGCTGTAGAATGTCTGGGTAGACCATTTAGGGAAGCTGCTGAAATTAGTTATTCATAAAACCAGTCTTATACCAAAGTCTTGTCAAATGTAAGAGCATTTAAAAACTTCAGAGCACTGTTTAATACTCGTCCCAGGTTACTAAAATAGGTACATTAATTTCTAAAAATACTCTTCCATTTGATCCTGACATTACTTTACCGGCAATCTTTTGCACAGAGGAAGACCTTAAATTACAGTTCAACTCTCTAATTGGGTTTCGTGGTTTACACAAATTTAGCTTCTATGTTTCGGGCAGCTAAATATTTGCCATAAGATAATCTCTTGATCAGAATTTAATTTCTCCAGACTTTAAGATGAGTACGGCTTTCACCATGAATACTTATGGAGGCTCTGTTCTCAAGCCTTCTGGATATTACCCTCTAAAACCCTGGAGAAACCAAGGAAAGATGAGTTCAAAGATGAAAATCAGAATGTAAAGCACACAAAAGCCTAACGGTTCCTTCACTGAGAGAAAAAACAACTAGCAAATTATCATGTCCATGAGTTCTGAAAAATTTTAAAGTTTAAAAAAATGAAAATACTTTACATGTGTTTATACAGTTTTGCATCCTTCTTATTTCTATAGCTTTGAGTGCTAAGCTAACTTTAGCTTTAGGATAGTATCTCCAATAAAAGTACATTTAGCCCATGAGAGCACTAATAATATATGTATTAAAAAAGCAACATTTCATGAGAAACATGTAGTTCCATTAGGAATTGTGCATTCTTTGAGTCCTTTATGCTTTACAGCAGGATTCTGAAATGCCTTTATGATTGTGGGACTGTTATTGCGCGTAGTTTCACCAAATAAGCCTTCACTGTCTCATAATTATTACTCAGAGGTTTGATGGACTCACATGGACTTTGTTGCATTCTAACACACCAATAAGAAGTTCATTTTAAATTGTCAATAAATACAAATACAAAATTTTGCATTGTAGGATACCAAAAAAAAACCTTTTGCAAAAGAATACAAAAGAGACAAAGGTTGCTAGGCAACCTTCCAGCACAAGCTTTAGCTTTCAAGGTAACAAAGAGACTACTGTACTTCCATCACCTGAAGGTTCTTGCTCAAATCAACAAAAGGAAACTGACAGGGAGGAGTTGAAACATGACTCAGAACCACCGCCACTCTCCAAAATCATAGTTGAGCATGCTTACCAATTTGAATATGTCAATTTACAAATCAGGAAAATAAACATTATTTGGATCCTACCCAACTTTTAAAATTCGACTGGCATTCGCTGCATGACTCCGGGCCTGACCTTCTGTGCACTCTCAAGCTTATCTTTAGGCAGGGTCAATAGGCGCGAAAACACCTCTGAGGGGAACTTGCCTTTGGTGACTTCAACCTGGTCTATTCTCTTCAGTGTCCCTGAGACTCCCGAACATAGAATATCTGAGGTTGGTTTTATAGGATTGAACTGCTTCAACAAGCTAGTAATATCCTGGTGAAAATTAATCCAAGTGTCGGGTGTCCTATAATATTTGTGCCGCTTGAAAGAGGCCAGCTGCAGGAAGAGACTAAAGAGGGAATCGCAAAGGGCTGAATTTGAGGCAGAGCAGCCCCTGAGTGAGAACAGAGCTCACCAGACCATCACCCATCACTTTGCCAAAAGCCCAGCACTGAGGTTATAAGGATTACAACCTCTCTGTCTATGGCGCAGAACAGTGCAGGGTCTAGAGGCAAGCTGCCTGGTTTAAATCCTGGCTCTACCACTTACTAGCCTCCTGACCTCTGACAAGATGCTTAATCTCCTGACCACCAGTTTCCTCGCTTGCAAAAAGGTGAGAAAAATACCTACCTATCATATGACATTCGAGTGTTGATTAAAATAATACATGCAAAGCACTTTACGTAGTTGCTGACATGTAATATGTGCACAACAAATGTTTACATTATTGATATTTAATATTTAACATCAGTACCTTCAATATTATGAAGGTCAATAATAAATACTGCTCCATCTCATTTTTTAACTAAATACTCTCAGAGTACTTATTAACTAAATAGCCATTGCCAGAATATGTTGTTCCACCACACTGTATAACGGAGGAATGAATGGCGTGGGGCAAGAACACAGAAGTGGCACCAGATGGATGTGATAAAAGAACATTAAACATACACCTGTACCTTTCATCACCCTGCACCACCGGGGCCATGTTATTATAGCAGTGGTGATACAGATAAATGGTCCCCAGAAGAGGATGGTCTATATATCTTAGTCCTGAGTTCCTTGCATTTATGTAGATGAGGCTAAATGGAATTATGTACACTTAGATCACCATAGAATTTCAGATCTTTGGGCTACTATCTAAAGGAATAATGCCTATAAAACCGTGAGGAAAATTCCATCCACAGAAAGAAAATCAAGAACTACACTGGAGCTGGCTCAGCCACAGGGGTTCATACTTCATAAGTCCAGCCAGCATCATTAAGGTGCTTGGTGACACCCTTCTGTGCTTTCTGACCTAATGCAAGCTGCTTCTGCGGGTACTTACAGCTTCTGTTTCATGACATTAGCTTCCATATGCCTCACAATGGCCTCACTGGCCCCTTCCTCACAATGACTTTCACTCTCTTCCATGGACAATGACAATGTGCACTGTTTTGGGCTCTAAATTCCAAAACTGAGATTCTAACTGATAGCAAAAAGGTGAAAAGTGCTGTAATGGACAAACACTGCAATGTGCCACCCAGACCCTCTTTAGAAATAAAGGGATTTCTCCCTTAGCCACTGGGAGTGCTACTGACAGTCCCCAGCTGTCAGCCTCCACAGGGACTGCCCCAGCTGCCTCACACAAGGCAGTGTCCCCTTCCTGGGCAGCTGGGACTTATGAATAAAGAGGATAATGGCCTAGTTCTCTTTTCTCAACTCGGGACATCTCTGAAGATTCGTTCTAGCTTCAAAACTGCATTGAGACTGTATCACCAGTCAACGCCTCCCTCTGCTCACTCCTGCTTCCTTCCTTCCCCTCTCCTCCTCTCCTTCCCCTTGTTAATCCTGAGAACACTCCCAGATAACCTTCCTACACACCTATCTCCATCTCAGAGTGCCTCATGGGAAACCAGTCAGTGACAGAGCATCAGACATTGCACACATCATATCTTCAAGCCAAACCATATAGCTTGTCACCGGCCAACAAAAATAATGTTTGCTCTAGATTAAGCGCTCATTTCTGATCCAATAAGCTATGACCCAAAGGCCAGGAAAATAAGGTTGTGTGCTAGAAAACACCATTTTCAGAGCAGCAGAAGCTCCGGGCTCAGCAGCAGGTTTGACAGCTCTTTACATTCTTTTATCAATCCCATGCTGGATGCGTATGCTTTTCCTGTTCTTCCCATAATCCACAGAATTCAGTCCGAGCTCATTTCTCTATACAGCTGTCACTGGCTCCTCTACTTCCTGGAGATCCCTGCCTACGCAAGAAAGTTTGGAATGAAAACATCTCCACTTTACTGCTATCTAAAAACATCCCCTCTTGAGTTGGAGGGGTTTCCTGCTAATCATGACAGGAAAACAGAAAGGAGATATGTAAAACAGCAAACATAATTAATACATTCAGAAGAGTTGTTAAAGAGATTTTTAGAAATTCAAGCTTGTGCTATTGCACTAATTAAGGACACTCCGTGATACTTCTAATAAAATTTTAAGAATCTCTTTCTCCTCACATTAGTAATGACTGTATCTTTGTTGAGAAAAAAGACCTGTTCATTTTGTTTATAATTATGTGTGCTCATTATAAAAATTAAAATGATGCAGAAAAGTCTAACAAAGAAAAAAAAATGCCCCAAATCCTACAGCCCATACATAGCCATAATTAACATTATGTGAGTGCCAGTCTATTCTAGTTGTCTGTCTATTCATATATCCAGAAAAATCAATTGACTTTCATTAAAATGGAATCATAATATGCATGCTATTTCAACTTAAAATTTTTTAATTTTATTCAAGCAAAAAATGAAAACGAGGCAACACTGAAGTAATCCTTGAAGATGAAATGTCTTTTCACCATAAGAAGTATTCCCAAAAAAGATCACTCTTAGGTCAAAAAGTGATTACTCAAGCTTTAAGTTGAAATAATTTCAACTACATGTTTCAAAACTTCAGATGCTTCCAATGGAACCGTGTCCTGTCATAAAAATGGGAGGGAGGAAGCAGACCACAATACTTTCTCTCTCCCTGCTCACTCCCTGACTCAGATTATATCATTATTTTTATATTATCAAGTGTGGCAAAAACTGCTGCTTCTTCCCCAATCTCTGTTTCCCACTTTTATTGTAAGTTTTAGTTGAGCACAAGACATCCCTGCTAAAGACAACATTTCCCCGCCTCCTTTACAGGTAGGTGTGGCCATCCGACAAGATTCTGGGCAACAAAATACTGGAGGAGTGATATATACAACTTCTACACCATGTCTTTCCAGAGAAGACACAGGCCCTTGCCGAGGTCCCTTTCCCACACTTCCAAAGGGTAGAATGCAGACATGATGGTGATGGCTGGAACATCCATGTGGGAATATGAGATGAAAGCCACATGCCAATGATGGGGCAGAACAACAAAGCAGTAGAAGCCTGCATCCCAATATCCTCAGCCTCCAAATCAGCCCTGGATTACCTACCCAGGCTTTCACATGAAAATGAAATACATTTCCATTTCATTAAAGCAATTCATTTTTAGGTTTCTTTTTATAGCATTCTAACTGCATTCTAGCTAATATCTCAACTAATCCATTAATAGACTATACATTTATTTTCTACTGTAAACCATAATTTCCCAGAGTTAGTTTGTCTTAGTTCTGTATTCAAAGCCATTCAGTGTTCACAGCAAGTCCCTTTTACTGTGGTATCTCCATTCCTGAATTCTGGGAGATTTCTTTCTCTTTTTGTTTTTATTCGGTTGGTTGGTAGTACTTTAGTTTCCTATTGCTACTATAACAAATTACCATACACTTAAAGCTTAAAACAACACAAATTTGTGATCTTACAGTCCTGAATGTTGTAAATGCAAAATGGATTTCACTGGGCTAAAGTCAAGGTGTTGGCAGGGTGACATTCCTCTTGAAAGCTCTAGGAGAAAACCTGTCTCATCACTTTGTCCAGCTTCTAAAGGCTGTCTTCATTCCTTAGCTCATGGCCCCTTCCTCCATCCTCAAAACCTATAATACAGTAACTTCAAGTACCTCTCTGATTCTGACCTTGTTGCCTCCTTCTTTCTCTCTTTTTTTTTTCATTTATTTATTTTGAGGGAGAGAGAGAGAGATAGAGAGAGAGCAAGCAGGCGAGGGGCAGAGAGACAGGCAGAGAGACAGTATGGCAAGCAGGCTCCAAGCTCAGCTCAGAGCCCAATGCAGGGCTCGATCTCACAATGGTGGGATCATGACCTGAGCTGAAATCAAGAGTCAGATGCTTAACCCACTGAGCCACCCAGGTGCCCCACCTCCCTCATTCTCTTATAGGGAAAGTTGCAATCACATTAGGACCACTACGAATCCAAGATTAGCTCCCGCTCTTGTGATCCTTAACTGCATCTACAAAGTCCCTTTCACCACATAAGGTAATATATTCACAGGTTCTGGGGATTAAGACATGGACATCTGGGGAGATGGTACCTTATTCTGCCTTCCACAGATATTTTTATTTTGTTCTCTTTCTCTAATCTCATCAAGTTGGTTTTTTTAGAAAGGGCTCATGAGTGCTTCATTGCCTGAAATATATGATATACTACTGAGAACGTATGTTTTGCTTTCTACTTGAAAACAACTTGTCTCAGTGTTATAATATTAGATCACCCTCTTTCCAATATGGTACTTATTGCTATTCTAAAAGAAAACTTGAAGGCAACATGTCATTTTTCTCTTTTTATATGATGTTCTTTTTCCACCTTAATGCCTTAAGAATTCTCTCTTTATTCCTAAAGTTCAACCTAATTAGGCTATGTCTGATGTCGATTACTTTTTTTATTTTTGCTATCCTATTTTATTAGGATACAATAGTCTTGTCCAACTTATTCAGTTCTTTATTTATTTCATAGTAATTTTCTTCTACTATATCAATCTCTAAATACATTTATAGTTCCATTTGTTAGGTTATATATATCAGGGATATCAGTCATCTTTGCAATGGATTTATTGTCTCTCTTTTACTTTCTGTTTAATTACTTAAATATCTTATTCCTTTTTGTCTGAATTCAATATAGCTATCTCAAGCCTTATGTCTAAATCAGTATTTTTGTTTTCACCTATGCTAATCTGTTCCCTGATGTTTCTAACCACTTTATTGTTTCTGTGATATCTTAGTTTCTCCCTTAGTTTGTTTTACTTTTTCTAGAGCATCCTCATTACATTATCTATCATCGCTTCCCAGAGATGTTACAGGACTGCCATTTTTACTACATTACCAAGTAACACAGACAATTTGTGAGAAATTTCTTTTGTTCCAGGTCATTTGTACCTCCCAGACTGGATTCATAGTTTGTTCTTTTGAGCTTTTGTTCATGCCTGCTTTTGTTGTTGCTGAAGTACGTCTTCACAATTGCGCTGTCATTTCTTCTCATGCTTTCCTTACTCAGACTGAGCTGCTTTATCCCAATAATTCTTCCCAGATATAGTACGGGTTGCTGTTTGTTTTCTCTCTCAACTATTATTTGAGAGATGGATATCTCATATTCAACCATAGACTGAGTCACAGCAGGTGGGGGGTGAGAAAGAAAGAAAGAAAGAAAGAAAGAAAGAAAGAAAGAAAGAAAGAAAAAATAAAGACCTCTACTGATGCTGTGTACAGTCTCTTGAAGAATACAAGGGCTCCACTCTCCCTTTTGAGAGTGTTCACTTCATCTATTCAGGGAAGGGAATCTAGGGCATGAGGTGATACCATGCATATGATCAAGGGTAGATCTCAGATTTGTGGTCATAAAGTGTATACAATTTGAGGGACACTCTTTAAGGACAAGAACACACAGTTGCAGGACAAAATCAGATATGCATATGAACTTTTATTCAGAGTGAGAAAGGATACCACAATATTATAAATGTTAAAAAGATGGCAAATACCACAAAAATCATACAATCCAGAATTACAGTTAATAATTAACCATATACACACTTCTATAACACTTTTTCCCTACATTTTTGGCCACAATCTTTCATTTAACTTTCAATATGACCACAGTTTTGCAAAATCACTTTCTGTGGTGAGACTAGAAAGATAATCTAGTTTCTGCTAGCATATTTATCAAAATTTGCTTTTATTATTGATAGTTTTATAATGGATAATTTCTTTTATCTTCACAATAAATTCTTGGTAATATATAAGTTCGAGGGAATACTATCAAATTTGAGATTTGCTATCTAAGTTCTTTCAGTGTGACATGTAAGATGTCATATTTGGAAGTGTTTCTAATTTCTGGCTTCTGATTCCAAATTTTTCATACCTGGTTTCTCCTGTAGCACGTACACGTTTCCAGCGCCAGGTACCATAGGACACTGTCGTATCATTATTCAGCCTCTGGCTTTGCAGTTGTTTCTAAATGACTCCAGTTGGACTTGCAGGGCACAAGGTAGAAGCTTTTCTGGAGGCAGTTTCTAAATTTCTACATTGGTCCAACTAACAACAACTTAATATTCAGGAATAGAACTGCAAACTACTTAAATATACCTCATCAAGTCTAATCACTGTATGTCCAGCTCAACTTACCCTTAGCTAATTTACAAAAATATACCACTGGCCACCCAACACAAGGAGAAGCCAGAGTAGAAAAAAACAGCTCCCTTACCTGGCTGCGGTCAAGATATCTTCCTTTTGCAAAGTTTACAAAAACACAAGATAATGTGAAAATACAATGTGAGCGCCCTTTCTGTGTCATTTGAAAGGATTTATGCAAATGAGAGACTCTGAAGCTTAAGCTTTACTATATTCACTGTATGTGTACCTCCAAATGAATGGACATCCTCAGGGTTTAGAGTGCCTCTCTGATTCATGTGAAACCCCAGACCCTACTCCTCACATTTCTTCCACTTACTCTTCTCTCCTCATTCCAATACCTCCCATCAGAGGAAGAAAAAAATAAAACCACTCAGTTGTCTTCTATCCATTTTGAAGGTAATAGATATCACTGCTATAATGCGATTATGTATTCCTGATAAATTTTATTTTCTGTAAACTTATGTATTAAAAATTAGAAAGTTTATGGGGAGAAAATACATTTGGAACAGTTCACTGAAAACCTGTGTAATTCTATAAGCAGAGTACTAACACAAACAATACCAATCCAAATAAAAATACTAGCCACAGTTAAATATCCACTGCAATCTGTTGGGAGACCATTCTTCTTGAACTCTTTACTTTTTTATGCAGCCTATGCTTTCTGAGCACAGGTCAGTAGTAGGCTTTTGTTCAAGGAAGATTGGAGAACAAACCTAAGAAAGAGAATACCTCCTTCCCCAAAGACTTTCGTCGAAAAGTCTTGTTTCTCTTCCCCAAGGACATTTGCTTATGTTCCAAGGATAAGAGTAATAGCTTTCCAGAAGAGATGACAGGCAGGTCATTAGCAACCCTGATAAAAGCTCACAGTCTCCTAAATGTGGGATTTGTTTCCTGTGACGAAAACCCACTCTATGTGCAGGAAGTATCTGGCCTTAATTTGCATTTCCCTGTGGGAAATTGGGGTTGGGGAAGTGATGCAAGATTCTACTCTCACTATTTTCACTGTGAGCAATAAACCATCTGTGTGTGTCCCTGACTCATGGGTCTTGTGTTCTTCTGGATGTGTGTGTGTGTGTGTGTGTGTGTGTATGTGTGTGTGTGTTTATGTAGGACACACACATACACATACACACACACACATTCTGTGGCAAGCTAACTTGCTAGCTTGCAAGTAGGACAAAATCTTAGACTTTACAGTTTCTGATTTAACAGCATTTACATCCAACATCATAATTGTTCCTTAAATCTTGGGAATTTCTCTTACCCTTTCAGATGTGGGTCCTTAAGAGACCAACATCATCAAAATTAAAATTTTGATCTATTTTATAGCCTTTTTCAACAATCAATTTTAACACAGAAAATAATGTCCTTATAGTATCTTCATCTGTACTCCCAGATTTAACAAAGGCCTTCATCTTTTAGGAAACGTAGTTGTTGTTGAAGCCAATAACCTCACTCATATTTGCACTCAGAAAAGATACATTTGTAAGATGTGCAACTTTTTTCATAGGTATTTTATGTATCACCTAGGTTTTCTCTTTAATTGTGAGAAAGTCCGCCCCTGATCACTTCAAAATATTAACAGAATGGGGGTGGGAGAGGGAACTCACACACGAACCAAAACTTTTTTCATCATGCTATGTTAACAAACTCACACTGAAAAAAAAAAAAAATGCCTTATAAAAGAGCACATGTGTTAGGAAAAATTCTCAGGGTTTGCTTTTGTTTTGTTGTTTTTAACATACTGGTTTAACCAAAGGGACATAGGGTCTAGTTAATGAGCTATACCCTGTTGCTCCCGAGTACTTACTTTTCTCTTTTAGCCACCACTTTTCATATTATTAGCTTGTTCTACTTTCTTTGTTTGGTTCCTACTTGCTTTGGGGGTCATTTTGTGGGGGGAGGGAGGGGGAATAGAATTTGCTTGATGTGGTCCTCTCATGTTTCAAAAATAACTTTTTAGTAGCTAAACATGATGCAGGACAGTGCAACACGAATAACAAAAGCTAAAAAGTAGGACACCTCTATCTTAGCCTAGTTTTCTGCCAACAGCTAACGAGGTAGTCTTAAGAATACAAGGTACAGAAGTCCATCTGGAACATATGGGAATGGACTTAAATATCTTTTGGAGTGTGTAGTAAGAATACTTAACATGAGATCTACCCTCTTAACACATTTTTAAGTGTGCAATACAATATTGTGGACTACAAGTACAATGTTAAATATTTTCTAGGTTTCTTATAGTTTACAAAGTCTATGACCCACAGAAAGATGATGTATATATACACATTTCCTATCCCCCCCCCATAAGGACAGTGAAAAACCCCAGACATTATAAAACAAACATAAGAAGTCTCCAAAAGGTATAAAGGAGCAGGTAGATTTCATGATCTGAGGAACAACGTGGTAATGAACATCCTGAGTTTTCTTTTATCCACACAGACTGGGTACTGAAAATCCAGCAACTCAGAAATGTCAAAGGGCACAGACAAAAAATAGCCTGTAGAAAAGCCTGTTCTCTCTAGCCAAAAGACCAGGAGAGAGGCAGCCTAGCAAAATATAACTTTTAGACAATAACTTGTCTACAGCAGCCAAACATCACACACAAACACACACATGCACACACACATGCACACAAAAGACTTGTGGCCCCACTCCCACTCATACCAGCAAAGTCCAAGTGGGAATCTAGACTTCTGCCCTCAAGAGGATGGAACAAAGCCAATATCCAATATCCATCTTGCCAAGATGGTGTGAAAAAAGGTCCAGTAGGGAAGTGGGGCTTTCATCCCCACCAGGTGTAATGAGAACCTCTCTCATGGTATCAGGAAAGCCTGTACTTTCACCACCACATGGCAGTAAGAAAGCATCCCTCACCTTCCCCAGTGGGGTAGTGTCAGATCAGGCCTAGCAAAGAGTCAAGACTTTTACCACTGCCCACTGGTAAGGAAGCCACATCCCCAAAGTTCCATGGTGTCAACGAAGCCCAGGTGGGAAGCAGTGACAAAACAACCCTCCTCCTCCCAGCCAGGGAGATAACAGCAGACAATTAGTGAGGAGGTGGAATTCCAATCCCCACCCAGCAATAACAATGGGTCCCCCATCTCCAGTGTTAGCAGACCTTGAGTGAGAAAGCTGGACTTCTACCCCCACCCATCCCCCTCATGAGATGGTGTCCTCTACCTCCTTCCCTGCCAGAGCACTATCAGAGAAACTAGCTAAGACAGAAGGTTTAAATCACTTCCAGAGTCTTACAGTAGATAACCCAAAATATCCTGGTTTCAATCAAAAATCATACAGCATACGAAGAACCAGCAAGATGTCAAACAATTTAAAAACACATCCAACAGATGCCAGCTCCAAGATGGCAGAGGTGTTAAAATTATCTGACAAAGATTTTAAAACAGCTTTCTTAAAAATACCCCAACAAGCAATTAGAGGAATTACTTAAAAAAAAAATTCAATAGGAAGTCTCAGCAAAGGAACAGGAGACATAGAAAAGGAACAAATGGGGGCACCTGGGTGAAGCCTGCTTAGGATTCTCTCTCTCCCCCTCTCTCTGCCCCTCCCCTGCTTATACACTTTCTCTCTAAATAAATAAACAAACAAAAAACCACTTTTTTAAAGAAGGAAAAAAAGTAAAGGAACAAATGGAAATTTTAAAACTGAAAAATTCAAAAACCAAAAGAAAAAATTCAATGAGTGGACTCAATAGCAGAATAGAGAGGACAAAGGAAAGAATCAGTGAACTTGAAGTCAAACAATAAAAATTACCCAATCTGAACAACAGAGAAAATATAGACTGAAACAAAATAAATGAACAGAGGCTCAGGGATCTCTGGGACTTCCAAAAAATTAAAAATCTAATATTTGCCACCAGAGTGGAAGAAAAGGAAAAAGAAGTTGGGACTGAAGAGTATTTAAAGAAATAATGAACGAAAACTTCTGAAATTTGGCAAAGGATAGAAACTTACATATTCAAGAAGAGTTGAGTGACCCACAAACAGAATATATGCAAAGAAATCCACACCAAAACACATAACAGTCAAACTTCTGAAAATTAAAATAAGTTTTGAAAACAATGAGACAGAAGCAGCACTTTACTTATGAAGGAAAAAACCATTCAAATTACAGCAGCTATCTCGCCAGGAAACTACAAGGAAAAACACATTTTCCAAGTGCTAAGGAAAATAATTCTCAACCCAGAATCTTTTATCCAGCAAAAATATCTCTTGGGAATGATAGGGAAGTCAAGGCATTCTCAGATGAATAAGAGCTAAGAGAATTTGTTGGAAGCATGTCTACTATTAAAAAAATGATTAAAGTTCTCTAAACAGAAAGGAGACAATTGAAGAAGGAATCTAGAAACATCAGGGGGAGAAAAAAACATGTTAAAAGAAAATATGGGTTAAAACAACAGACTTTCCCTACTCCTCTTGACTCTTCTAAATTATTTTTGATGAATGAAGAAAAAACTTGTAACACTGATTTGATTCTAAATGTATGTGTAAGAAATATTTCAGACAATTCTATCATAAAATGGGAAGAGCACAGGGACCTAAAGAGAACTAAGGTTTTTTTGCTGTACTCAAGCTGACAAAATGCTGACACCAGTAATCTGTGATAATCATATATATATATATATATATATATATATATATATATATATATATATATATGTGTGTGTGTGTGTGTGTGTGTGTGTGTGTGCATACATATACATATATATGTGTATGTATATATATACATATATATGTGTATGTATATATATACATATATATGTGTATGTATATATACGTATATATATACATATATGTGTGTATGTATATATACGTATATATATATATACACATATATACATATATATATATAAAATGATACCAAAGCAATTACTAAAAAAGCTATACAAGGCGATAACACTCAAAACACTATAGATAAACAAGATGTAATGCTAAAAAAATGTTCAAATAACCCACAGGAATTCATGAAAAAGAAAACAGAGAAACACAAAGCAGAAAGAGAAAACAGAAAATAAAAACTAAATTGGAGACTAAACCCTAACATAGGAATAATTACATTTAATTTATCTAAATACACCAAGTAAAAGAGATTGGAAAAGTATATTAAAAAACATGACCCAAGTATATACATTTTATAAGAAATTAATATCAAATATAATGATCTTGGAAAGTTGAAATCAAAAGTATGGAAAAAGATATATTATGCAAACATTAGTCAAAAGAAAGCAAAAATGGCTATATGAATATATCATATAACATAGACTTCAGAACAAAGAAAATTACCAGAGACAGAAAGGGACATTATTATGTAATGATAAATGGGTCATTACTGTAAGAAAGCCTAACAATTCTAAATATGTATGCACCAAACCACAGAACTGCAAAATATTTGCAGCAAAACTGATAAAGCAAAAGGAGAAACAGACAATTCCACATTTTTGGCTGGAGACTTCAACACCTATCTCCCAAATATCAACAGAACAACTATCTAGAAATTCAGCAAGGATACAGAAGAACTCAAACACAGTATCAGCCAACAGGATCTGACCAACATTCATAGAGTACTCCATCTACCAACAGAATACACATTCTTTTCAAGAACCCACAGAACATATATCAAGGTAGACCATATTATAGAATTCTGGGCGACAACTACCCCACTTCCTTGTGTCAACATTCCCCCTCAACTCACAGAAAACCTACCTACCACCTCAACCAATCTCTCTTCATTCCAACTTAGAGATGTACAATATATTACAGCTTTGAGACACTCTAGTCACCAGATCCCACAGAGTAGGGAAGAAGAAAAGACAAAGGCGGTTCAAATCCCCCCCAGAGATACAACCCCACTTACTCTAGAATTCTATGGCTTGTTCAGGAAAAAAGTAGCATTAAATGGAATCTTGAATCCAAACCTTATAAATGGCACAGACCACAACCATCAGGATCCTGCAGTCCTAGCAGAGAAGGGCTTACTCAGAGTACTTGCCAAGGCTGGGACTGATCAAGCATTAAAAAAAAAAAAAAAAAAAAAAAAAAAAAAAAAAAATCATATAACTGGTGTTTTAATTAGATTTAGCCATTGAATTCCATCGTAAAGCCTGCACCTACCTCTAAAAAAGGGTAAATGACTCTTCTTCAAATGTGCATTAATTCTAGGATACCATTTAGAAAATTACTTCATCCAATGTATTAAGTGGCACCCAAATTGCCCAGAAGAGTTATTGTATTTCCTCAAAGTGAGCAATTGACTCTTTTCTAACCAGTTGTATCAAGTCCAATTAGAAGCAGAATATAACTTCCTAGATATTTAAAATAGAATAAGCCAATATTATAAAAGCCAGCTGAGTAATTTATAGGAATTTTTTAATATACTGGTAATATTCCATTAAGATAAGCTAAACTGCCATTTGGAGAGTAATTTTCATTATATATAAAGATAGAACCCATACTTTGTCACTCCCCAAAGGCTGTGTGTGTGTGTGTGTGTGTGTGTGTGTGTGTGTAGGTATTGGTGCCTGACTTACACAGAAATGTACTATTTCCAAATTGTTTTGTTGAATAATTCTTTTTCCTCTTTATTTTTTTCTCTAAAGGTGTTTGTTTTCTCCATTATCACTTATATACTACATCATGGACCAATGATACTGGCACATTCTTTTCCTGTTACATAAATTACTGGGCAGTAAAAATATTCACACAGCTCTCTTGAGAGACAAATCTGAATCATAAAATCAATTTTTCTCCAAGATTCTACCTCAAGTGCAATATGAATTTGTGAAAAATGCACCCTACTGGAAGTCAGGTAACAAAAATGTGGGCACTAAGCTTAACCTCTGAAATCCTCAGTCTCCCATTATGGAATGTGAGTATTGAGATATGTCTTCTTCTGCCTCGTGAGGGAGCTGCAGAGCTTAAATAAGCTCATAGGCATGAAAGTTCTTTAGGTCCCTTGGGACTAAGGGGATAACAATGAGAATTCATAGTCATATATTTTATGGTAAATCCAAGAAGGCCTTTATAAACTTTAATTAGTTTCCCTAAACCCCTGTGGATAGGTCTCTCTTGCCCATTTCACAAGCTAGAATTCAGACACTGGCAAGTTATATGGTTTGCCCTGATGATATCACCCTCAGGAATTAGAGCAAAGAGCTCCTCGCACCCACTGCTGTGAGGAAGCAACACGGAAGCATCCATGGGCCTTATGAGCACATTCATGGTACAGGAGCTTAAATATATGGCTGAGCTTTGTGACTCTGCTGCAGGGTGCCAGAAAGATTCTTTTTAATTTTTATTTTTTACAGGCTGGGGATTTTCATTTGGGAAAAAAGGGGAGTGAGAACACTGAACAGCAGGATCGAAATCATAATCCCTGTTTTTAATGGAAATGTGAACTCAAGATTTTACCTTTGCTTGCCCCAGCTTGAAATCGTGCCCCGGGGAAAGTCTGCCTTCCTTCCAAACCAGCTGGCACAGTGAGCTTTGTTTTAAGCAGCTCAACTCAAACATGTTCCCCTTTTTAGGTTCTCCCTAATAAAGCATTATGTAAAAGACGCTGATACCGGAATGAAGCATGTATGTTTCCTAGTGAATGGTTAAATACTGCCTAACCAGAACTGGAAGAAGGAAAAGAAATAACATGTCTCCCTTCTGCATCTTGGGATTCTTGTTTACAGTGGGTGGAACTCCAGTGAGTCTCTACTAAGGAGCAAAACTGGGTGCATTCTTTGGTTTCTTTGCTGTTCTCCAAGCTGCCTCTCACTTGTAGGAGCTGCAGGCCTTTGCACAGTTGGATGGTGAAAAAAGAGAGAAATTGACACAGGCAATAAAACAACAGGGGCTCTCAAACCATTTCTCTCTTGTTTTATGGGAGTTTTTGTTTATTTGAGGGGTTTTGTTTTGTTTTGTTTTGTGGGGTTTTTGGTGCTTATTTTCTTGTTTTTATTTTCTGTTCCTTGGCAACACAAAAGAGGAAAACCGATATAAAGTATTCAACTTTCCAAAGCTTCAGGAAAAACCACAAGATATTCTTTTACATAACTTACTTTTTTTTTTTAAACCTGAACATTGAGAAGTAGAGGATTTGGAATTGAGACAAAAAAATGGAGGAAAACTAAGGGATCTCTCCTCATCTTCCTTCTTTGGGCTATAATACGAAAATATGTAACAAGTTGAAATTCCAGCCAGGAATATGTGTTGTTAGGACAGAATTCTGGAGGAAAGGGCCACTTATCTAGTTATAACCATTCTGGATCTCATCACTAATAACCTAACAAGTTAATCTATACCCAAGAAGTTGTACAAAGATGTGAGACTTCATGAAGGCAGGATTTTTGAGAATTCCAAGACACAGCATGAAATAGTGGTTACAAGTTCAAGCTCTGAATCATCGCAGGTCTTTATCATCTTAAACCTATGCATCTTAGCTCTTTCATCTTTGAGTTGCATGACATTGAGTAAATCACTTACCCTATCAAACCTCTGTCTTCAAAACAGCATTCTTCCCAACAGCCAAAAAGTGTAAGCAACCCAAATGTTCATCAGTTGATGAATGGGTAAGCAAAATACACTACATCCATATACTGGAATATTATTCAGCCATAAAAAGGAATGGGAGCGCCAGTACATGCTACAGAGTGGATGAACCTTAAAAACATCATGTTAAGGGGCGCGTGGGTGGCTCAGTCGGTTAAATGTCCGACTCTTGATTTCGGCTCAGGTCAGGATCTCACAGTTCGTGAGTTCAAGCCCCACATCTGGCTCTGCTCTGACAGTGCTATGCCTACTTGGGATTCTCCCTCTTTCCCTTTCTATCAGCCCCTCTTCCACTCACGTTCATGCTCTCTCTCTCTTTCAAAATAAATAAACTTAATGAAAAAAATATTTTTAGGAAATACAAATCAAAACCACAATGAAACACCACCTCACACTTGTCAGCTAAAATTAACAACTCAGGCAACAACAGATGTTGGTGAGGATGAAGAGAAAGAAGATCTCTTTTGCACGGCTGGTGGGAATGCAAACTGGTGCAGCCACTCTGGAAAACAGTATGGAGGTTCCTCAAATAATTAAAAATAGAACTACCTTACAACCCAGAAATTGTACTCCTAGATATTTATCCAAGGGATACAGCTGTGCTGTTTCGAAGGGGCACATGCACCCCCATGTTTATAGCAACACTATCAACAATAGCCAAAGTATGGAAAGAGCCCAAATGGCCATCGATGGATGAATGGATAAAGAAGATGTGGTTTATATATACAATGGAGTATTCCTCGGCAATCAAAAAGAATGAAATCTTGCCATTTGCAATTACATGGATGGAACTGGAGGGTATTATGCTAAGCGAAATTAGAGAAAGACAAGTATCATATGACTTCACTCATATGAGGACTTTAAGACACAGAACAGATAAACATAAGAGAAGGGAAGCAAAAATAATATAAAAACAGGGAGGGGGACAAAACATAAGAGACTCCTAAATATGGAGAACAAACAGAGGGTTACTGGAGGAGATATGGGAGGGGGGATGGGCTAAATGGGTAAGGGGCACTAAGGAATCTACCCCTGAAATCGTTGTACCATATGCTAACTAACTTGGATATAAATTTTAAAAAACTGGAAGATAAAATTTTTTTTTATGTAATATTTTTAAGAACATCACGTTAAGTGAAAGAAGCCAGTTAAAAAAAGGCTTCATATGGTATGACTCCATTTATAAGCAATGTCCAGAATGGGTAAATTCATAGAGACACCAGATTAGTGGTTCCCAGGGTCTGGTGAGAGGGAAGAATGGAGAGTGACTGCTAATGTGCAACAGGGTTTCTTTTGCAGGTAATGAAAACACTCTGAAATTTGATTGTGGTGATGGTTTGCTTAGCCTAGTGAACATACCAAAAGTTACTGAATCTTATACTTTAAAAGGGTGAATTTTATGGTATGTGGATTATATTGCAATTGTTGAAGGGGAACCCTGTTTCTCATCTTTTAAAATAGATTAAATAATAGGTTCTCTCTCATAAGACTGTTGTTAGCAATTAAATAAAATAATGCAAGTAATGCACATTAACACAGTGACCAGTACATAGTAAGTGCCATGTTATTATTATTATTATTAATGGGAACTTGATTCAACTCATCAGTCACAGTTAACATACAATGAACTATAAAAAGCGTGCAGTAGGTCTCATCTGTCCTCCACAGTTTCCCCACTGTGATCTGGTGATGGCCCCTAAGCAGTGTGGCTAACGACCTCACTCTGATCCAGTCTGCATCATTTTATGAGAATCCCAGGCTTATGGTGTCCCAAAGTGGGATGATGAGATTCAGAAGCTAAAAATAGAGGAAACAGATTTAAATATGAATTTCAGACAAACTAGTCATTTTTGTCTTATTATAAATATGTCCCAAATGTTTCATAGGACATACTAATACTTTAAAACTATGCAACATTTGGGATATACTTATACTAAAAAAGATATTTTTTGCTTACCTGAATTAAAATTTAGCTGGGCATCTGGCAACCTTATTGCCCATGAGGTCTACACTGGTTTGAAAGGCCTCCTCTGCCATCACAGCCCTTATTATGAAGACTTAGTAAGTGCCCATGCTCAAAGCCCACCCACAGGGTACTGCACATTTTTTAATGGATTTCTACCATGACTCCACTCCCATATGCCCTAAAAAATCATAGCCTTACTCCCAAATTCTAGTAGCTCTTCCACCTCTGAGTTGTCTATGCCGGAGTTTTTGTTCTCAATGCAGATGTTCTTCCCCAATGCCCAAGGAATGAGCATTTCTCTGCACCACGGCAATAGATGAGGCAGATTAAATTCTTATAGTTGGAAATGTTATTCCTGGTGGGAGTGGAACAACTATATTTGCACAGATATTTTCTGGGGCATATCCACCTCCCTTTCCCAACAATAACTTAGGCCAGAACTTAATATCCAATATCCGTGGTTTATACAAAAAAATAATGTGTGAATACAAAAACATGTAAGTGGCCATGGTCAAGTATAACCTCAGTTGTTAAGTATGGTTAAAACGTCAGTTGCCAAGACCCAACCTGTAGGTCTTTAAGAATAAGACAAATGTTAACTATACAATCATATAAATCTAATGCATCTATCTGGAATTTAGCATTCAAAAGGAGCACATTACTATTCAGTTTGGTATTTCCCCATTCTTTTAGAAATTTTATTCTATCAGAAAGTTTCCCACATTTCAGCAAATGTTTCAACACAGTGTACCTCAGAGATTGGTGAGAACCTGAATTTTATTCACACCAAGTGATTGTCCCATGTCAGTCATGGACTACTCAAGTCATAAATTATACTATTGGTTTTTACCTGGAAAATATCACCAACAAGACTGGAAAATAATTTGTGAGACATAGCGCAAAAGGAAAATGCAGGGCCCCTTGTTCAAAAATCATGAAGAATTTCAAGATGGTGAAAACAGAGCATTAAAGCAAGTACAGGCACACTGTGCAAGCTCACAAGGTGCATGCCTGTGAAGCTGGCCCTGACCACAGATACCGCAACACCCAAACTGAGTCAATGTTTTTACGGCACAGTTATGTGAATTTTTCTTTCTCCAAGCCAAGGATTGAAATCGTCTGATGAATTGTATTTGTCTTTTCCTGATCTCATTTGATGGTGTCACCAAATCCTGAAAAAAAGGATTGGGACAAAAATGGGTAGCATGGGTTACCCCTGGTGTAAGGACCAGGGTGGCTGCAGGACAGGAGAAAGAGGAAGACTTTTGCTATGCGTACTCTGGTAGCTTATGTATTTTGAAACATGTGATGTAAATGTCTTACCCAGTCAAAAATGAATAAATAAATTCAGAAAGAGTTTTGCTGGAGTCTCAGATCAAACCCAGCTGAACACACCATATGCATTTTGAATACACATAGGGTCACCATTTGGGTGTTTTCCTTTTCTATTTTTTTATGTCTTATGCCTCAATGGGGAAAGATATTTCTTAAGAGCAATCATGAAATATTCTAAGATGCCTTTAATAGAATTGGCAAGGTAGACTGAATAAGGTAAAATTGTTTCTGTGCTCCACAAAGTGCTTTATCTCCTAAAGCACGGTATATTTTCAGTTTGAGATCATTGTGAATTATGTGACAGAATACGGTTCCCACTTTCTTTTGGCAGTTCAGGGCCTAACTCAAGCTCAAAGCTAGGTAGTGTTGTGGCCCTTTGGCCACATTTATGTGTTCTAAAGCTTTCCCTTAGATTTAAACTCTTATCTTAGTCAGGATTTATTTTTCATGATTCCATTTTCATATATCTTTACATTTTCTTCTTTTGTTCTATGATCTTTTTAAGCCACAAGAGTTTTTTGTGGAATTAAGTAGATAATTCTCAGCATTTATCCCAGAAAGAAACAATGAATGTAGGAGAATTGAATCAAAAGGTTTGCACTGTTTTTTTGTAGCATCATCTGGCCCTATTGTGCTATAAGAATAACACACTTGACAGGAAAGCAAAGTACCAAATTAAGAACAAAACTATGTATTCATTGGAAAATATATTCATTGGAAAATGATCTGCTGTGTAAACTTAGAAACAAGGTCCAAACCAACCTATGTGTTAATGATGAAATAAAAGGTTATTAGTGAGTCATAAACCTTCAGACTTCTAGCACAACTATCAGACTTGGCCCCGATCTAGGTTAGAATATCTGGGAATGTTATCAGTGTCACCTATAAATCATACCTGCACATATTGTCTATTCATATCATTATTGGTATGATATTGGTAGTTGTGAAAAAACAGGAACACACTAAATTACCAACCTTAAGGGAAGAGATAAATTATCCATGAAAAATACAGATTATACAGCCAGTAAAAACAGTGCTTTCAAAAAGTGTGATGGCATGATGATTACAGTTAACACTACTGTTTGATGTATTTGAAAGTTGCAGAGAATAAATCCAGCAGTTCCCATCACAAGGAAAAAAACATTTTTTAATCTATATTAAATAGGTTTTTATTTCATGATAGATATTAATTTGTGGTAATCATTTTGTGATATATGTAAGTCAAATCATTATGGCATACACATTAAACTTATACAGTGCTGTATGTCAAATATATCTCAATAAAGCTGAAAAAAATACAAAGAAAGTATAAAAATGTGATAAAAATTTCTGATATAATGCTGAGTAAATAGAATAATTTTGTTAAATTGATCCAGGGAAGAGAGGTTGAGGAGAATAAAAGGTATGTGTGTTTACACACATGATCACATTGAAAGAAATTTTATTTTCCTTATTAAAATTTCCTCCAGCTTCAAATACTTTTGCAATAAACATATATTCTTTTATTTAAAAAAAACACAAGAAAAATTACTTTTCAAGGCAAATGAAGATTTTCCACAATCAAATGCAAACTGATATAGTCACTGTGGAAAACACTATGGAGGTTCTGCAAAAAGTTAAAAATAGAACTACCCTAGGATCCAGAAATTGCATGACTGAGTTTTTACGCAAAAACACTAATTCAAAGGGATACATGCACCCCATGTTAATTGCAGCACTTTTTACAATAGCCAAATTATGCAAGCAGCCCAAATGTCCCTCAATAGATGAATGGATCAAGAAGATGTGGTATCTGCATACAATGGAATATTATTCAGCCATAAAAAAGAATGAAATCTTGCCATTTGCAACAACATGGATGGAGCTAGAGAGTAAAATGCTAAGCAAAATAAGTCGTTCAGAGAAAGACAAATAAACATATGATTTCACTTATAGGTGGAATTTAAGAAATGAAACAAATGAGCACAGAAAAAAAAAGAGGAAGAGACAAACCAAGAAGTAGACTCTGAACTATAGAGAACAAACTGATGGTTACCAGAAGGGTGGTGGGTGGTAGGATGAGTGAAATAAGTGATGGAGATTAAGGAGCACCAGGTGTCATACGGAAGTGCTGAATCACTATATTGTACACCTGAAATGAATGTAATACTACAGGTTAACTATACTGGAACTAAAATAAAAAACATAATTAAAAAAAATATCTTCTATAACCAATCTCTTGAATTTAGCAAGTATGCCAATATATAGGAATCCTTTCTGAATTACAGCTCTGCTCAGGTCCTCCAAGGGAGAGATGGTAACTAAACTCCTAGTGCTGAACAACAAAATGCATAAACAGAAGATGTGCCTCAGAAATCCATAGAAACAGAACATCCAAACTAATTAAGGCAACATGTACAGAATCAGTTCTTAAAATCAGCAATGAAGGAGAATAGCAGGCACATAAAACATGAGAAAATAGACCAAATTGAATATGTAATTATTGCCAGTTATGTAAGCCCATACACAGGCCTTTAAAAGAGAAGAGAAATGGTAAATAAGTACATATTTTGCAAATCAAGGCCCTTGATGTTCTTTCTTGCCCCCTGGACTCCAAATGGAAGGACATTAAGATTCGTTTCCACATCTTGCATTACACAGGTAACACAGCAAGCAACTTGTCGCTTCCTATAGCACCTAGTGCATGAACAGTGCATGTGAAAGTCTGACCTGAACAGTGCATGTGAAAGTCCTAGTGCATGTGAAAGTCTGACCTGGATTCCCAGACCCTAAGAGCAAGAGCCTCAGTGATACAAAGGCAACAAATACAAGTTTGCAAGCTTTCTTCATCCATTTGCTTCTGTGGAAATACATTTTTCTTACTCAAGATTTCAAACCCCTGCTCATACTGCCAAACAAATAAATCAGTAGTACTGCATACATGCTACCTACCCAGCAATGTGACGGATGCAGCTGGTAGGTTAATGCAAATATAAGGTGGGGAGAAGAATCATTGCCAAGTGTCTGCCATCTGCTGGACAGAAGGCTGGGGTGTTGAGTCTAGGCCTTGACAGCCTGTTCTAGCACCTCAGGAAAGAAATTTCTCCTGTACATGTGGTTTGAGGTGTGAGGGAGTGGCTTTCAGGGCCTTGGAAGCAACATGCAGTTTTCTCTGAGGTCCTTCCCTATTTCTCTTTTAAAAAAATGCTCTCACTCTAAACACAACAGAAAATGAAGCTGCTGTGTTCGAAGGCTTGAATACAAATGCTTTCTGTCTCAGGAACAAAAAAACTTTCAGAATATTCAGTTACTAAGTTTTACTTTGAATGAGGGAATAAATAAATGAATTTATGAATGAACAAACAAATGAATGAATGCATATACGAAGAACTTTGAGAATGCAGTCTTCAGGAGAGCCAAGACATTCGTGATTAATCCAAGGGGCAGATGTCCTGGAAGAAAGTAAAAGAGGCACAGAACATATGGAAAGAAAGGCTGAAGGTTCGCACATGGTTGTGCTTCTCAGCCCCCAACTTCCCCACAACCTGTGGCCTCCAGACTGGCAAGTGTGGGACTCAAGGATTGACAGGCAAGAGGATATATTTATTACTGGGATTTGCTTGGAGCCATCCCTGATCAGAGATCAATAATAACAATATCATCTGATATCAACAATATCACCACAATAATAATAACAACAGCAATAGTAGTAGTAGCAGTAGTAGGAGTAGTAGGAGCAGGAGTAGTAGTATTAGGTAACTTTTCAAAGTGATTGCCATATGCCACACATTGACTTAAGCCCTTTGCATAAAATATCTCAACCAAGTGTCACCACAATCCAATTAAAAGGTAGTATTATCAGCTCCATGTTATAGCTCAGAACTCTGGCTTAGAGAAGGTAAATTGTCCGAAGCCACGCAGCTAGTCCTATGCTACACAAATGGCAATTAATTAGGGTAGCTAAATTGTATTTAACATTTTATAAGGAGATGGATTATTCAATGTTTCCCAACCCAGCTGCACATTAGCACTAACCTAACAGCTTCCACATTTGGACATCTACTCAGTGATTTCTTCCATGTCAAATTAAATAATTTCAGATGACCTTGGGTGTTGATCTTGGTGCCGAGGCAGAAATACGTCTTGAAGGAGAAAGCCAGGTCCTCAGGTACGAAGACAGATTGGTTAAGTAACAGACTGGTGTGAAAGCCCCTTATCTGCATAGCAAGTGGCAGCCCAGCTAATACCAAAACTGCCTACGTCTCTACACATTAGAGATCTCAGAAGTGTAAAACTCAGATGTTTACATCTTCAGATTGTCTAATACATAAATTGCAAAATGGACAAGGGAAATGCCATAAGCAATGTGAATAAAAAGACTGCAACGGCAGTACAATAGAAAGTTTCTTCCAAGAAAAACAAAATAATTTATAGACTATGAAAGCTAGGGAGGAACACCTGGGTGGCTCAGTCAGTTGAGTGTCTGACTTTGGCTGAGGTCATCTCATGATTCGTGGGTTCGAGACCTGCATTGGGCTCACTGCTGCCAGCACAGGGTCTGCTTCGGATCCTCTGTCCCCATCTCTCTCTGACCCTTATTTATTTTATTAAAAAAAATAAAGTTGGGTAAACAGCTATAGATTATCTAGTATAATGGTTCTCAATACTGGTTGCACAGTAAAATCATGTGGAGACGCCGATAAATAGTGTTAATAATAATGCCAGATCTCACCCCACAGTGTCTGAGTTAACTGATCAGGGGGAGTACCTGAGAATAGATATTTTTAAAACCTTTAGCCATGGTGAAGAAGCACTGATTTAACCCAGCCCCTCATTACCTATAAAAAGATTTCCCATTTAGCAGGCCACCGCCACAAAACATCTCTCTAGTATCCCTTGAATTTGCAATGAACCAGGACTTTGGCTTTTTTAAAACAAATACCAAAAAAATTCCCTTAGGAAAAAAAATGCTAGCTGTAAGACTTAAATAAAACCAAAATCAAACATAATTACAAATATATACACTAATAGCTAACCTACTGTATCACAATTGTTATCTTTCAAACACCCTCCTGAATCAGTGTACTAATTGCAATTGCTCATTAAAGGTGTTCCGTTACTTCCATTATAGAGAGTATGAGAAATGTTGCTTCCATTATAGATAGTATAAAATTTTTCAGAGAAACCAAATGGAAAGGTGACTGCCCAGATGTAGGCTAACAGAAGTTTCCACAGACTCATGTGGAATAGTATCTGGAACCCGTTCAGCAGACATCCCATGGAGTGGTGTGTGTGGCACAAACTAATGCATCTCATTATGTCTGGCACTGATTAAATCCTTAGTTAAAATGTCTTACCTAGTTCTTTCTATAAATAAAAGAAAAGTGTGGAACTTAATGTGAGGGCCAAAGAAAGCATAGGCATAATAATGATGAAATAAATCCTTTTTGAGTCCTTTTTCTCTCCCAAATATTTTTATACTTGCTATCTCCTTTAGTCTTCATACAACTTGAAAAATATATATTTAAAAAAAAATTTTTTTAATGTTGATTTATTTTTGAGAGACAGAGACAGAGTGTGAGCTGGGGAGGGGCAGAGAGAGAGGGAGACACAGAATCCAAAGCAGATTCCAGGCTCCAAGCTTTCAGCACAGAGCCCGATGCAGGGCTTGAACTCACAAAATGCAAGATCATGACCTGAACCGAAGTCAGATGCTTAACCGACTGAACCACCCAGGCCCCTCCAAAAAATATAATTTTTAAATGTTTATCTTTTTATTTACTTTTGAGAGAGAGGGAGGGAGAGAGAGATGCAGAGAGAGAAAATCTAAAGCAGACCCCACACTGTTGGCACAGAGCCTGACATGGGGTTGAAATTCAAAAATCATGAAATCATGACCTGAGCTAAAATCAAGAGTCAGATGCTTAACCAACTGAGCTACCTAGGCACCCCGAAAAAATTACATATATTAGAAATAAGGTGGAGGTAAACATCTTTCTGACATGAAAAAAAAAAAAAAAAGAAAGAAAAAGTCCAACTCTGAGTCACATTCCAGCAGCCCAAATCAGGGTTAAGCATTATTTCTTTCTTCCACCAGTATAAACACTGGGCAAAATATCTCCGGGGTGAGGAGTACAATTACAGAAATGACTAAGGCAAACTCTCTCTCTCATCAAGCTCCTATTTTAGTGGAGAGAGTCAGATGAGAAAAAAAAACAACGCAAAATAGAACACTCTGTCTTGTGTCATTTTTTACTGTCCTCAAAGAGGATACAATTGTTCTCTACCTTAGTGAATAGTACCAAGATCTGCCCAGGTGAGCAAGACAGAAACTCAGAAATCTTCTCTGATTCTTTCTTCTCCTTTACCAGCCATATATGGTCCCTAATCAAGTCCTGCAATTTTAACTTCTAAATATTTCTCAAACACTCTTTCCATCAACACTGTCATCATCTGGGTTCAAACCACCATCAAGTCCCATACGTATGAACGGCAATCAGCTCCTAAATAGTCTCTCTGCTTCCATTCTGGACCCATCCAATGTATTCTACCCGTTGCAATCAATGGGAGTGACCTTGTAAAAATACAAACTTAATCTTAAGTTCTTTCATTAAATCATTCCAGAAACTTTATGGGCGGTATGGTAAAGCCCAAAGTTTAAGCAGGACTATACGGCCTTTCTTGATATAGCCCCTGCCTACCTCTCCAGCCCCATCATCTACCACTGTCCCACCCTCTCCCACTGCTCTGTGGCCTTCCTTCAGATCTCTGACTATTCCTTAGTATTCATGCCTCCTGGCATTTTCACTTGGCCTTCCCTTGACCGAGAATGCTCTGCCCCCACTTCATCTTTTAATTGCAGCTCAAAGATTACTGAGGCATGGAAACCTTCATCGACTTCCAGTAAACAATCAGTTCCTCTCAGATGACTTCACACTTTTCCTTTGTAATACCCATCAAATGTATAACTGTATATTTATTGTGTGATTATTTAACTTATCTCCTACTCCTACCCTGTTCCTACCGCACTGTAAGATCCATGAGGGTAAGGGCTGTGTCTTATTTGTTTTCCTTTGTATCGCTATAGCCTGGTATATCGCCTGGCACATTGCAGGAGCTCAATAAATATACACTGATTGAACAGAAGGATAAATCAATTAATAAATAAATGAATACTAAAACAAAGATTGCAGGAGAGAAGGAATATTGGAAATAAGTGCTGACGGTGATGGGCACTAAAGAGGGCCCTTGTTGGGATGAACACTGGGTGTTATATGTAAGTAATGAATCAATTCTATGCCTGAAACCATTATTATACTACATGTTAACTAACTTGGATTTAACTAATTCTTTTTTTTAAAAAAAGTTTTTTTTTTAAAAAAAGTGTAATGGAATATTAGCCCAGAAAGATGTGGTTCTCTCATGAAATTCTAGAATGCAGAATAGAAGTCAGTGCTTAATTACAAAGTGACCCACCGCCATCTTAAGAGCAGGAAGTAACATGTATGAAGTGAAACTCAGGCAGTATTCTGTGCTCACTGATGAAGAAGATGAGACAATTTAAAAGCCTATGCTAATATTACCACAGAGAATAAAGTTATTTTTAAATAATAGTGCTATCATGCATTTAAAAACTCATGAAGATACTGTGACCTTGAAGGACAGTACACACAAAAGAGAGATTTCTGAGGTGGTAGTAACAGGGATGAGATTACTAAATAAATTGTGGATTAAAGCAACTTGATTTATAACACAGATTTCCCCAAAGGCTCAGGAATCAGCAGCACCAGCTACTTTAAAAAAAAAAATTAAGTTTCTTTTTGAGAGAGAGAGAGACAGAGCACGAGCTGGGGAGGGGCAGAGTGAGAATGAGACGCAGAATCCGAAGCAGGCTCCAGGTTCTGAACTGTCAGCACAGAGCCCAAGCTCTCTTTCCTGATTCAACTCCCAGAAACAAACATATATTTTCGTGACAGGACATAGATTCTTGGAGCACCTGGGTGGCTCAGTTGGTTAAGCATCCAGGTCATGGTCTCAAGGTTCATGAATTCGAGCCCCACATCAGGCAGCACAGAGCCTGCTTCAAGTTGTCTGTCTCCCTCTCTCTCTGCCTCTCCCCTGCTCCCTCTCTCTCTGTTTCTCTCAAAAATAAATAAACATTAAAAAGAAGAGGGGAAACCCATAAATGGACCCACAAACATATGGCAAACTAATCTTCAACATAGCAGGAAAGAATATCCAATGGAATAAAGACAGTCTCTTCAGCAAATGCTGCTGGGAAAACTGGACAGCAACATGCAGAAAAATGAACCTGGACCACTTTTTTACACGATACACAAAAATAAACTCAAAATGGATGAAAGACCTAAACGTAAGACAAGAAGCCATCAAAATCCTAGAGGAGAAAGCAGGCAAAAACCTCTTTGACCCTGGCTGCAGCAACTTCTCCACGTCTCCAGAGACAAGGGAAACAAAAGCAAAAATGAACTATTGGGACCTCATCAAAATAAAAACCTTCTGCACAGCAAAGGAAACAATCAGCAAAACTAAAAGGCAACCGACAGAATGGGAGAAGATATTTGCAAATGACATATCTGATAAAGGGTTAGTATCCAAAACCTATATAGAACTTATTAAACTCAACACCCAAAAAACAAATAATCCCGTGAAGAAATGGGCAAAAGACATGAATAGACACTTCTCCAAAGAAGACATCCAGATGGCTAACTGACACATGAAAAAATGCTCAACATCACTCATCATCAGGGAAATACAAATTAAAACCACAATGAGATACCACCTCACACCAGTCAGACAGCTAAAATTAACAACTCAGGCAACAACAGATGTTGGCAAGGATGCAGAGAAAGATCTCTTTTGCACGGCTGGTGGGAATGCAAACTGGTGCAGCCACTCTGGAAAACAGTATGGAGGTTCCTCAAAAAATTAAAAATAGAAGTACCCTATGACCCAGCAATTGCATTCCTAGATATTTATCCAAGGGATACAGGTATGCTGTTTCAAAGGTTTATAGCAGCACTATCAACAATAGACAAAGTATGGAAAGATCCCAAATGTCCATCAATGGATGAATGGATAAAGAAGATGTGATTTATATATACAATGGAGTATTACTCGGCAATCAAAAAGAATGAAACCTTGCCATTTGCAACTACATGGATGGGACAAGAGGGTATTATGATAAGCAAGATTAGTCAGTCTGAGAAAGACAAATATCATATGACTTCACTCATGAGGAATTTAAAATAAAAAACAGATGAACATAAGAGAAGGGAAGCAAAAATAATATAAAAACAAGGAGGGGGACAAAACATAAGAGACTCTTAAATACGGAGAACAAACTAAAGGTTGCTGGAAGGGGTGTGGGTCGGGGGATGGGCTAAATGGGTAAGGGGCATTAAGGAAGAGACTTGTTGGGATGAGCACTGGCTGTTATACATAGGGGATGGATCACTGGAATCTACTCCTGAAATCATTATTGCACTATATGCTAACTTGAGTGTAAATTAAAAAAATAAATTAAAAAAATACTAAATAAATAAATAAATAAATAAATAAAAAGAGGGCGCCTGGGTGGCATAGTCAGTTAAGTGTCCAACTCTTGATCTATGCTCACGTCATGATGTCACAGTTCGTGTGTTTGAGCCCCACATCAAGCTCTTCACCCATGGTGCAGAGCCTGCTTGGGATTCTGTCTTTCCTTCTGTCTGCCCTCCCCCATTTGTTCTCTCTCTGTCTCTCTGTCTCTCTTCTCTCTCCCTCCCTCCCTCAAATAAATAAACTTAAAAAAAAATTTAAAAACAGAAAGAAAGAAAGAATGAAAGATTCTTTTCTAGTGCATTTGATCAGCCCAAATGGAAAGACCTAAAGACCTACTGATACAGTCCTTCAGTGAAAGGGCCCAGCCAGGGGAGCCTATGGAGCATCTCACTGATGAGAATCACCAACTATCCACTGAGATTTTCTAATCAGATCTAACTCTCTACTCTTTTATGAGGATCACTAGACATATGGAAAAAGTACCTATCATGAATGATAGAACCAAAAGTTAATGAGTTAAATAGCTAATTAAGAAAAGCAACTTGGAGGAAAAGAACTTTTCAAGGAACAAGAGAAAGAAAAATAATGTTAATAAAGTCAAAGAGATAAAAGAAGATATTATATCCTTGAACCAAAAATAGAATGTTATTAAAGAGACAGGAGAACCCAAGTAAAACTCATCAAAAATCCAATCGTAGACATGAAATCTCAGGAGATGGTTTGGAAAATAAAGGTGCGGAAATCTCCCAGAGAGGAAAACCAAAAGACAACAGATGGAAAACATGAGTGGAAAGACATAGCAAAGCCAGCTCAGCAGATCGACCAGCCAAATGGCAGTTTCCAGCAAGAGAAACAGAAAATGGAGGGGAAGAAATCATTAAAGAAATAATTCAAGAAAATAGCTCAGGGGTAAAGAACATGATTTTATAGATTTTAAAGGCCCAATCCAAGCAGCTAACACAACATATGAAGATAGATACCACTGGGAATTTCAGAACCCTGACAGAAAAAAAGAAAATCTTACAAGGAAACAGTTCTCACAACACAAAATTTCTGGAATCTGAATGGCTTTTAATTTCTTAACATTAACCTTGGAAATCAGAAAATAATGCATTAAATATTCAGTGTGGGGGGGGGGAGGAGCAGGAAGTGTTCTAGATTTCTACTACCAGACGTAAATTATCAATCAAGTAAAATGGTAGAATAAAAATAGTAATTTGAAGTAAGTTTCAAAAAAATTTATCTCCACACACCCTCTCTCTGGAAGGCATTGATCCCACCAAAATGAGATAGCGATCAAGAAGGAGGAAGAGGGGCGCCTGGGTGGCGTCTGACTTCAGCTCAGGTCACAATCTCGCGGTCCGTGAGTTCGAGCCCCGCATCTGGCTCTGGGCTGATGGCTCAGAGCCTGGAGCCTGCTTCCGATTCTGTGTCTCCCTCTCTCTCTGCCCCTCCCCCGTTCATGCTCTGTCTCCCTCTGTCTCAAAAATAAATAAAACTTTAAAAAAAAAAAGAGGAAGATACCAGATATAGGTAAAAAGGGGCCCTTCTCAGGAGGAAAAAGGATCACTAGGAAAAGGGAAATGTCTAGATGTTGGCTGTGCACCAGCTACAAAGGCAGGTCCAGACAACAGGCAGATCAAAATGAGCTAAAAAAGTCCAAGAGAGCATTTCATCAAGAAGATGAAATTAATAAATCACCTGATGCATACAAATAAAGAATTGAGAAGAGACTTAGAAAACTGTACAAGAGTTTTGGGTTGATTTAATGATGAGTATACACATAAGAAACACACACACAAATAAACAAAACATAACTATCAACTCAAGAAAAATAAGTCAGGAAGGAAAGTGCTTCCTGTATGCCTCAACATGCAAAGTCCTAACAATGAATAATGCTTACCTAAATTATGATGTAATAAGGGAAGACATAAGAAAGGGGGTGAGTAAAGAGGTGAAAGAAAACTAAATTCTCATCTTCCAACTAGGGAGTCAATACATCATTCCTAAATTTGAAAAATTAATAACTAGAAAAATAAACTTGCTATTTAGAAATACAGAGATACATATCCAAATAGCCAAAAAGCTTAAAGTGGTTGCCCACAGAGAAAAGGAAATAAAGCACAGGAAAGACTTCTGTTTTCTTAAGTCTTATAAAATCATCTGACTCAAACTGTGTATGCATAATTTTAAATAAAGACGGAATAAAAATACTATTTAAATTAAAAAAACCAACAGGCCAAGGATGAGGAAGGGATGCATATGAGAAAGAAAGAGAAAGAATGATAAGTGATTCCAATTTTCAGATGTAAGTACCTGGGAGGACGGGGAAGTCCAAAAAAAAGGGGTGGCCTAAAGAGAATAAAATTTATGGGGCGCCTCGGTGGCTCAGTTCGTTAAGTGTCCAACTTCGTCTCAGGTCATGATTTGCGGTCGGTGAGTTCAAGCCCTGTGTCAGGTTCTCTGCTGACAGCTTCAAACCTGGAATCTGCTTTGGATTCTGTGTCTCCCTCTCTCTCTGTCCCTCCCCTGCTCGCTCTCTCTCTCTCTCTCTCTCTCTCTAACATACATAAACATTTAAAAATTAAAAAGATAAAATAAAGAGAATAAAATTTATAATAAAAAATACAGTGTTTATGGCAACAAATAACTACTTAGTGACACAGAATCATGGAGAGCCACTCACTTTTTTAATGTGAAATGTATTGTCAAATTGGTTTCCATAAAACACCCAGTGCTCATCCCAACAGATGCCCTCCTCAACGCCCATCACCCACTTTCCCCTCCCTCCCACCCTCGTCAACCCTCAGTTTAGTCTCAGTTTTTAAGAGTCTCTTATGCTTTGGCTCCCTCCCTCTCTACCTTTTTTTTTCTTCCCCTCCCCCATGGTCTTCTGTTAAGTTTCTCAGGATCCACATAAGGGTAAAAACATATGGTATCTGTCTTTCTCTGTATGACTTATTTCACTTAGCATAACACTCTCCAGTTCCATCCACGTTGCTACAAAAGGCCATATTTCATTCTTACTCATTGCCACGTAGTATTCCATTGTGTATATAAACCACAATTTCTTTATCCACTCATCAGTCGATGGACATTTAGGTTCTTTCAATATTTGGCTATTGTTGAAAGTGCTGCTATAAACATTGGAGTACAAGTGCCCCTATGCATCAGCACTCCTGTATCCCTTGGGTAAATTCCTAGCAGTGCTATTGCTGGGTCATAGGGTAGATCTATTTTTAATTTTTTGAGGAACCTCCACACTGTTTTCCAGAGTGGTTGTACCAGTTTACATTCCCACCAACAGTGCAAGAGAGTTCCCGTTTCTCCACATCCTCTCCAGCATCTATAATCTCCTTAGAACTTACAGGACTTTAAAGCTGCAAGGGGCCCTTAAATATCATCTTGCTTCTGTTTCTTAAGTCATTTCTTGAATCTCTTTTGCAAGGGCTATGCATAGATGCTCTGTGTAAACACTGAGCCGACTGACTATTCACCATATCCTCAGGCACTCCATTTCTACCTCAGACTGCTCTAATTGCTGAATGGGACTTTCTTTAATAAAGACAAATCTGCATTTGTCCCAGTTCAACCTGGGTTCTTTCCTCTCTATTGCTGCTTAAACATACTACGAGCCTGCCTAAGTATCCTAGCACCTTCCCTAACTACCCAAAAGCTTTCCTATTTCTTCTCTGAACTAAAATATTTATTTTGCTCTTAATTGAATCAGAGGACCCAAATTTTTCTTCTAGCAACATATCTAAATACTTAAATATAAATAAAAGTGAATTTATAAAGAATGATGTCCATTTATTCTTGGCTAGCGACAAGGACTTGAACAAATGACTTCCAAAGACTCCTTCCATTCCTCTGAGACAAACATAGCGAGTGCTTCCGGGACAGGACTGCTACAAGACTCATTGGCTGAAACAGGCAGAGGGAGACAAAAGAAGAGAAAAGCAGGGCTCTGCCTCCTACCCCTTCCCATCCACAGGCCCTTCTGAAGTCAGCAGTTGTCATGAGGTGAGACTCTCAATCGGTTGTTTCTAAGAGCTGAAGTTCAAATTAAAGCCAAGTACACCAGCGCTGTTTCCAGAATAATTTGAATCTTCAAGCTGTGCTAAGTGCCTTTTTGCTTCTACACTTGAAAATTACTACATTTTTCAGTTTGTTTCTATTTGAAAGAAAATGGTTTAGGTGATTATAGAGGAGTAGCTTGTCGATTCTGCACAAATTCCACTCGTGATTTTTATGCTAAAATTCCAAAAGTCTCTTTAATAGATAATTTATGTTCCTCTAAGATAGTTTTATTTTAGAATAATAAAAATCCTTAAACTTCCCAGAGGCAAAAAAAAAAAAAAAAAAAGATACTCAATGTGAGATCTAAGAGCTAAGCTCTTCCCAGAGGCCTATCCATCCTACACGATCAAGAGATATTCTCCAGTAGTTCTCTGTAGGCGACTGGAAAGTGCAGCCAAGCAATGAGACACAAACCTTCTTCCTGGACTTGAGCCGCACCAGTGTCAAAAGCAAAAGACAAAAGTTCCTTGTGATCCCTCGTTTGAAAAATTCTAATTCTGGATATCCATTCTCCTGAACTTAATTTTCATTTGTTCATTTGGCAACCAATGATGCAGCATCTACTATGTGACCAGGACTGTTCTGGGTGCAGGGGATGTAGCAGTGAACAAGACAGAAAAGATCCCTGGAACTTACATGCAAGGGGTAGGAAGACAGCTAATGAGATTTGTATTTATCTTGTTGGACTACAAAGAAAATGAAACAGGTTGATGTTCTAGAGAGTGACTGTTAGGGGCTGATTACAGGGAGTGATCAGACGAGCCTTTTCAGTGGAGATATTAGAAGTGGACACCAAGAAGCAAGAAAAAGCTAGGGAAAGAATATTCCTGGCAGAGGAAAGAACAAGAGCAAAGGCCTAAGTGAGCTCTTCCTGAGCATTATTGCTCCACAAGAATGTTCTCAGGAGAACTATAATGTCTTTAGTGATGGTGGTCGCCTTGCTGCGTTTGAGCGCTCAACTGAGCGCTCAAAGACTGAGGTGCTTTTTCCTCCAGCCACTGCACTGTCACAGCTGATGGCTCCTTGCTGACTCCCACTCCGGGAATTGCCCTCAGCCAACAATCTCTCCCCTCCATGGAGACAGTCTTCATCCAATCACTGGCCACAGACATGTAAAGATCTAGCCCCTTGCTTCTAGGGCACCTGAGTGGCTCAGACGGTTAAGCGTCCAACTTCAGCTCAGGTCATGATCTCAAGGTTTGTGAGTTCGAGTCCTGTGTTGGTCTCTGTGCTGACAGCTCAGAGCCTGAAGCCTGCTTCAGATTCTGTGTCTCCTTCTCTCTCTACCCCTCATGCTCTATCTCTCTCTCCCACTCATGTTCTCTCTGTCTCAAAAATAATCATTAAAAAAAAAAAAAAAAAGATCTAGCCCCTTGCTTCTGAAGGCCATCCAGCTCCTGAGAGCCCCATGGCCTGGTTCTGTGTCACTGTATCACAGCTCAGCTCCCCTTCTGTCCAGTCCTGCCTCCTTCACTCCCCTACAAGCATCGATGCTGATGGCATATCCCACTATCCCTTCACTAGGCACATCTTCATCTCAGCTGCTGATTCCCTGTGGAATCCTGCTGGAGATCTAATGGATCATTCCAGGCACATATAACTATTAAAATATAACAGCAGCACCACCAAATTTAGGAATCATAGGAGTGCCAGTGCTTGCTTCATCCCTGTTTAGGCGTAAAGATATCTGGAGAAGATGTCCTAACTGGTTTCCATGACACTCTGAAATCTGTCCCCACACTGCTGACTACCTACAAATCTGATCATGGTGATCCCTTGCTGAAGGCCTTTAGTGGCTCTCAGTGGCTTTCAAGACAACATATTGGTCCACAAGTCTCTTCATGACCTGCCTTCCCATCTAGACCTGTGGCATTTTGACTATGCTGTTTCACATCCTCTTGCCTGTCTTGGAACCTGCAATCTCCTCCACTTAGGAAATCATTTTTTTTAATTCTTGAAAGCCACCTTCTTTTAAAGCTGTTCTCAGCCCCCATTAACAGTTTCTAATACCCTCCTTCTAACTCTGTTGTGTATTGTGTGCTTTTTTATTGTCATACCCTCCACTGCAAGCATCTGCCCATTTCTACCACCCAAGTGCATGCCACCACTTCCTGTAGAAATATATTTATAGACTTTGTCCTATTCAGTACTGACCCCTCTCCCAACATCTAGCACAGTGCCAGTCACTGTGTAGGCACTCACAAAGGCTATCTCAACATGATTTAGTCAGATTCAAGACTTGGAAAAAAGGCATAGCCACAAAATACATCTGCAAAATAGATGCCTTGTTAGCAACCATATTGCAGTTACAGAATCCATCTTTCACTGGGCCTGGAGAGAGAAGGGGCAGGTACAAAGAATAGCAGAAACTTACGTATGACGTTGTTTGTATTACATAGTGTCACTGCCATGCCCATCCCTCCACGTCTCAGGCAGCTAACAGCATAAGAAACCTCACAGACCACATTTCTATACATTTCCATATTCATCCACTTCAGTTAAACTCTCTAACTTAGCAGTTCCTAGTATGTGAAGACTTTATCATGAGTATTTATTCATTCTTCCAGTCTACAGAGAAAAGATAGTGGGTATACCAGAACAACAGTCTAAATGTGTCTTTGTTTTGCATGTTCACAAGTGTAAACATTGCCAAAACAGTACATGAACTGGGGGGAAAAAAATCTAGAATGTTCTTGGTTTGTTAATTAATAAAGAGCAGGCTCTCCTTTCAGAAACTTTGCTGGTAGGGGCACTGCATTCAAATATTGACCTAAACAAACAAACAAACAAACAAACAATTGATAATGGTAATGATGAGCTCAACAGAAATACAATCTTCCCCTAATGACAATTCCAATGTGCAAGAAGCAGGAGTGTGGCAGAAGTCAGTGGCTTTCAGAATAGAACACTTGTGTTTCTTCAGTTCTATTTCTTCCCCTGAGCAGCATGGGATCTTGAATCAGACACTTCACTCTCCTGGCTTGACTTATCTATAAAATGGAGATTATTCCTGGGGTACCTTGGGTAGCTCAGTCAGTTAAGCATCTGATTTCAGCTCAGGTCATGACATCATGGTTCGTGAGTTAGAGCCCTGTGTTGGGCTCTGTGCTGACAGCTCAGAGCCTGGGAGCCTGCTTCTGTTTCTGTGTCTCCCTCTGTCTCTCCTACCCCACTCACGCTCTGTCTCTGTCTCTCAAAAATGAATAAACATTAAAAAAAATTTTTAATAAAAAAATAAAATGGAGAGTATTCCTAACTCACACTCTCCTGTGAGAATTAAATAAATAGGTCATATATAAGAAAGTGCCTAGTGGCGCCTGGCTGGCTCAGTTGGTGGAGCATGTGACTCTTGATCTCAGGGTTGTGAGTTTGAGCCCCATGTTGGGTGTAGAGGGTATTTAAAATAAAACAAAATTTTTTGAAAAAAAAAGAAAAGAAAAAAGTACCTAGGCTAGACTCTGACATCATTAAAGCCACAAGAACTATTCATTCAAAGCAACAAAATATGTTTTCACTGAAAGCATCTCCCTTATGCTCTAAGACCAAAGCATAGCAGATCAATAGAAACAGATTCTTACGGATTAATATCATCACTCTACCCTAAGTTTAAGATATGCTGATTTTGAATTTCTAATTTCAATCTTATTTCTATATGATCAGAAAATCAGTTTATTTAAGAAACTATATCAAACTACCAACCATATATACTAGGCTTTAATACATTTGATTTCTTTTTCCTAAATAAGCAGTCTGAAGAATGATAGTTAAAAAGGAAATCAAACCCACTGGAAGGTTAGTAGCTTTATATACTTTTATATCCCAGAAAACACCTAGGCAGATTAAAACCTTTCTGCATTTCTTAAAAAACACATTTCAATCTGACCACCTGCATGCTGAATTGTGCAAAAATGGAATTTAAAAGAATTAGGATAGTAAATCTCTCCAATCAACAATATTACAAAAACCAATACCACCAAAAAATTTCACCTCTCCAGCATAGTATGAAAATCACTCAGATCTGATGGGTGTAAAATGTTGCGCTTGCTGGGGTTTTTTTTTGTTTGTTTTTTTTTAAATCATGTTACCCAGCTGTAAGGCTGGTAATACTACAAGATACAATGCTTGATGTGAGAAGAAAATAATCTACTGCCTTTTGTCTTTTGATATGCAAAATGATAAATCTTGTCCAGTGGACTAGAGGCTAGAGCAAATTTTTATTTTTTAAAAAAAGCTATTAATTGGTCTTTGGTGTAGCCCTGCTTGATGCAAATTATACTACTTGTCAAGACTTTTGTTTAGTCACAAATAAAAGGCTTAGTGGATAAAGGTTTGGCCTTTCGCTACAGGTTTTCTGCCAAACTGTGACCTGAAATGAATGAATTGGTATTGAGTGGGGCCTCCTGACTCTGTAATTTAATGCTGACAGTAATTAGCTAAGAAGGAGGTGTTATAATGAAAGCCCAGGGCATGGTGTTTATGTGATTTTACACAGCTGCATTAGATGGTACCTCCTTTTTCAGTCTTTTTCATTTACTACATCTGAAAAGGGAGAAGGTGCAAGTCGTAAAAGATACTGGCTGCTTGACTCTCTGATAAATCTCCGGACAGTGAAGACCTTGGGTTTAAATTAGCTGTCAGGGTTCAGCCATCTCACTCACCGGCTCACTACGAAGTTAGCAACATTGCAAAGACATAATAAATGGATTCATACGTCTTGATTAATGCCTTCCTTTGTAAACAGACTTTCAGCATGGAGCTGTGCCATAGCAGATGCCCTATTCTAAAGGTTAATCTTTACATCAGTGGCATATTCAAGACATCTTGCATTTTCAATTCTTCTCTCCTCTTCCTGAGTTTCAAATTCTCTTGGAATAAATGAGAAAGAGGAGGCCTAATAGCAGAATCAGAATCTATTGTTAGAAACTTCCTGTGTAAATAAAGGATCATTCTGGCACATCTGATTTTCATAGAACAAAGGATATCTTCTGCATGATCCCACATTAAAGTCTTTCCTTCTTGGCCCTTAAAAAATTACTTTAACACACCTAAGCGACCCCTCTGTGCCTCTAGCTTGGGATAATGTACTTGATGGAATGGTGCTCTTGTATAAAGTAGTCTGATGTCAGATGCCAGCAAGTCTCTGACTGTATACCAAAACACTGAGGGCCTGTCCTTTTCCAAGTGCTGCTAATCTTGGTCTGCCTGAATGGTGCTGTGCTACTCCAGGGAAAAAATGGGGAGCAATCGGGATGCAAAAAGAGCCCAAAAAAGTTTGCTAGTACATTTCTACTTCATCCAAGCTTTAGTACGGAAGGAACTGTTGATATGAGATTTTTGTCACCTCAATTATTCACCATGAATTGGAAGCAAATCTTCCTTTCAAGTGTTTATTGACATTGCCACTTACTCTGCCTCATAAAGTGTTTTGTTGACATAAATTAGATCTTTGTTTACTCTGTTCCAGATAGGAGCAAAAATAAAACGCTTTGATAAAAACAACTATTTAATTACTACACCATTCTAGAAAATCAGCAATTCTACCTGAGATTAATAGGTTACATTCATATATTTCCAACAGTAAAATAGCAAGAAAGCAAGAATTGTGCACAGAAAGTTGCTTATGAATTCTAGTTACTTTTCAGGGCCTTTTTAGTCTATATCCAGACTGCAATTTAATTTGGACTTCCAGAACATTTAATTCTTCCATGTTCAAATAAAACAAACAATACACTTCTCCCAAATTGAGGAATTATCTGACCATTTGTCACTATTCACCTCCAATTACTGCATATTCTTACCATCTTTTTCCTTTTGAAGTAAAATCCTGCTGAGGATTTTAATAAAGAGCAGTCTAATGTAATCTGAGTGAAAACAATGGTCACTTGATAGTCTCAAAGAAACCCATCTACTCTCTCATCTTTATAACTAAGGCTCAGAAAGAAGCCCTCATCTCCAACAGAAGAACCACAGGAACTAGACACGAGCAGGAGGGAAATGCACTAGGAGTCTTTGTTCCTTAGGAAAATGGGGGGCCGATGGGGTTAAGCAAGATCCAAGAATACAGAGCAAAGGGATAACGTTTTAGGGCCCTAGAAGCAAAAGGCCCAGGACTGGTTCCAGTTCTCTTCCCAGGCTCCACTTACAGTACTGCTTTAGACCATGCCTGAGTAAACAAAAAGGCAGGGGTGGTGCCGCCTCAGTGGGATTTGTGAGCCAAAAGTCAACAAGCAAACAAGCAAAGTGTTTAGCAGAAAAGAGATACTTCTTTAGGAGAAAACTTAGGATATGACATTGAAAAAACGAAGAACTCTTTGCAAATGTATCCACAGTCCCAGGGCCCTTTGTGCCTGGAAAGCTAAAGCTCTTAGCAGCATGCTAAGCAAGGATCATTGCAGAAAGGGCAATACACGCCAGAGTGCCCTTTCTGTAAAATTTCAGACCCAAAGTTATAGTGATGAGATAGGCCTGGTGGCTTCCACTGTGGAAAGTATTGGTAGAAAACAGAAATGAGGGTAAATTCCTTTGAAAAGAAAGGCTCATATACTTTTTAAATATTGCCCCCAAAGATATCCAGGTCCCAATCCTTCAAGCCCTGAATGTTTCCTTACATGGCAGAAGGAACTTTGCCAATGTAATTAAGACTCATGTGATGGGACAGATTATCCTGGATTTTTCAGGTCAGGCCTAAATGTAATCACAATGCCCTTACAGGAGGGAGGCAGAGTGAGATTTGATGGGGGAAGAGGAGAAAGAGATGGGATGATAGAATCAAGAGGTTGGGGGGATTTGAGGAAGGGCCAAGTGATGGAATGCAGGCAGCCTCCAGAAGCTAGAACAGGCAAGGAAACATAGCCTCCACAGTGTTCCCGAAGAAACCAGCCCTGTTGACACTTGACTTTTTTTTTTTTTTAATGTTTATTTATTTTTTTTTTTTTTGAGACAGAGAGAGACAGAGCATGAACGGGGGAGGGTCAGAGAGAGGGAGACACAGAATCTGAAACAGGCTCCAGGCTCTGAGCTGTCAGCACAGAGCCTGATGCGGGGCTCGAACTCATGGAGTGAGATCATGACCTGAGCCGAAGTCAGCCGCTCAACCAAATGAGCCACCCAGGCGCCCTGACACTTGACTTTTAATTGATCTCAAACTTTTGGCTTCAAGCCACTAAGTTTGCAGCAATTTCTTACAGTAGAAATGAGATACAAATACAAACATGTTCTGGGTTTAAGTTAGTTATTTGGCAGCCAGAGACATAAGAAAGGTAAAATATAAAAATGGGCAAAACACAGCAGTAAAAATTTTTTAAGTTTATTTATTTATTTTGAGAGAGAGACAGAGAGAGACCATGTGATTGGGGAAGGGGCAGAGAGAAAGGGAGAGAGAGAGAATCCCAGCAGTCTCCGCACTGTCAGTGCTGAGCCCAATCCAAGGCTTGAACCCACAAACCATGAGATCACAACCTGAGCCAAAATCAAGAGTCAGACGCTTAACAGACTGAGTCACCCAGGCACCCCAGTAGTAAATTTTCTAGTATATTTTTAATATAATTTATTGTCAAGTTAGCTAACATACAGTGTATACAGTGTGCTCGTGGTTTGGGGGATAGATTCCCATGATTCATCACTTACATACAACATCCAGTGCTCATCCCAACAAATGCCTTCCATAATGCACATCACCTGTTTTCCCCTCTCCCCACCCACCAACCCTCAGTTTTTTTCTCTGTATTTAAGAGCCTCTTATGGTTTGCCTCCCTCTCTGTTTGAAACTATTTTTTCTCTTTTCCTTCCCCCATGGTCTTCTGTTAAATCTAGTATTTTAAAGAACAAAACTTAATTTCTAAACCTAAAATGTTACTCACCCAAAGCTAAATTTACCAGAAGTAAATGGCTTGATGTAAAAGAATAGCACAGCATCCCTAGTGTTATTTTATTTGATTTGTACTTGGTTAAAGATCATAAAATTCATTTTGACCAGCGCTTTAACTTCCAAAGGCATATCATACTAGCTATTTCTCAGTAACACTCTCGTCAGTGCTCTCCTATATTCTCCTCAGGGATGTACCACAGGGGCTAGAAATTTGGCAATTATATGTCCCAGAATCTCTTGCCAACTGGATTCCAACTGAGATTCCATCAAAAAGAATCATTTGCATGAGCTTTGGAAGGCAGGAAGGAGGAGAATCCACTCTGGCCCACAGTTCAGACCAACAGCAGCTTCCTTCCTCAGTTTCATGAAACACTTGTCAGGCTTTTCCTGGGATGTAGGCAGTAGCTGCTTATAATTTCCTGATTTCTGGGGAGACCCCCACCTCTTCTCTTCCTCTGGCCTGTCCTACAATTTTGTAACTATCTAAATCCCTGGAAAAAAAAAATTAGTTTCTCCTTGAGAAGCCGGGAGATAATCAGGTTAGTTTCGATTTTCCTCAATGAAACAGAATGACATAAATGAGAAGCTAGAAAAGGAAACTGGCCTATTTTTTTAAATAACTAGTTATGTTTCCCAGCTAAAATAACAATAAGATATATTGTTTAAACTCCCAAGATATTTGCTAATGTACAATAATTTGGAATAGAAGGAAATGTTATTACATGAGTCTTAAAATTATATGTCTATTAAGAAGAGTAAAGAATAATATGGAGAGTATAGGGTTAGGATGTGTGGGTGGCAACAGACTGAAGATTCACCTTATGAATACTGTATTACTACACAGGCTGATTTGCACAAGTTTGTGCTACTTGGTAGAAAGAATGAAAGCTGAGTCTTGACAACAGGTAAGGAAGCAAGAGATACTGGAGTGGTGCCTTTTTTCCTCCTCTCTTCAGTATTCTTTGATCAACTCTGAATAAGTCGGGTTTTTGTTTGTTTCTGAGGCATCTAATACTATAAGAATTAACCTCTTTCCCATATCCTTTTGCTCTATATCCAAATTAATATCATTTCTGAGTACAATATTTAGGTCACATTATATATATTTTTTAATAACAGCTTTATTGAGACATAAGTCACATATGAAACTCACCCTTTTAAAGTATATAATTGACAAGTTGATAATATATTCACAGAGCTGTGCAACTATCACCACTGTCTAATTTCACAGCATTTTCATCACCATAGAAAGAAACTTTATACCTGTTAGTAGTCTCCCCCCTCCCCACATTCCACCCTGTCTCCAGCCTCTGGCAATCACTACCTACTTTTGGTCTCAATGAATTTGCCTCTTGTGGACATTTCATAGAATCATACACTATGTACCCTTGTGTGATTGGCTTCTTTTACTTAGCATGTTCTCAAGGTTCATATATGATGAAGCATGTATCAGTGCTTCATTCCTCATTCTTGTCAAGTAATACTCCATTGTATAGCTATACTGCATTTTATTTATCCATTCATCAATCTGTGGATATTTGAGTTGTTTCCACTTTTCAGATATTATAAATAATGCTGTTTTGAACATTAATGTGGATATATGTTTTTGTGTAGACATGTTTTCAATTCTCTGAGGTATATACACAGGAGTAGATTGCTGGATCATACGTTAACTCTAAATACAACATTTTCAGGAACTGCTGAACAGTTTTCCAAAACATCTGCATCATTTATAATCCCCCTAGCAAAGTATGAAGGTGCAATTTCTCCACATCACTGCCCACACTTATTATTTTTTATCATCATCGTCATCATTATTATGACTATTATTATCATCATAGACATCCCAGTAGATGAGAAGTGGCATCTCAATGTGGTTTTGATTTGCATTTCCCTAATGACTAATGATGTTGAGCATCTTACATTCTCAATGGACATTTGAATATATTCTTTAGAGAAATACCTTTTCAAATCCTTTACCCATTTTTTATTTGGGTAATCTGTCTTTTATTTTGAGTTGTAGGAGATAATTCCATATTCTTTATAATAGTCCCTATATCAGGGATATGATTTGCAAGTATTTTCCCTCATTCTGTGGGTTGCCTTTTTAATTTTTTTTTATTGTCAAGTTAGCTCACATACAGTGTAGTCTTGGCTTAAGGAGTAGATTCCCATGATATATCACTTACATACAATACCCAGTGCTCATCCCAGCAAGTGTCCTCCTCAATGCCCATCACCCATATTCCCCAAACCCCAAGTCTCCACCCCTATCAACCCTCAGTTTGTTCTCTGTATTTAAGAGTCTCTTATGGTTTGCCTCCCTCTCTGTTTGTATCTTATTTTTCCTTCCCTTCCCCTATGGTCATCTGTTAACTTTCTCAAATTCCACATATGAGTGAAATCATATGATGTCTTTCTCTGGCTGACTTATTTTGCTTAGCATGACACCCTCCACTTCCATCCAAGTTGTTGCAAATGGCAAGGTTTCATTCTTTTTCTCATTGCCAAGGAGTATTCTATTGCATGTATATACCACATCTTCTTTATCCATTCATCCGTCAATGGACATGTGGGCGCTCTCCATACTTTGGCTACTGTTGATAGTGTTGCTATAAACATTGGGGTGCATGTGCCCCTTCCGATCAGCACTCCTGTATCATTTGGATAAATTACTGGTAGTGCAACTGCAGGTTTATAGGGTAACTCTAGTTTTAATTTTTTGAGGAAGCTCCACACTGTTTTCCAGAGTGGCTGCACCATTTTGCATTCCCACCAACAGTGCAAGAGGGCTCCCCTTTCTCCACATCCTCGCCAACATCGGTCATTTCCTGAGTTGTTAATTTTAGCCACTTTTACCAGTGTGAGGTGGTATCTCAATGTGGTTTTGTCATTTTAATTTTTTGATGGTGCCTTTTGAAGCACAAAAGTTTTTAATGTTGATGACGTTTGATTTGTCTTTTTTATTTTTGTCACTTGTGCTTTTGGACATATGTAGGAAACCATTAACGAATCTAAAGGCACAAAGATTTACTCCTATGATGATTTCTAAGAATTTTATACTTTTAGCTCTTACAGTTAGGCCTTTGATTCATTTTGAGTTAAATTTTATATATGGTGTAGTATAGGAGTCCAACTTCATTCTTTTGCAATTGAAAATCTAATTGTCCCAACACCATCTGTTGAAGACTATTCCTTCTACCATTGAGTTGTGCTGGTGCCCTTGTCAAAAATTAATTGACCATAAAAGTAAGAGTTTATTTCTGGACTCTCAAATCTATTTCATTGATCTGTATGTCTATCCTTATGCCAGTGCCATACTGTCATGATTACTGTAGCTTTGTAGTAAGTTATGAAATCAAGAAGTGTGAGTCCTCCAACTTGATTCATTTTCAAGGCTGTTGTGGATATTCTGGGCCCCTTACATTTCCATATGAATTTTAGAATCAGCTTGTCAATTTCTGCAAAAAGCCAACTGGTATTTTGTCAGGGATTGCACCAAGTCTATAGATCATTTTAGGGAGTACTGCCATCTTAACAGTATTCAATCTTCCAATCTGTGAATATGGGATGTCTTTACAATATTTAAGTCTTCTTTATTTTTTTTCAAAAACTGTTTTATAGTTTTCAGCATACAAGTATTGCATCTCTTTTGTTAAATGTTCCTATTTCATTTTTGCTGATGCTTTTGTAAATAAAATTGTCTTCTTAATTTCAATTTGATATTATTCATTGCTAGTATATAGAAATACAATTCATGTTTTTATATTGATACGGCATCTTGCAACCTTGCTAAATTTATGGACTCTAATGGTTATTTAGTAGAATCCTTAAGATTTTCTGTATACACACCATGTAATCTGCAAATAGAAATTGCTTTACTTCTTCCTTTCCAATATGGATGTCTTTTACTTCTTTTTGTTGTTTAATTATCCTGTCTAGAACCTCCAGTTCAATGTTGAATTGAAAGAGCAAGAACAGACATTCTTATTTGTTTATGATCTTAAGGGAAAAGCATCCCACACTTTGACACTAAATACATTAGCTGTGGGTTCTTGATATATGCTCTTTAGCAGGTTGAGGAAATCCCCCCCCATCCTAGTTTTCTGAGTGTTTTCATCATTTAAGGGTACTAGATTTTATCAAACTATTTTCCTCCATCTATTAAAATGATTATGTGGGTTTATCCCTCATTCTCCTTATATAATGTAATTCCTTGATTTCAAATGTTAAACCAACCTTGTATTCCTGTGATAAACCCTCTTGATCATGGTATATAATTGTGTTGTTTATTTGATCATTTGTTTGTTTTTATGTTGTTGGATTCAGTTTGCTAGTATTTTATTAAGGATTTTTGCATTTATATCCAAAAAGTGTGTAGTTTTTTTCTTCTCTTTGGTTTTGGCATCAAGGTAATACAAGACCCATAGGATGAGTTGGGGAGCAAACAAGTCTCCTATGGCAGCTATAAAAAATTACCCCAACACAGGTGAATAAAAACAACAGAACATTGTCCTCCTATACCTCTGAAAGCCATAAGTCCAAAACCAGTTTTACTGAGCTGAAATCAAGGTGTTGGCAAGGATAAGGACATTCTCACTCTGGAGATTCTAGAGGAAAATCTATGCCCTGCCTCTCCCAGGTTTTGGTGGTTTCCAGCATTCTTTTCCTTTCTCCTCTCCTTCTGGGACTCCCAGAATTTGGTGTCATATTTGGTGACATACTCAGGGTCTCCCACCTATCTCTGAGATTGTGCTCATTATTCCTTTTTTTTCTTTCTGTTTGTCAGACTAGAAAATCTCAACTGACCTATCTTCAAATTCTTTCATTCTTTCCTCTGCCACTCCAAATCTCCTACTGAGTACGACATGCGAATTTTTTTCATTTTAGTTGTAACTTTTCTCCTCCAGATATTCTATTTGATTATTTTTTACAATTTCTATCTCTTCCCTGATATTCTCTATTTGATAAAACTTTGCTCCCACACTCTCCTTTAGTTCTTTAATTAGTTCTTTAATGCTTTCAACATATCTATAATAGCTGATCTAAAGTCTGCCTGGTAATTTATGGTGTTTTAGTAATACCTGGGCTTCTTCAGAGTGTGTTTTTCCTGACTGTTTTTTCCTATGCATGGGTCATACTTTCCCTTTCTTTGAATGCCTTGAACATTTAGTCAAAAACCAAATACTTTAAATAATAATAATAATAAGGCAACTCTGAAAATCAGATCTCCCCACACACCCAAGGTTTGTTGCTGTTTGTGTGTATAATAGCTTTCCTGAACTAATTCTGTAAAATCTGTACTCTTTGTCATGTGCAGCCACTGATGTCTCTGCCAAGTTAGCTTTGGATCAGCTAATAATTGGATACAGATTTTCTTAAATCTCTAGAACCAGTAAGTCTCCCAGCATTTGCTAAGGTGGTCTGTGTGGGTTTCACTCTTTTGCAGAGAATTTATTACACTGCCTTAGCTTTCACTTCCTGACTGGGAAGAACTCGAGATCAGCCAGATGTGAGAGATAAGAGCCTTCTCAGATTATTCCTAGACATGCACATGGCTTTGCACATGCGTGTGACCTTCTAGATTCCCAGGAATATGTCAGAGCTTTTCCAAGCCCCCACAGGAAATCTCGTTACCCAGCTTTTCCTTTTAAGATTTTGGCCAGCTTCTTAACAAGGTCCAGATATGATCACAACCAAATATGATCACATTTTCAACAAATGCCTCAGGGAAAAAGCTATTACCACTGAGACAGAAAGGTCAAATGAAGACAAGCCCTGCCAGTGGGGTTTCCAGGGAACTGATAGGCAAGTCAAATAATGACAGCTATCTGGGAATGGGGCTTTTAAGTATCTCCAAACCCATTCTGCCCCTTCCAGTGGCTACTAGGTTGCTGGTTTTCTTGGCTACCATGATTTCAAAGCTGCTGAGAAGGGGATGGGATAAGGCAAATTAAAACACTGCAAAACTCACTGTTCTTACCAAGATTTAAGCATTTTTCTACATAAATGGTCCCCAAATTATTGTAGACCTCTGATTAATTTCCAGAGTTTTGGAAATGTTGCTCTTGACTATTTTTTTTTAATGTTCTCATTGCTTTTATAGAGAAGTGGATTTTCAACAGTTCTTATTCCACTATTCTGGAAGTGCTCTGCTATGTTATATTATACTATATTATATGAGCATCTATCTCTGGGGTGCCTGGGTGGCTCAGTCAGTTAAGTGTCTGACTCTCAATTTCCACTCAGGTCATGATCTCACAGTTTGTGGGATCAAGTCCCACATCAGGTTCTGCACTGATAGCTTGGAGCTGCTTGGGATTCTCTGTCTCCCTCTCTCTCTCTGCTCCTCCTCCTCCTCCTTAATCTTCTTCTCTCTCTCTATCTCTCTCTCTCAAAATAAATAAATAAATACATTTTTTTAAAAAAAAGAGCATCTACCTCCCTCCTGACCTTACATTACATCACCAGGCCCTCTCCTGTTCCCTTTGGCTTAGGAGGTACAAAGCCCTGTCACCCCTTTGTGAACACTGATATTTTGCTTTTTAATTTTACTATAACAGGTGGGGGGAAGTAATTCAAATACACTTATTTTTTTAATCTTTCTTAATTCTCAACAGTAAAAAAATAAATATGGAAAGGAAAGAATAAAGGAAACCTAAATTCAAATAGCCTTTCCCCTGCTATAGCTTTGGGACTTGCTTTTTATGAAAATGTGCCCAAAAGACAGTTTCATTTACATCAGCAATGTTCTCCCGCCAGCCCAAAAGTGTAACTGGATGAAACTTTAACATAACACAAACAGTAAGTACATGTAGGGTTAAATTGGAATACACCTAAGAACCTGATGAAATTGAGCAGAGAAAATTATGAAGGATAGAATCCAATGACATGAAAATTGGGTACTTTACATTCTGCTTCAGTTAAAAAATAAACTACAGCAGTAAGCACAACAGTTTGCTATTGCCTATCTATACCTTATCACATCCATGTCAGCATTGTTTAATTTATTGCATACTTGTATAACCTTATTTTTGTGAGGTTGTATTCTACACAGTATCCTCTTAAACTTGTAAACTGTAAAACGCTGTGTTTCTGTGTGTGTCAGCACCACCAAGAGCTAAAAATGAGAGCCTGTCCTGAGTTTAGATTATTCACTAAGACTAATACGGCATAGGATATAGACAAACAAAGGCAGGCTGAGTTCATTCTGTATCACCTTTCAAGACAGAACAAAGAACCTGGTTTTTGTTATGCAGCAGAGGAAACACGGTATGATCTTGACTAGGGAATATGAATGAAGCAAAATGATGCTACCTTGGCATTATGAATTTTTACCTAGATAAGTATGTGAATATATCCTACAAGAAGAAATAGATACCAGTCCTAGAGTTAAGCCTAATTACATATTAAAAATAAAGATATCTTGGCTAAACAATGTAAAACATTTCTAATGATTGTTTATTATACTGATTAATGCAGCTTTAAAACGTCCATAGAAAACATCATAAATGACCCTTTCAATTTGTGCTTCTGTCTACTAAATATATGGCTTATTTATCTTACTAGGTCCTTTGCTCCCTCAAAATTCTTTCCATTAACAGCTGATTCTTTTTCAAATTTCAAATCATGAATTCATATTAAACACTGTGAAGTGTGCAATACTGTGCTAGATACAAAGCAAAATATAAAGTAAACTGCAATTTTACTGTGGAGAGAAGACAGTGGCAGTGGGGGAAGAAACAGTATTCCATACATTAACACGTCACACACAAAAAATCTCAGGATGTTGGTCCCAGGACATTTGTCACACACACACACACACACACACACACGCACGCACGCACACAGTTGGCATTTTCTTCTTCCCAATCTCTACAACTGACCTTCTGTGTGAGTCTCAATTGTATTCATTAGAAGTTAACTATTCCTGGGGTGCCTGGGTGGCTCAGTCAGTTAGGTATCCAACTCTTGATCTCAGCTCAAGTCTTGATCTCAAAATCATGAGTTCATGACCTGCCTTAGGCTCCGCACTGAGCATGAAGCCTACTTAAAAAAAAAAGAATTAACTATTCCTGACACTATATTTCAGATAATATTTATTAAAATACATAGAAGCACCTACTTTCTGTGCATAACGCTCCCTTAAGAACTCTCAGTAAATGGAAAAGCCATGAAAGGAGAAGAGACTGTCCTTCCCCACCCCCCACCACCTCCCCACTCCCAGCTCAAGGAGACCATTTCTGTCAGCAGCGACCAAAGATGAAAAGAGTCCTTTGTAAGATGTTGCTTGGAAGACAGAATTTCATTTATACATGGACTTTTTCCTGACATCTAAGAAAGGTGAGGAAGAAACTACTTACACAAAGAGAGGCAAGATCTTTAGGGCAAGCCATTATTTAAAGAAAGTGCCCAAATGTCCATCAACTGATGAACAGATAAAGAAAATATGGGGTGTGTGTGTGTGTGTGTGTGTGTGTGTGTGTGTGTGTAATATAACTCAGCAATCAAAAAGAATGAAATCTTGCCATGTGCAACAATGTGGATGGAACTAGAGTGTATTATGCTAAGCAAAATAAGTTAGAGAAAGACAAATATATGGTTTCACAAATAAGTGGAATTTAAGAAACAAAACATAGGGGGAGGAAAGGAAAAATAAAATAATATAAAAACAGTGTGGGAGGCAAACCATAAGAAACTCTTAAATATAGAGAACAAACTGAGTTTGCTGAAGGGGAGGTGGGTGGAGGATGGGCTAAATGGGTGATGGGCATTAAGGAGGGCACTTGTTGGCATGAGCACTGGGTGTTACATGTAAGTGATGAATCACTAAATTCTACTCCTGAAACCAATACTATACTATATGTTAACTAACTTGAATTTTAAATAAATAAATAAATAAACAAACAAACAAATAAAGGACATTCCCATTTGAAATATGAAACATTCTATTTTCTTACTGACATTGATTGTAAGGGAAGACAACCTTTCCTTTCCTCCCTTCTAGGTTCTTTGGCTAGTCTAACAATTAAACTGGTATAAGATAAACAGGAAAACAAATTTAATTTCACATGCACAGGAGCCCCAAATATATGAGATTCAAAGAAGTGACCAAAGTAGGCAGCTTTTATAGCTTTTGGACAAAGAAATAATTGTGAAGATGTGACAAAATAAAGGGTTTGGGCTTGGGGTAGCAAATTAATGTAGTAACAGAGTTTGTTGATACAGCCTTCTCAGCCTCAAATTCCTTATCTCTGGCAATTAGTATGCCTTCTACCCTCCTGGTGCTCGGAAGGTCCTTTTCACCCAAGAGGTTTATTTCCTGCTTTTGGGGAGACAAAAGAGAGCCAGGGTGTCTCTCTTGCACCAGCTATTTCTTAAGTAACTTTAATTCAATATAATCAATATGCCAACGTGGCATATTTTGGAGAAGCATAATTTGCTATCCTTGAACATGCTAGATGTAACTACAACAATGTAAGAGAGGTGGAAAAATATTAACATGGGAAAGAAATGAAAAGTGCCAACAAGAAAGATTCACAGTTCAAAGGAGTTTGCGGAGAGGTATTTAGGAAGATGCAAAGGCAAAAAGACTAAAGGGCACTGCAAAATGTTTCATTTCATTCCATTTGCTGCCTTTCTTTCTTCTTTTACTCTGTTCATGAGTTTGATCTCAAATACAAAAAAAAATGATAAATCATGTGACATTACACATTCATCGATTTATTCATTTCACAAGTAATTACAGAACACCTGCTCTGTACCATGCACTGTTCTACACTCTGAAGATAGACTCTAAAATAATGCAAAGTCTCTGTCTTCAGGATGATACTTACATTTCAGTAGGGTAACAGATTAAAAGCAAATAAACACACACCTTAAAGCCAGGTGGTAAAAAAATAAAAACACGACAAAGAAACGTAATAGGACAGTGGGTTGTGCTATGTTGCCAGGAAAGGTCTCTGGTTTGCTACTCTGCGAATCTAACTCAGCCCTTTTTTGGAAAGTACTAAGGTCAATTAATACAATTCCTTCCCAATTCACTTCTACTAACCTTACCCCAGGGATAAAAAGTCTCCCAAACTCTCTAGCTGTGTAGAACCAACCAAGTCTTTGTATTTAGCCATGCTGGGTAGAGCTTGCCAACTTTTACAAACTATGTCCTTATCTCAAATCCAAGCTGGAGAACCAAGCAGAAAGATCAAGAGAATGAGTACACCCTCCAAGTTTCACCAGCCATTGTCCCAGCATACTCCTGACTTAACAAAACACTCGCTTTTAATTTCTTCATCTGGCTCAAAAGACTAAGGTGGCTTTACATCAATAAAAAATAGAGGCGGGGCACCTGGGTGGCTCAGTGAGTTGAGCGCCCGACTTCGGCTCAGGTCATGATCTCGAGGTCTGGAGTTTGAGGCCCGCATCATCAGGTTTTGTGCTGACAGCTCAGAGCCTGGAGCCTGCTTCGGATTCTGTGTCTCCCTCTCTCTCTGCCCCTCCCCTGCTCATGCTCTGTCTCTCGCTCTCTCTGTCAAAAATAAATAAACGTTAAAAAAAATTTTTTTTAAATAGAGGCAAAAAAACAAAGTCTACTATTCAATACACTTTATAAGCCTTCATTTCTATTGCTTTGTCTCATCTGTTTATAAAATGCTGTTTATTTCTCGATTTATTTATATTTGTACAAGACATCCCACAATATACTTTAATCCTTCCTGATATGAGAACTTAATATATGGAAACATAAGTCAATAGCTTCTTTTTTTTTTCTACAAAGATGCCCTGGGAAAAATACTAGATTCTGAGAGCTGCACTGTTTGTATCTCTATTTGTCAGAGCTATTTGTAAGCTGCAAAGACGTCCTTACTCTTTCCTTGCTATCTCTTAACATGGATGAAAATCTACTATGTGACATATATCTTCAATCAAGGAACACATCATCTCAGAGGGCAGAAACCCTTTGGTTTTATGTGCATCTGTCTTGTTTGACTCACACAGGATCGGGCCTCTTCCCACCACCACATTTTAATAAGTGTTTACATGTTACCACTCCCCAAAGGCTCAAGTGATAAAATTCTGCCTTGGAACTAATTATACTTCAAGACCATCCTGCTCTCCATGGATACACTCTGAACTAGAAACTTCACATCCTGATATTTAAATGAGTTCAGAGCTCCCCCTTCTGGATTCTATCTGTGGATGCTGCTTCCTTTAAACATTGATCAATTTGGTAGAGAAAAAATAATTAAGAGGTACCTATGTAGAGATCCTCAGATTTCGGAAACATCTATAGAAAGTGAAATGTCTGTTTTGTGTATAAATTTTACAAGCTAGATGAACACTCATCAAGAGAGTATTTAATTTTGGATTAGATCCTGCTGTTGGTTCACTGTCTTGATATATCAATGTTCAGTGAATAGCCTTTGACGTATGCTACCGTAATGTATACTGTGGGGCTCAGACTATGCAGCATAGCCATTTATGAGGAGCGACATAATATGTTATGCTATCATTCCTATTCTTTGAGGATTTACTAGCTTGATCTGGAAATGTTATATGACATAACAGCCAAGGCTTGGGGATTGCGTGCCCAGCTGTCTCCATGGACACATGACCAGTACAGCTACAGAGGGATTCATGTTCAGAAAGGCCCCATGCTCAGAGTCCAAGGTCTCTGTCTTAAAATTCTTAATCATTTTATCTTATAATTTGTATTTTGTAAGTGAAGTCCAATGGGACAACGGAGTACGTTCCAGGGGCTGGAGCCTTGGCTCACGGGCAGTCCTGCATCCCGCTGTCACCCTGTGATGAGCTCTCAGCTGCCCAGGTCATGACACACTGGTGCTCCAGGTCCCACTCAATCTCCCCTCCCTGCCACAACGCAGCTACTGCTGCCACCCTCCACCTTCTGGGAGTGTCAGGGTGGTACATGCGAGCGCTCACAGGCACCTGTCTCAGCAAGGGGCATGGTGGTGGCCCTCACTTAGCAGAAGACCTGATGAGAACAAGCCTCCTACCCACCCCTGATCCAGGCACCACATACCAGTGTGAGGGCTGCAATCCCTTGGGGATCCTCTGGTCACCGTTGGGAAGCACAGCGGTTTCCAGGGAAAGAGGGATGGACTTCTCACAGAGTTCTGATGCTGGCAGGAGGGAAAGCCTGGCAGCCTGGGGCCCAAGCACAAAGCACAGGGTGGGGTCCTTGGCACCTGTAAGGGTCTATCTATACTAACCCCGACAAGAATCCCCATGCTCAAAGGACTGTGACATTGAATAGCAAGAAAAGGATACTATGACAGGTCAAGGGAGAACTGCAAAAGAAAGAAGAAACTTTTATATTTTAGTACTTTCAATGGCACTTGTTCCTTGTTTTTAATCAAGGGAATTTTCATCTTGCTTTGGGTCCTGCAGATTATGTAACCATAATGAATGCCTGGGTCTTCCCCAAATTTCTGTGTTGAAGCCTTAACCCCCAATGTGATGGTATTTGAAGGCAGAGGAAGTGAATACATTTAAAGTAGGTCCCACCTTCAAGATGGGATTAGTGCCCTTATAAGAAAAGAAAGGTCATGTGAGCATACAGTGAGAAGGCATTTGTGTAAATGAGGAAGTAGGCTCTCACTGGGAATCAAATCTACAACCACCCTGATCTTGGACTTCCCAGCCACCAGGACTGTGAAGAACAAATGACTGTTGCTCAAGCCACCTAATCTATGATATCTTGTTACAGCAGTCTGAGCTAAGATACCAATATACAGGTATATATGTATATATGCTTTAACCAAAATGTTTTCAACACTTTTCCAACATTCTATACCTTTTTCTTGTTGCATTATTTGTCTAACTAGATGTAGAGAGGCTGTTAAAGACCTAAAGTATATGAAAAGTATGATCCATTACTGGCAACCCAGTGTATGTGGTGTGTAACTCAACTCCCCAAGATACAACTCTAGACTCAGAAACCACCTTTGCAGTTTCTGACAAAATATTTCCTGGGGCAGAACCAGATGCACATAAAGAAGCCACCACTCAAACACATATAGGTGGATTAACACCTTAAAATGTTTGCAATGATGAATCCTCATCTGTATGTAATAGAAGTGTTAGCACTGAGGGGAGATACACTAACTGGTGAGTTTATTAGCCCGCATTTTCTTGTAAATAATTGAGAAATATTTTATAAAAAGTATGGATGGGAGTCTAGAATACAAGGTCATGTTTCTAGAGTATAATGGAAAGGAGATAATAGAAAAAGTCTGAACAACTTCTGAATGAAAGACATCTGGGAGGGGCAGAAAGAAGATGAAAGGGTATCTCAGGATATGAGGAAATTAATATTGACAAAATGCTGACTGCAACTAAAGCACTGATAATGAAGAGGAAAAGAGGGAGCCACTGAAGGATTTAAGGGATTAGACTGACATAATCTCAGTGACAATCAAGATGGCTAGCCCTGCATTTGGTACTGAGTGAAGGGAAAAGAGATTAATGAAGTGAAAAGGATGCATAGAATGACTAAGCTAATGTTTTAAGACTGAGTTCTGAAAGGCACAAAGGAAAATCACTCTCATTGGTCTACAGCCACATTATATACATCATGCAAGGCCAGGAATGACCAGGTCCTGGAGAACTAATGTGGCAGTATAAACTAGGGGGTGGGTAAATGCTATCTAATCAGGATCTAAGGACTCAGTGGGCAGAGTGACATAAATATAATGCTAACACTAACTCTGAGGTGTGGTGAACTCTGCTGAACAGTGGTACAGCTGAGACACTGAGAAGACAGGCTTCTAAGAGAAATGAAGGAGAAATTTGAAGGAGCAGAAATCATTCTGCCCAGCGAATGAGCCATTAACTGAGCAGAAGGAAAGGGTTCAGAACCCAAGCAGCAGACCTGCTGATTTTCCACATGCAGATGAACCATAGTTCACAGAAGGCCCCTGCATTAAAACAGCAGGCTTGAGTTTGCCCTAATGCATCCATGCCTGGGTTCCTCCAGCAACAAATCCTTCTGGATGAAGGGCACAACCCCAGACCCAGAAGCTCTAACTTTTCCACTGGCAAACTGTGCAGAATGAGGAGTATTCGACACCATCAGCCTTTCTTTGAACACAGAAATAATCCCTCTCATTTAACAAATAGCTAAAATACAAGAGCCTTTACGAGATCAAGAAAAAGTGTTGTAGTGTTTTCTACTAAAAAGATAAATCTCCAATCTTTCCTTCCTAAATTCTCCCTGAGTTCTTAAAGTTCCCTTTAAAAAAAGTTTAATCAAAACTGGCATTTTCAGCAAGACGTAAGAGAACCAGGACACCCTGGACATTTTAGTCACAGAAATTTCTGCCAGCGCTCATAGTTAAATGCGAATGAGATGTCAGTGATGTGCAATGAAACACACATTTAAGGTACTTGGCATAGCTAATAGTCAGGTCTATAGGAGTGTGTCTGCAGACACAATATCTGCTGATGAGTCTACCAAATTCAAGGTACCAAATACCTTGGCTTTGTTCCATTTCCTTCAATATCTTAGGACCATGTAGTACACTTACCACATCAACTTTTGATTCTATTCCTGGTAAAAAAAAATTCTTAATGTTTCTTAATTTCCTGAAGTTATAAGGATCTGTGAGTTGAAAAGTTAATATCAGTCTATGAATTGCTTTAAGGGACATGAATACTAAGAAACAAGGTACCTGCCTATTTAGTTCAATTCTCAATCCCATTTGCTATAGAAAGTTGAGTCTACTGCTCTGTATTTTAAAACCTTTATTTTCTGATAAATTTGGAAATTCTAAAAATTCTCTTACTTGAAATAGTCACCTTCTAAACTCATATACCTAAATGGAAGAGTAATCATAGATCTATTCAAGGTCATCCACCTTGTAGGTCATTCAATGCCCTTAAATGGCAGAGTCCAAGGGATGCTACATCTTTTTTTAAGGCAGAAAAGCAATGTTCAGTTTTGCCAGAGTGTCCTTCTCAAAGCAAAGGGCTTCTAAACATTTCTTCATTATGGACCCCTCTGATGGTCTGGTATAAAGTTCATGAAGACTTGTCCGAAGAATATTTCTAAATGCATAATGAAAAATATATAGGATTATAAAGGAAACCACTTATACTGAAATATGGTAACATGTTTCTAAACTATTATAGAATAACACACTTATTTCTTTATTATCGTCTTGAAAACAAGATTCAGCAAAGAGTGTAATAATCACCATAACTTTAAAGTCGTGATGAATAAGAAAGATCTTTTAAGAAATTAAAACAATTAGAATGTGATGTGAAAATATCTGTAATTTCTGTTGATGTCAAAAGGACTAGTACTGATAATATTTCCATGGTTTATTGTCTACATTTGTAATTAAAGAAAATGCTGCATTTCTATTAGATGTAATCTTTCTACTCAAATTTCCCAGACCCCCAGTTTCTATTTATAAACACTTAAGGGACCCATGGATCAGGTTAAGAATCCATCAGAGGGATTTAAAAGCTTGAAGGAAAAATGTAATATTAGCTTACTTACTCTATTATATGTCACTTAGCATACATTTCCCAGTATTTAAATAATTGTACTAACTTTAATGTTGATATACGTAATTGCAGCTTTTAATACAAATATAGAATTTTCCTTTATGTTCAAGCATTTGAATTCTCCATATGTGTAATTCATTACTTCAGTGATTCAGAGATTCTGTTAAAATGATACTATAAAGTGAATTCTATATGAAGCATGTTCATTTTGGATTACTTTCAAGGATACTTAGGTATCAAAATGGCTTATTTCCAAATAGCCCAACTCCAAAGTAGGTCCAGAGTGTGAACTCCATGGAAAATATTACAAAGAGGGTTCCATGTAGCTGTTCCACTAAATCAAATCTGCTTCTAATTGCATAGTGTGTCATGTGTAGACTTTCCCAGATTAGTGGTTGATTTCCTGGCAAAACTTTGTAAACACCAAATACTCAATAAATTGCCATCTCCAAAGCAGTTAATTTTAAATGCATACCAAATGCAATTCCCATCTCAAATGCACCCAAACGTTTTTCTGAAAGGAGCTCAGTTTTCAGATACAACATGCTGTGGTTCACAATTCTCCATACACACAAACAACTGAAACACTGCTAATTGATTACCTTGCTCATTTATTTTGCAAGAAGCTTACCATAAATCTTAATAGTGAAAATTTAGTTCCTCACTCAAGACGAAGTCACATTATTAATCAAGCTGGCATAGTTTGAGTTGAAAACAAAATATTTCAGTGAGAAGTTTTTTAATGGAGAACATTTTTCAGTATTGTTCCAAGTATGATTACTTACGTAATAGTACCATCTAGTGGATTCTCATCTGTAACACAGGAAACCAACAAATTCTATAATCTCATTCAGGGAAAGTATGTTTCTTCTTTAAAATTGTATGTATATTTAGTAGACTTCTTCTTTTTTAATGTTTATTTATTTTTGTGGGGCTGCAGAGAAAGAATCTCAAGCAGGCTCCAAGCTGTCAGCACAGAGCCCCATGCAGGGCTCAAACCCATGAATCGTGAGATCATGATGTGAGCCGAAACCAAGAGTCAGATGGTTAACAGACTGAGCCACCCAGCTGACCCATATTTAGTAGACTTCTTACATTGTATCTGAGCAGACATCTCCCGAAACGAGAACTACAGGGTGCCTTGCTCACCATACCATGAAGTTCTCTTTCATAAGAACTAGGAAAGCTGGTCTGAGCAACATAAAACAAATACATCATTTATCAAGTCTTAAGTTCCTATTGTCCAAAGTAAAGCATGGGATGTTCCAAAAGAGCAGTATTCTAACAGTGACGATTTGGGGACATTAAAATAAATGATCACATAAGGCTAAATAAATGATCTATTCATGGAATAATCAGTTATTCAACTACCAACATGGCATTATCCTAAGCAAACAAATATAAATAAGATAAATTCCTTGATGTCAAGAAGTTCAAAAATCATTGAGAAGCCAAATAAAGAGTATAAACAAGTGACACCAAAGAGGTATATAAAAAAAGATAGACTGACAGTAGAAGATGAGAGCAGAGATTAGCTTTCTAGTGGAGGATCAGGTAATAAGGTCTTAATGGAGAAGTAAAAGAAAATTTGGCCAAAAATGGATTTAACAATAATTCTTCACATAACAGGAAGTCCCAAGGCACTGTGGCTCCAAGGTACGTTAATTCAGTAATTAAATGATATCAACCAAAGTGAAATATGAAAGAGGATGCCAGTGGGAGCTGTCCACTCTAGCGTAGAGGGGTATTTTTATTACTAACATTGTTCAGAATGGCTGCCACATGGCAATAATGAAAAGGAGACTAACTTTTAGCCAGTTTTATTATTGTTTTCAAATTCTCTATAGACAAGGCAGTCCCTTATTGCCTTTTTTGCCCAATAGCCAAAAATGAAGAAGCAAATGGACAAATGTAATTTACTGTTAATTCAAGGAAGAAGAATGGGAACAAAATATAATCATCACTAAGTGCCTATTATATATACCCTAAGGAACAGAAATGTAAGAATTCTTTCCATAGCAACAGAAAGTGGCCTTTGGTGGCCAACTGTCACCCTGTGGGGCAACTCCCTGGGAGGATCTCTCCTGTCCTTTGTGCTTCTGGGACCCCAGTTTTACACTTTGAGATTACATTCCTTGTCTACTATCTTCATGACTACATCTGAGCTATGGAAGAATGTTTTCCTAGGCACTGTACATCTTTAGCAGCCTAAAATGTATCATGTATCCATTCCTAATCCAATCACTGGTCAAGAAACAGGCTTCATAATGATTGACTTAATGAAATGAATGGCCATGCCATGTAAAGCAGTGTATATTACATCCCACAAATTGGGATTTAATAAAAGGAGGAGAAGGAATGAGGAATGGGCGATAGGTAGGCCCAAAAAACAAAGGCGGCAGGGGTGGGAGGTTGGTACAATATTCTTCAGAGAATATTTTAAGGGTAAGCTTATATATCTTTACATGTAGATGTATGAAAATCAAGTGGGGTTTATTCCATACATGCAGTGAATTACAATGGAACATATTAAAATATCTAATCAGGAAAGCTATCATAACCACTTAGATACTAACATAGAGACAGACATTATATATTTACATAATATATAACTATTACATACTTATATAAATATATTTTATATTTTATGTTATCTGTAAGTATAAATATATAAAGTAAACATATACATATAGTTCCATTTCAATCCCAAAGCCAACATGACAGGACTAAAGGCAATCTTATTTAAGTCAAGAAGAAATCAAGGATTTCTACTATGATAATTAGTTTTTTGCTGTTTTTATTAAAACATTTTTTTTAAGTTTATTTATTTTTGAGAGAGAGAAGAGAGAGTAAACATGAGCTGGGGAAGTGCAGAGAGAGAGAGCGAGGAAGACAGAGGATCCTCTGAAGCAGGTTCTGCACTAGGAGAGAGCCCAATGCAGGGCTAGAACTCATGAACCACGATATCATGACCTGAACCCAAGTCAGATGCTCAACCAACTGAGCCACCCAGGTGCCCTGACCATTAGTTTGTTTGTCTGTCTGTTTTTAGTTTATTTATTTATTTTGAGAGAGAGCACAAGTGGGGGAAGGGCAGAAAGAAAGTGAGAGAGAGAATCCGAAGCAGCCTCTGCGCTTTCAGCACAAAGCCTGATGCGGGTCCTGAACTCATGAACCATGAGATCATGACCTGAGACAAAACTGAGAGTCGGACACTGAACCAACTGAGCCACACAGGAGCCCCCCAACCATTAGTTTTTAACATTGTTCTAGTAGGTACAACCTGATTCAATTATACAAAAGAGGAAAATAAAGGATATAAAAATTCGAAAGAAGGAGGTAAAATAATCATTAATTATGAATTGATATAATTGTACACCTAGAGAAACAAAAAGATAGAAAAACCATCACAAATAATAAAATAATTCTGTAAGGTGGCTAGTACAAAGCTAATGTACAGTTATCAATAATCTTCACTTGGCCAAACAACCAACTAGGAGTTAAAATGGGGGAAAAAAATCTTCACTTAAAATAAAAACAGAAAAGATGATATATGTAGGAACAAATTTAAGAATTGCATAAATCTATAGGAAAAAAGTCTGAAATTCTCACTGAGGTTAAAAAGATTGAACAAGTGGAAAGATATACATCATGCACTTGGCTAAGAAGACAGTATCACAAAGATGACAAATTTTTATAGATAAATCAGAATTTAACATATTCCCAATTTTAAATACATTGACAAGTAAAGAGTATGAAAAAAGAAGAGTGAGGAGGGTAAGCTTGTCCTGCCAAGCTGATATGATGCAACCATAAAAAGGATGCAAGAGGCTTTTTAAGTAATCGAATGGAATTCTCTTCTAAGATATGTTGTGCTTAGTCGGTTAAACCTCTGACTTCCGCTCAGATAATGATGTGATTCATGGGTTTGAGCCCCACATCAGGCTCTGTGCTGACAGCTCAGAGCCTGGAGCCTGCTTCAGATTCTGTGTCTCCCTCTCTCTCTGCCCCTACCCTGCTCCCTCTCTCTCTCTCTCTCTCTCTCTCTCTCTCTCTCTCTCTCTCAAAAATAAATAAACATTAAAAATAATTATTTTTAAGATCTACTGTTAAGGGGAAAAAAACAAGGGCCAAAATAGTGGCACAGTGTGCTCCCAAGGGAATATTTATAAATTAACCTTTTAAAAGATTTTTTTTTTTTTTTTTAACTGAGCTGTTAGGAGGGGAACTGGGTATCTGGGAAACAAAATGAAGTATGACTGAATAATGAGGTTATTGTCTTCCTTCTGTCAGGCATCATCTGTCTTTAGGCAAAGGGAAGTTCAACACTGAGTAAGGCAAAGTAACTTTTTCTCACCTCTTTTTTTAACAATGAAATCTGAATCATTAAGACTGATAACCTATTTTACTTAAGTCTCAAATCAAAGTACCCATAGCTCCAAAAGTCAAATCCTCCCTTTAAAGACAGTCATTTGGCACTCCTGCATATGTATTTTCAAATGCGAATAGTGAATGGGAAGCAAAGGATATGCATTTGTCAGATGAATCAAGTCCTAAGCTGCTTCCAGCGATACATTTTTTTCATGTTTATTTTTTTATATTGAGAGAGAGAGAGTAGGTTCGCACTTGCAGGGGAGGGGCAGAGAGACAGGGAGAGAGAGAATCCAAAAGGCTCAGAGCAGTGTAAAGCCCAACATGGGGCTCAGTCTCACGAATCATGAAATCATGAGCTGAGCTGAAATCAAGAGTTGGATGCTTAACCGAATGAGCCACCCCAAGACCCCTCAAGCAATATACTTTTACTTCTTCTTTATTAATATATTATCCTATCTTTCACAAGTTGTAGCTGCTTCAATATTTTAATTCATTTGTTTTAATTTTTCCACGCCATTGATACTATGAATTGTCTTCTATGTGCAGCTTTTGACATACTGTCTAACTTTTGATGTTAGTTTCTTCATAGGTTTTTCTAAGAGGACTATAATGGCACTTTAAATCTCATTTTGACTCAACTTCAGGGGCTTATTGTATGACATAAAATAGATATAATTCAATCTTTACTTTGAAGTGTTATATTTGTACCTGTAGATGCGGGTCTGAGGAATATAGAAGTGTATTAGTCCTAATCACTGAACTTCACTTTATTGAGTATTTCTGACCACCACTGATTTTTCAGCATCTGCAACTGTCTCATAAAATCAGTTTTGATAAATATAAGACAGAATCTCTAGGGTAATATAACATGGCTGATTTTCTGCAAAATGAATTATTAAATCAAAACCAAAGCAATCATACCCTCAGTAATGACGATGTCCCCTAGGCAATCTTTTTCACTACTGTGGTTACCAGTGTCTTTGACCTGACAGCAGCATTATAAACATCATCTATTACTTATACATCGTTCACACAATGGGCCATAGACAATTCTTTGTCACAGGCCCGCATTTTTTAACATCTACCACTTTAGCTTTCTGATGGGGTTGCAAAGAAGTATCCCTAACCATTCCAAGAATGCATGTGGGATGTTCTGTGTGAACACTTGCTCCAAAAGCTTTTTATTCCTTTATCACCAGAGGATACCTTTCACAGAAAACACTTGAACAAAATAGCCTCCAAATTCCCTTAATGAATAAATTTTAACATGATTCCATAGGCAAGAGAAAGATTTAGATTTTATCTCTAATATTACATTGGTAGGATGGCCAAATTTCTGAATAAATCTTTTTAAACAGCACATCTGAGTACAGATAATGCCCTGACATATAGGTTGAATTAATGAAGTAACACTGATAGGCAAGGAGATGATGGATAGATAAATAATAATAATGACGATGACAATAATAGGCAGATAGATAATTACCAAACACCACCTGGATCTCCTCTAAACGGGTTCTGATATTATTTAGCAATAGAAAAGCTTTTCAATCCTCAGATCAGCCTGTGGCTCTCAATTTCTCTGCAGAGTTCCAAAAATACTTCTTACTCTATTAATACATTAGCTTATTCTCTGTAAGTGTCAGCTATATGATCATAATTTCCAACTACTGAAGTTTTTAATTTGTAAAAGGGCATTCTTGCCTCACCCTCATCTGAGCTCTGTTACTGGGGTAGAAGGGGATTGAGTATAGCTCAGACCTGTGGTCAAGTGAACATTAACGTATTTCCCAGCTTGTAGTCACAGTCTGCTGAGGCCTGTTCATGTCAGTTGTATTTTATAGAAATATAAAAAATTAGCACATGTAAAAATAGTCAAATCTTTTCAAAGCCCTTTAATTATTTGCAAGCCTCATCAACAAAGTCTAACACAGCCACTGTTAATCAGATATGAGGATTAAAAATGATGTCTAAGAAAAAAAAAGAATGCTTTCTCCAGTTCTGTTTTGCTGATAATTCCTTGATAGTTATATCTAATATTCAAATTTAGGTTTTGTTTTAAAATAGTAAAGCCTCACAAGAAAAAAAACAAATGATCAAACAAAATAAAAACCTATGTGTTCTCCATTAATTAGCTCAAAAAATAGTCCCTTTCTATGTAATTACTGTTTCCAAAGAACTGTGAGTACACTCTGATCTTACTGGAAGGGATCAATTGCTGAAGGCAATTGAATAGAATGTTATCTCTAGCCCTATTAGATGCTGTTAATACCAGCTATCATTTACTCAGTATCTACTCTTTTTTTAAACAAATGTACTTACTATGTACATTTCATTATCTCTCAACCTCCAGGTAACCGTGGAAGGAAGTCAATCCCCCCTTTTCAATGGCTAAGGAAGCTGATGCTCAGGGAGATACTTGGTCTATCCAAGATGGCAGAGTTAGAAATGGCAGTGTTGGTATCACATGGAGCCATGTCCAATTCCAAAGCTCCATCAACCTAGCCACTCTTTCCACTGTGGAAGACGCAGGGACCCTGTAGATCTCACCCAACAGATACTAGCCCAGACAACATTCACCGGAGGACATACTCCTATGGGACTCTTAACACAAAACTATTTCCGGGAAAGCAAAACAAATGGTGCCAGGGGCAATACACAAGAATATGATGATCCTTATTGTGCCACACTTTCTCATGGTAGATCAGCACTGGTGACTTAACCCGAGGTTGTAACCTAAATTTGATGTGATGTAAGTTATAATTAACTTTAGACACTTTGGCTAACAACCCACAATTCTTCACTTAAATATGCATCATAGACTACGGAAGAATCAAAGTGACCATGACATAGGTACAAGATTGAAGTCATTCTAATTTGTCATTTTAAACCAAATTATTTGCAAGCTTTACTAATTTATGAATAGAAATTAATTCTTATGACACATTTCATAGCTAATTGTGATACATCTCACTGTCAACATAGCAGTTAAGAATCATTCATGTGGCATATAGTAGGTACTCAAGTTTTCATTTTATTTGATAAAAACTATAGTTTTATTTAAATTACTGTGAGTCTTCAAATCCATTATGTGAGAAAGCGAGAAAGGGATGAAGTAAATAAATGACTTTGTTATCTAGTCAATGGCTCAACACCTCCTGGGAGTGGATGCTTGGTAGCTCCTGAGGTGATTCATTATAATATTAAAAACTTCTTAAATTGAACCAAAAGCTTTTTCCAGAAGCTTCTTCCCACCTAATGGTGCATGTTCTACTTTCTGCCACCACACAAACTGCTTCATTCCTACTTGCATATGACAGTCCTAAAAATATTGGAAGAGTAATCACATTTATTTTCTCGCCAGGCTAAACAATTGACCGTTCTTTCAAATATTTCTCCCATGATGTGATTTTCCAACCTTCTCACTATTCTGGTTACTCTTCTCTGTTTTTCTTGTGCTGAGCTCCTTGCTTTGATGCTTCCTCTATACTTCACGTTCTCACTGAGCATGTTGGCTTCCCCAGCCTTCACTACGCAATGAGAATACCTTATCATTCTGTTGGGAAAACAACTAACACTCTGACTCGTGTTACCTTTGGCTCTTTGGTCCTTTATATTGCTGCTATCACCCTATAGTGGTAATTTTCAATCTGTGTTCCTAAAAACCCTAAGGTTAGCAGAAGTGACTCAGGGCAGATCAGGAGGACGCAATAGCCAGGAAGGGAAATCTCCCACATCCCTGCCTCAACTAGAAAAATGATATTTTATCCACCTCTACATTCACTTTCTGCATGGAAGTTCATTTGGAAAGATTATTCTAAAAATAAGTGTATATATATATATATATATATATATATATATATTTTTTTTTTTTTTTTTTTTTTAAAGTTTGAATAGCATCTCCCTAGAACACAGCTAGTACAGTGCCAGGATTGTCTAGAAGACAGCAGAAATCCAGGGAGCCAAAGGTCTACCCAGGCAAGAAACCTTGTTCCAGGAGCTCAGCTTCTTCTAAACAGGCTATCAACGTGAGATCAATATAGCAATTGCATTCTGAGGGTATTACCTCTGCTCTTTAATAAAGACTGCAAGCTCATCCTCTCCACTAAGGGGAGCTCCTGCCTGACAATTAGGTGTAGCCAGTTCAATCCACTTGCCTGGCACTGAGAGCCCAGCAAGGGTTTCAGAAACTGGTTCTCAATCTTAACTACACATTAGAATCTCTGAGGGGTTTTAATAATACCAGTATCCCAGCACTATGCTGGAGATTATGATTTAATCAGTTTTAGATACAATCTGGGCATCAGTAGTTTTTAAATCTCCCCAGGTGACTTTAATATGCAATCAGAATTGAGAATCTCCCACTTAAGATAAGACCAACCAAACATAATTTAAGTACAAAACAATTGGTCCACGTGTGGAGAGCCAGTGGAACTGATGGTAGAGGGGGCTGAGGGATTCAGTGGGGCTGATTATTTTATGGTGAGGGTCAGGCAAGGGGCGAGGTCCTAGGAAGTAACCATTTCACTGAGAATTTCTCTCACACTTCTGAGTGATCCAGATGCATACATATTGAGAGGGTAAATTCATATACTCTCAACACGTACCTTGGAATGATTTCTAAAGCATCACTTACTGGCACAGACAACAGGTTGGCCACAACCACAGACCTTCTAACCTATAGGTATATGTTAAGTATGGTAGAACCAAGCAAGGGTTTAAGTCTGGAGAAATGAGAAGGAGCAGGGCCGACTAAATCACTCGAACTGCTCTCTTGCTTGTACCCTCAGCCCCCTAACCCCTCAGCTTTCCTTCCTTTAACAGATTTATTCAGTCCTTAGTAGGTCAGAATATATTAAGTGTGGGAACTCACCTGTCATTAAAAATGAAAAGACACTGGAGTGCTGGGTGACTTAGTCGGTTGAGCCTCCGACTCTTGATTTCAGCTCAGGTCGTGATCTCATGGTTCGTGGGACCAAAACCCAAACTGGACTTTGCGCTGTCAGCATGGAGCCTGCTTAGGATTCCTCTCTCCTTCTCTCCCCCTCTCCCTCTCCCTCTCTCTCTCTCTCTCTCTCTGACTCTCCCCTCCCCACCTCCCCTACTCGTGCTCAAGACTGCTCTCTTGAGTGGGCTCTCTTGTTCCACTCTGTCCCTCAAAAAAACAAAAAACCCACAAAAAGACAAAAAAAACCTAATTGGCTTTATTCAACAATTCATGAGTCAGGCAGCATACCATCTAGCAAGTAAAAAGAAGCTCAGAGAAGCTGTTCGAAATGGAAGGATTTTATAGGCATGGAAGGATTTTATAGGTGGAAACAGGGCAAGACAAGGAGGTTATGAGCAAAAGAAAATAAAAGATTACTTCAGGCAAGGTTACCTTCCCTTAGGGGAAAACAGGGGGTCTTATCAGACAGATTAACTCACTAGGGCTCACCAGGAAATTCCAGACTGATTGGTTTAAAATTCCACTCTTGGGAAAGGTTGAAACTGCAATTAAGTCTTGGTTTGCTGTCCAGCGAGCAAATGACTCCACCTCTGGCCTATTTTGTTTTATTTTGTTAATAAGACTAAAGGGAGGGGACAATCTATGAAAGCAAAGACAAAATTATCATTAGCAAGTAAAAGAGTGAGAGAAGAAATACATACATATAAGAAATACATATTTGGGAGTGCCGGAAGATGGCGGCGTAGGAGGACGCGGGGCTCACAGCGCGTCCTGCCGATCACTTAGATTCCACCTACACCTGCCTAAAGAACCCAGAAAATCGCCAGAGGATTAGCAGAAGGGAGTCTCCGGAGTCAAGCGCAGACTAGAGGCCCACGGAAGAGGGTAGGAAGGGCGGCGAGGCGGTGCGCACTCCACGGACTGGCGGGAGGGAGCCGGGGCGGAGGGGCGGCTCGCCGGCCAAGCAGAGCCCCCGAGTCTGGCTGGCAAAAGCGGAGGGGCCGGACAGACTGTGTTCCGACAGCAAGCGCGACTTAGCGTCTGGGAGGTCATAAGTTAACAGCTCTGCGCGGAAAGCGGGAAGGCTGGAGGACAAAGGGAGGGAGAGCTGCTGAGCCCCCGGACGGCAGAGCTCAGCTTGGCGGGGAACAAAGGCGCCAGCGCCATCTCCCCCGCCCATCCCCCAGCCAAAATCCCAAAGGGAACCGGTTCCTGCCAGGGAACTTGCTCGCTCCGCGCAAACACCCAACTCTGTGCTTCTGCGGAGCCAAACCTCCGGCAGCAGATCTGACTCCCTTCCGCTGCCACAGGGCTCCTCCTGAAGTGGATCACCTAAGGAGAAGCGAGCTAAGCCTGCCCCTCCAGCCCCCGTGCACCTTGCCTACCCACCCCAGCTAATACGCCAGATCCCCAGCAACACAAGCCTGGCAGTGTGCAAGTAGCCCAGACGGGACACGCCACCCCACAGTGAATCCCGCCCCTAGGAGAGGGGAAGAGAAGGCACACACCAGTCTGACTGTGGCCCCAGCAGTGGGCTGGGGGCAGACATCGGGTCGGACTGCGGCCCCGCCCACTAACTCCAGTTATACACCACAGCACAGGGGAAGTGCCCTGCAGGTCCTCACCACGCCAGGGACTCTCCAAAATGACCAAACGGAAGAATTCCCCTCAGAAGAATCTCCAGGAAATAACAACAGCTAATGAACTGATCAAAAAGGATTTAAATAATATAACAGAAAGTGAATTTAGAATAATAGTCATAAAATTAATCGCTGGGCTTGAAAACAGTATACAGGACAGCAGAGAATCTCTTGCCACAAAGATCGAGGGACTAAGGAACAGTCACGAGGAGTTGAAAAACGCTTTAAACGAATTGCAAAACAAAATGGAATCCACGATGGCTCGGCTTGAAGAGGCAGAGGAGAGAATAGGTGAACTAGAAGATAAAGTTATGGAGAAAGAGGAAGCTGAAAGAAAGAGAGATAAAAAAATCCAGGAGTATGAGGGGAAAATTAGAGAACTAAGTGATACACTAAAAAAAAATAATATACGCATAATTGGTATCCCAGAGGAGGAAGAGAGAGGGAAGGGTGCTGAAGGGGTACTTGAACAAATTATAGCTGAGAACTTCCCTGAACTGGGGAAGGAAAAAGGCATTGAAATCCAAGAGGCACAGAGAACTCCCTTCAGACGTAACTTGAATCGATCTTCTGCACGACATATCATAGTGAAACTGGCAAAATACAAGGATAAAGAGAAAATTCTGAAAGCAGCAAGGGATAAACGTGCCCTCACATATAAAGGGAGACCTATAAGACTCGTGACTGATCTCTCCTTTGAAACTTGGCAGGCCAGAAAGGCTTGGCACGATATCTACAGTGTGCTAAACAGAAAAAATATGCAGCCGAGAATCCTTTATCCAGCAAGTCTGTCATTTAGAATAGAAGGAGAGATAAAGGTCTTCCCAAACAAACAAAAACTGAAGGAATTTGTCACCACGAAACCAGCCCTACAAGAGATCCTAAGGGGGATCCTGTGAGACAAAGTACCAGAGACATCACTACAAGCATAAAACATACAGACATCACAATGACTCTAAACCCATATCTTTCTATAATAACACTGAATGTAAATGGATTAAATGCGCCAACTAAAAGACATAGGGTATCAGAATGGATAAAAAAACAAGACCCATCTATTTGCTGTCTACAAGAGACTCATTTTAGATCTGAGGACACCTTTAGATTGAGAGTGAGGGGATGGAGAACTATTTATCATGCTCCTGGAAGCCAAAAGAAAGCTGGAGTAGCCATACTTATATCAGACAAACTAGACTTTAAATTAAAGGCTGTAACAAGAGATGAAGAAGGGCATTATATAATAATCACAGGGTCTATCCACCAGGAAGAGCTAACTATTATAAATGTCTATGCGCCAAATACCCGAGCCCCCAGATATATAAAACAATTACTCATAAACATAAGCAACCTCATTGATAAGAATGTGGTCATTGCAGGGGACTTTAACACCCCACTTACAGAAATGGATAGATCATCTAGACACACAGTCAATAAAGAAACAAGGGCCCTGAATGATACATTGGATCAGATGGACTTGACAGATATATTTAGAACTCTGCATCCCAAAGCAACAGAATATACTTTCTTCTCGAGTGCACATGGAACATTCTCCAAGATAGATCATATACTGGGTCACAAAACAGCCCTTCATAAGTTTACAAGAATTGAAATTATACCATGCATACTTTCAGACCACAATGCTATGAAGCTTGAAATCAACCACAGGAAAAAGTCTGGAAAACCTCCAAAAGCATGGAGGTTAAAGAACACCCTACTAACGAATGAGTGGGTCAACCAGGCAATTAGAGAAGAAATTAAAACATATATGGAAACAAACGAAAATGAAAATACAACAATCCAAACGCTCTGGGATGCAGCGAAGGCAGTCCTGAGAGGAAAATACATTGCAATCCAGGCCTATCTCAAGAAACAAGAAAAATCCCAAATACAAAATCTAACAGCACACCTAAAGGAAATAGAAGCAGAACAGCAAAGGCAGCCTAAACCCAGCAGAAGAAGAGAAATAATAAAGATCAGAGCAGAAATAAACAATATAGAATCTAAAAAAACTGTAGAGCAGATCAACGAAACCAAGAGTTGGTTTTTTGAAAAAATAAACAAAATTGACAAACCTCTAGCCAGGCTTCTCAAAAAGAAAAGGGAGATGACCCAAATAGATAAAATCATGAATGAAAATGGAATGATTACAACCAATCCCTCAGAGATACAAACAATTATCAGGGAATACTATGAAAAATTATATGCCAGCAAATTGGACAACCTGGAAGAAATGGACAAATTTCTAAACACCCACACTCTTCCAAAACTCAATCAGGAGGAAATAGAAAGCTTGAACAGACCCATAACCAGCGAAGAAATTGAATCGGTTATCAAAAATCTCCCAACAAATAAGAGTCCAGGACCAGATGGCTTCCCAGGGGAGTTCTACCAGACATTTAAAGCAGAGATAATACCTATCCTTCTCAAGCTATTCCAAGAAATAGAAAGGGAAGGAAAACTTCCAGACTCATTCTATGAAGCCAGTATTACTTTGATTCCTAAACCAGACAGAGACCCAGTAAAAAAAGAGAACTACAGGCCAATATCCCTGATGAATATAGATGCAAAAATTCTTAATAAGATACTAGCAAATCGAATTCAACAGCATATAAAAAGAATTATTCACCATGATCAAGTGGGATTCATTCCTGGGATGCAGGGCTGGTTCAACATTCGCAAATCGATCAACGTGATACATCACATTAACAAAAAAAAAGAGAAGAACCATATGATCCTGTCAATCGATGCAGAAAAGGCCTTTGACAAAATCCAGCACCCTTTCTTAATAAAAACCCTTGAGAAAGTCGGGATAGAAGGAACATACTTAAAGATCATAAAGGCCATTTATGAAAAGCCCACAGCTAACATCATCCTCAACGGGGAAAAACTGAGAGCTTTTTCCCTGAGATCAGGAACACGACAGGGATGCCCACTGTCACCGCTGCTGTTTAATATAGTGCTGGAAGTTCTAGCATCAGCAATCAGACAACAAAAGGAAATCAAAGGCATCAAAATTGGCAAAGATGAAGTCAAGCTTTCGCTTTTTGCAGATGACATGATATTATACATGGAAAATCCGATAGACTCCACCAAAAGTCTGCTAGAACTGATACATGAATTCAGCAAAGTTGCAGGATACAAAATCAATGTGCAGAAATCAGTTGCATTCTTATACACTAACAATGAAGCAACAGAAAGACAAATGAAGAAACTGATCCCATTCACAATTGCACCAAGAAGCATAAAATACCTAGGAATAAATCTAACCAAAGATGTAAAAGATCTGTATGCTGAAAACTATAGAAAGCTTATGCAGGTAATTGAAGAAGATATAAAGAAATGGAAAGACATTCCCTGCTCATGGATTGGAAGAATAAATATTGTCAAAATGTCAATACTACCCAAAGCTATCTACACATTCAATGCAATCCCTATCAAAATTGCACCAGCATTCTTCTCGAAACTAGAACAAGCAATCCTAAAATTCATATGGAACCACAAAAGGCCCCGAATAGCCAAAGTAATTTTGAAGAAGAAGACCAAAGCAGGAGGCATCACAATCCCAGACTTTAGCCTCTACTACAAAGCTGTCATCATCAAGACAGCATGGTATTGGCACAAAAACAGACACATAGACCAATGGAATAGAATAGAAACCCCAGAACTAGACCCACAAACGTATGGCCAACTCATCTTTGACAAAGCAGGAAAGAACATCCAATGGAAAAAAGACAGTCTCTTTAACAAATGGTGCTGGGAGAACTGGACAGCAACATGCAGAAGGTTGAAACTAGACCACTTTCTCACACCATTCACAAAAATAAACTCAAAATGGATATAGGACCTGAATGTGAGACAGGAAACCATCAAAACCTTAGAGGAGAAAGCAGGAAAAGACCTCTCTGACCTCAGCCGTAGCAATCTCTTACTCGGCACATCCCCAAAGGCAAGGGAATTAAAAGCAAAAGTGAATTACTGGGACCTTATGAAGATAAAAAGTTTCTGCACAGCAAAGGAAACAACCAACAAAACTAAAAGGCAACCAACGGAATGGGAAAAGATATTTGCAAATGACACATCGGACAAAGGGCTAGTATCCAAAATCTATAAAGAGCTCATCAAACTCCACACCCGAAAAACAAATAACCCAGTGAAGAAATGGGCAGAAAACATGAATAGACACTTCTCTAAAGAAGACATCCGGATGGCCAACAGGCACATGAAAAGATGTTCAACGTCGCTCCTTATCAGGGAAATACAAATCAAAACCACACTCAGATACCACCTCACGCCAGTCAGAGTGGCCAAAATGAAGAAATCAGGAGACTATAGATGCTGGAGAGGATGTGGAGAAACAGGAACCCTCTTGCACTGTTGGTGGGAATGCAAATTGGTGCAGCCGCTCTGGAAAGCAGTGTGGAGGTTCCTCAGAAAATTAAAAATAGACCTACCCTATGACCCAGCAATAGCACTGCTAGGAATTTATCCAAGGGATACAGGAGTACTGATGCATAGGGGCACCTGTACCCCAATGTTTATAGCGGCACTCTCAACAATAGCCAAATTATGGAAAGAGCCTAAATGTCCATCAACTGATGAATGGATAAAGAAATTGTGGTCTATATACACAATGGAATACTACGTGGCAATGAGAAAAAATGAAATATGGCCTTTTGTAGCAACATGGATGGAACTGGAGAGTGTGATGCTAAGTGAAATAAGCCATACAGAGAAAGACAGATACCATATGGTTTCACTCTTATGTGGATCCTGAGAAACATAACAGAAACCCATGGGGGAGGGGAAGGGAAAAAAAAAAAAAAAAAAAAAAGAGGTTAGAGTGGGAGATAGCCAAAGCATTAGAGACTGTTAAAAACTGAGAACAAACTGAGGGTTGATGGGGGGTGGGAGGGAGGGCAGGGTGGGTGATGGGTATTGAGGAGGGCACCTTTTGGGATGAGCACTGGGTGTTGTATGGAAACCAATTTGACAGTAAATTTCATATATTAAAAAATAAAATAAAAAAAAAAAAAAAAAAAAAAAAAAAGAAATACATATTTGGCCTTCATCCCTATTTCTTGGAACCAAGCTCCTTAAAACCCTTGGAATTTCCTGTGATGGAAACAGTACAGGTGTCTTTTGTTATGTTAATGACGTGACCTTTGGAAAGCACCTAAGGCTGGGGTCTGAGGGTAAGGGAACCCAATCCTGTCATTAGAGAGTTGGAATTTTCACTCCCACCCCAGACCTCCAAGAAGGGGAAAAAGGGTAGAGGTTGAACCAATCACCAATGGCCAATGATTTACTCAATCATGACTCTGTAATGAAGCCGCCATAAAAACCCCAAAGGAAGAGCTTTAGAGAGCTTCCACGTTGGTGAACACATTAAGATTTGGGCAGAGCGGTGCCCCTGGAGAGGGCATGGAAGCTCTGGGCCCCTTCTCCCTACCTTGCCCTAGGCATCTTTTCCACCTAGCTTTATACTAGGAATGGGTGATCTGGTTAGTGAAATTTTTGAGTTCTGAGAGCTACTCTAGCAAATTAACCCAACCCAAGGAGGGGGTCATGGGAACTTCTGATTTATAGCCAGTCAGAAGCACAGGTAATCGCCTGGGCTTGGAACTTGGCCTCTGAAGTGCAGTGCAGTCTCGTGATATGGACTCAGATGCCACCTCAGGGTAGACAATGTTCAAGTAGGGAAGTGGAAAAGACTGCCTTTTAGAAAAGTTTCCATCTCTGCTGTTTTTCTGTTAGACCCCATTTATTCATGTTCTATATTCTGCCCCGAATAAGCCAAAGAAGCTATGTTCCCGCTTCAAGGGGGAAGCGAGAAAGTTAATCATTCTGAGTTTTGTCTAGGCCCCAAACACCTAATAACATCCAAGAAGAGCCAGATCCCCAAACACATTCCAAGACATTAGCTTCAAACAAACCTCTGCTGACACTGGCATCAACACCCCTACCTTCGGTAATTTATGGAATAACACCTCCTGTTCACCTGACTCTCGCCTTTGATTGGAGCTACCTCTGGAGCTCTGTTCCTCTGAAGGAACACGTACCCTAGACCCTTTTTCAGTATAAACCCCTAACTCCAAGCAATGACAAGACTCATTCTTCTTTCCCTTCAAGTTTCCCAGACACTCTGCTATTCTGTCACTTATGCTATTCAATAAACTCTGTTTTCACTTTCTCTGGCTGAACATTTGATTTCTATCCTGCATGAAGCCAAGGACCCTCTTGGCTGGTCCTGTGGGACCCTCCTCTGGGTTCCTCAGCCTGCCTGCATCAGCATCACAATTAAGTTGAATTGTAGAACACCCAGCTGGTGTCCCAAGCTTGCTTGGTGGTGTGGGGGGAAAAATCCCCCTCAACACATCCAAATTGGGCCCATTACGTATGTAGCTGAACTCTAACTCATCTATACCAGCTGCCCACTGACTTCTAAGTCTGGAGGAAGCAAAGGAACTCAAGTTCAGAGCTCCATGTCTCCTATATAAAAATAAACTGCCACACAACTGGTGAAAATTACAAAAATACAGCCATTTAAAGTCTCTTGAAATTGCCCGAAGTGCATACAGCAAATGAAGAAAGGTTTACTCAAAAATCTACTAAATCCTCACAAGAACGGTGAGCATCCCTGGCACTTAAACCCTGACTTGCTCCTAAAAGAGGACACAGCTGTCACCTTAACTGTGAGAAGGGAGACAATTTATTTTTCAGAAATACCAAATGAAAGCTGTGCTGTGTAATTAACAATAGGTTTACAACCTATTGGAAATATGTAGGAACCCCTCCCCTCCTCCACAATGGAATCCCAACCCTTAGACACTTCACTTCTTGCTCTTCTTCCCCTCTCTGTTTCCCAGGCTTATTTTCGGGAGCTTTGCAATGAGCATGTTCCAAAGAACAGGGAGGAGGGACTAAAGACCTCTGCATCACCTCAGCGAATGTACATTTATCCCAATCAGACTACTTTTTGCCTTACATGGGCATAAGTGACATCCGGGTAAAACTGTAACCTCCTTAGTACTCCACCAATGAGGAACCAGGGGAGGGACTTGCACACTAGGATATAAATTGTCTGCTGTAACTGCCCCTGTCTGTCAGACACCCACCCTTGCAAGAATGTTGATTAAAGCCTTGCTTCACTGTGCTCCCAGTTTCTGCACTCCTCCTTCAATTGGGTCGATTAATGACCTCCACTTTTAACTCAGACTGTACTTTCTGTTTTCATTCCTCTTTCCAGCTTATCTCTTAACCCAGGCAAAAGACCAGGAGGATCAGAACCTACCCCCTCAGGCAACAACAACTGCCCTGATACCAGCAAGACCTCTGGTGACTGGCCCCATGATAGTGATGGACCTGACCTTTACTGCCCAACTGCATGTACCCACTGACTTTGTCCCATGTTCTCCTTATATAAACCTCTTCCCGGTGTTGGCCTCACTGAAATAAATGCCTTTCTTGTTTCACCACTCTTCCTCTCTCTGCCTGTGGATTTCATTAGTGGCAAGTGGCTGAACCTGGTCTTTTCGGGACCCCAGGAGGCAGGTGCTCTTACATCCTTGGGCCCCGGTTACACTCCCTCTTTGATCCCCCAACTCAGCATGAGAAAATTCCACTCCAGGTGAATATGGCTTGGTGAATATAGGGCTCCCTGTCTCCCCAGTTCCTAATCAGGATAGGGTACCTCTTCAGGAAGACCCTGCTGCCAGCACTGCTTACCCCCAACCCCAGCTCTCTGCAGCAGAGGCTCAATTGTAGGTAAGTGCAGCTGAAGGGTTGAGGACTACCTTCCTCCACCCACACTTACAGGGGAAAGGCTCTACCCAAGCACAGTAGGCTAAGAATACTGGGGCCCCACTGCCCTCACCCACTCAAAGGGCTGCAGCTCCATGTCGGGAGAAGCAAACCAAGATCAGGCTGCCCTGTTGCCCCAACAATGAAAAAGTTGTGAAATAACTCTCATGTCCATCAACTGGTGAATGGATAAACAAAATGCGGTAAATGAATAAATGCATGCTATAAGATGTATGAAACTTGAAAAGATTATGCTAAGCAAAAGAAGACAGTCACAAAAGATATATAATTTGATTGCAGTTATATGAAATGTCCAGCATAGGCAAATCCATAGGAGACAGAAAGTAATGGTTGCCTAGAGCTGGTGGGGTGAGGGGTAAGACTTCTAATGGGACATAGAGTTCCTTTTCAGGAGGTGATAAAATGTTCTAAAATTAGACAGTGGTGACAGTTATGAAACACAGCAAATATATTAAAAAACCATTGAATTGCATACTTTAAGCAGCTGACCTTTATGATATGTAAATCATACCTCAATAAAGCTATTTTTAGAAGTGAAAGCATGATAGAAAAATGCACAAGATTCTAAAGGAAATATAGATAAGGGGTAAGGTGGGTATCAGTAAAGAAGATGTTAGGTATGAATAATAGAAAACTCAATTTAAACTGGGTTAAACAATGGGGCACCTGGGTGGCTCAGTCAGTTAAGCATGCAACATCGGCTCAGGTCATGATCTCACAGTTGACAAGTTTAAGCCCCAAGTCAGGCTCTGTGCTGACAGCTCAAAGCCTGGAACCTGTTTTGGATTCTGTGTCTCCCTCTCTCTCTGCCCCTCCCTCACTCATGCTTTCTCCCCCTCTCTCTCACAAAAAAAATAAATAAATAAACATTGGGCCGCCTGGGTGGCTCAGTCTATTGAGCATCTGACTTCAGCTCAGGTCATGGTCTTGCGGTTTGTGGGTTCCAGCCCCACACTGGGCTCTGTGCTGACAGCTCAGAGCCTGAAGTCTGCTTTGGATTCTGTGTCTCCCTGTCTCTCTGCCCCTCCCCCACTTGCACTCTCTTTCTCTCTCCCCCTCCCCATCTCAAAAATAAACATTAAAAAAAATTTTTTTAAGAAAATAAAAAATAAACATTAAAAAAAAATTTAAACTGGGTTAAACAATAAGAGGATGTATTATTTTCTGTGTCAAAGAGTCTGGCAGGAGGACAGTACCAGGGTGGTTGAGTCGGCATCTCAGGGGCATTTTCAAGATTCTAATTGTTTCCATCTTTCTGTTCTCCCATTCCCAAAGTATTGGCCTCTGCCCTCAGGTTTGTCCCCTCATGATCACAAGATGGCTGCCACAACTCTGCATGTCACTTCCTCACGAGCAACATACTAGAAGAGAGAATGTCCCTTTATCTTGCTTTTTAAGAGCAGGATACATTTTCCCAGAGCTCCAGACTTTCCTTTTATGTGTTGGCACTCAGAATTGCACCATCTGATTGTTCCTAAAACAGTTACTGGTAAGAGAAACAGAATTATTACTATTAGCTTACCAGTAAAGATTCAACCCCTGGGTCCAAGAAGAAGCCCAGCCACGCCTGATGCTAAAAGTAATCAGGGTGTTGCTCAATGGAAAGAAGGGAGGGTGTGTGGAAGCAAACCAACATGTGCCACAGTGTGAACCAAGGAAGACATCCTGGGTGTGGCAATGCCTGAGCTAAGTTTTCACATGCTAGCAGAGATGTAGCAGACTGGGTGGACCGAGGAAGGAGTGGCTCGAACAGGTAGGAGAGAGGGCATTCTAGAAAAAGGGGGCAGAATGGGCAAAAGCCCAACGACCAAGAAAAGAATGGAAAACCACAAGCTATTCACTGAAGTATAAAATGATGAAAGATGGGGTCATGAGCCAGCATGTACACTAGGTTTGTCTGCCTGTGGGCAAAAGTTTGTAAAACTAGAAGAGACAGGTCAAACCTGAGTTGGATTTCTCCCTCAGACAGATGTTCTATAAATGACCAACGCTTCCCTAAGACATCAAAATGAAAAGTGAAACAAAGAAAAAACTCACAAGTTGAGATTGTCACTTTAAATGAATCCTCCTGCTTCTGCAAAGCATCTCTACCTCTCTGTCTCTGTCTCCCTGTCTCCTCTCCCTCTCACTCTTTCAGGCACAAACGCCTGCAAGCCAGGGCTAGATGTTTTGGTAGCCTATATCCACTGGACTGTCCACTTCATGAAGTGGTCTGGGATGGAGTGGAGGCTCTTGCCATAAGATATCCTACTGAATGGGAGCCTCTTTTCCTCTAGAGCATTTTTGACTTAAGGTTTTCTGGCATGACTGTATGTTTTTTCACTCTGAGTGAATGCTTTGACTGGGGAAGTGGCTTAGAGAATTCAGAAGGGAGAGATAAAGGATACGTTCCTAATGGGTACCCTTTGGACTCATGGTGCTCCTGTGAGATGTCATCTGTCCCACAACTCATGAATTCAGGGGTGGTCTCCAACCCCCTTCCTCCCACACTTAATGCAATCTAATAATGTGAGCTGTAACTGCGCCCCCACAACTGAACCTGGGCAGACATCTCTATCTCTATCACATGGTAGCACCCCATCATATTGAGTCTGGATGTGACCTCATCACCTTCTAGGCTCAATGCGCCACAAAACCAAAAATAACCTATCAGACTTGGTATGAAAAATAAGATCAATCTTCTGCCCCGTTCTGGTCAAGATTAGGCAGTGCCACCTTCAGGGGTAGAAAAGATAAAGAGGGTGGGAATCAGCCACGTAAAAGGCAAAAGGTATTTTATGTACTAAGTGTAGACAAAGAGTCATAGATTAGTACCAAGTTGGAAGAGCTATTTTCTAGTCAAGGCAACACGGCTTTGACAATGATGAAGATGGCTTATCTTTGGATTCTAAACCAAAAATGCCATTTATGCCAATGGTACTAACATGCTGAAACTAATTAATATTGTACCCCAGGTCACTCTGGGACATCACCAATGCATCTGAAAAATAGATATAAAAAGTTATTTCCAAATTCCCCAAAAGAGAAGTAAAAACCTATAATCACTGAAAATTTCTAATTTAATAAGGGGAGAAAGCAGATGAAAACATGTTTACAGCTCATATCTGCCAAACAGAATTAACTACTATGCACTTTAAAACTTCTTTCAGTGGGGGATTAGGTGCAATAAAGCTGAGCACATTTTGTCTCAACCATGAAATAAAATGATCATCTGCTTATCTATCATTTATTTCACACAGAGGGCTCACACCAATAAAACTCTGATTTTATAGAGCTAGAAAGGAAGATAAAACCCATAAAACATACTGTACACTTTTATAGCTTAAAGATATGTCTCTCAGAAAGGTGAACCAAATATTTACAAACAAGCCTATCTCATTATCTTTTTTTTTCAGACTAATTTTTTTTTCAGAATATGTTAATTCCCTGGGTATCCAGAGGTCAGTTTCCAGAAATCCTTTAGGTATCTGAACACGATCATGGTAACCAAAGTTTCCTTTGGAAAAATGTTCCAAAAAAAAATGTTAGCCCCCTCTTAGTCACTAAAGCAGGAGGAAAGGATCAGACCAGAGGTTATAATAGGGGATGGGAGATGTTTCCTCCCAAATAGACAAACAGCCTCTCTTCTGGAATCAGCTCTCACTTTGCGGAATTCTTTTGCTGAATCTTTGATATTTTACTATTTGAATTTTGTCTGTTCAATTTGATAGAAATGTATTGAATAACACTATACTCCAGGCACTTGAGAAATAATGAGGCCCCTCAAGGAGCTTATTGTCTTGGAGGGAAATAGACAGGCAAACGGATGATTCTAATATAGTCTGTTAGGAGCAAAACAGAAGCAGGCACAAGCAGTGGTGTAAGATGCAGATTAGGTCAACTCTGCTAGAGACAGGTGGGTACCATGGAAGGACTTTCAGGAGGTATTTCAACATAACTGAAATGATTTATTATCCCTGCATCAAATACTAACATTTTGTATCTGTTAATGAGGTTGTAAAAAAATATAGTTAAGAAAATAATGACTATGTATCAAATCATATAGGAAAATGAGAAAGCCATATAAGCCTATAAGAAACCACATACCTTGACCCTATTGTCACTAGAGATACGTCTCTGTTTCCTATGCCTTCTATTCGCAGGATTCCTACACTGGAGGAGACAGATCAGGATGTGTGATTAGAATGACGGCACAGAAGCAATAAAAGTGCCAGGTATAAAGAGAAAAGAAGTCTGCAGTACTCTCCCTTTTCTGACTCCACACTTTGCATCTTCAGCTGGAGAAAGTAAGCTTTAACTTTAAGTCAAGATTAAGCATCAGGGCACCGGAGTGGCTCAGTTGGTTAGGGGTCCAACTTCAGCTTGGGTCATGATCTCATGGTTCGTTGGTTTGAACCCTGTGTCACATTCCCTCCTGTCAGCACAGAGCCTGCTTCAGATCCTCGTCTCTATCTCTCTGCCTCTCCCCTGTGCCCCTTCTCTCTCAAAAATAAATAAACATTAAAAAAAAAAAAAAAAAAGATTAAGCATTCAACCATACTATAGCAGAATTCTCGCACAGAGCAACAGGACACCAAGGCCTTTCTTTCCAAGAAGCAGCTTTATTCGTGCCAGCACAGGCTCAGCAAGACCCAAAAGGCTGAGCCCCAAGCACAGCAGTGTATAGCCTGTTATGCAATTTCTACTTCTTTGTTTCCCATATACAGTGACACATAGAGTCTGACTGGACACAGTCCAAGTTACAGACTCGTGTCAGAGCTATGCATACGTATATAGGAGTTGATTGGGCCACGTTGCCTTCATTTGTTCTCAGAAGGTTTCCACCACTTCCTTCAGGGAGGGACTCTATCCACCTCTACCACAATAACATGCAACTTAAAAGCATCTTTGGTATCTGAAAATGTGAGGGAAGTTATGGCATTAAATGTCATTCAAGGGCAAACAAAGAACCAGCCAGCACCACAAAACAACAAAAGGAGAGTAGTGGACAAAAATAAATTGCTCCATGATTTGACTCCAAAGCAGTGCTTGTTCAACATAATAGCTGAGGTTCAAGAAGGAAAGACAGGGAGCGTGGTAAGAGAAAGAGGGAGGGAGGGAGAGAGGAAAGCAAGAAAGGGAGGAAGGAAAGAAAAAGAATGGGAAACGAGTTAAAACCTTGTAAAGGAAAACTTCCAAAAAGTAGAATAAAAAGGAAAGTCAAATGGGAGAAGAAAAAAGGTAAGGAAATTAGAGAATCAATCTAAGAATTTTAAGATCCAACTAATAGGATTTCAAAATGAAAAACAGGGGTGCCTGGGTGGCTCAGTCAGTTGGGTGTCCAACTTCAACTCATGATCTCACAGTTCGTGGGTTCGAACCCCACATCAGGCTCTGTGCTGACAGCTCAGAGCCTAGAGCATGCTTCAGATTCTGTGTCTCTCTCTTTCTCATCTGTACCCCACTCATGCTCTGTCTCTCTCTGTCTCTCAAAAATAAATAAATGTAAAAAAAAAAAGTTTTTTTAATGAAAAACAAGTAACAGCCATGTGATTCAGAAATCCCACTTCTGGGTAAATACTCCCAAAGCATTGACAGCATGGACTTGAAAAGATATTTGTACATCCAGGTCCATGGCAGCATTACTTTCAATAGCCAACAAGTGGAAGCAGCCCAAATGTCCATAGAAAGATGAAAAGATAAACAAAAAGTGGCATGTACATACAAGGGAATATATAATTGAGCCTTAAGAAGGAAGGAGATTCTGACACAAGCTACAACATGGAAGAACTTTGATAACATTATGCTAAGTAAAATAAGCCAGTCAAAAAAGGACAAATACTGCATGATTCTACTTATATGACAGTAATGATTAATTAATTTCATATGTCCACTTAGCTAGGCAGGGTACCCAGATATCTGGTCAAACATCAGTTTAGATGTTGCTGTGAAGGCATTTTTTTTTTTGACAAGATTAACAAATCAGTAGACTTTGAATAAAGCAGATTACCCTCCATAATGTAGGTGGGCCCCATCTAATCAGTTGAAGTCCTGAACAGTACACTTAAAAATGGTTAAGATGGTATGGGGAGGCTCAGTCAGTTAAGCATCTGACTTCAGCTCAGATCATGATCTCACAGGTCATGAGTCCGAGCCCCGCATCAGGCTCTAGGCTGACAGCTGAGAGCCTGGAGGCTGCTTCAGATTCTGTGTCTCCCTTTCTCTCTGCCCCTTCCCTACTCACACTCTGTCTTTCTCTGTCTCTCAAAAATGAACAAACATTAAAAAAAAATTTTTTTTAATGGTTAAGATGGTAAATTTTATGTGTCTTTTACCACCATTGAACAAATACACAAAGAAAGATGAGAGAGCATTGTCAATCATGAAGAACATGAATCCAGGGATTGGAAAAGGCTACCAAGAGCCAGATTAGAAAATGAGAAAAGACTCATAATCAAAGCGTACTATTGTGAAATTGCAGAACACCAAGGTTAAAGAGAAGATTATACAAGCCTTCGGAAAGAACAAAACATATAAAAGGTCACTCTTAAAAGCACACTAGAATGAGTAAATTAGCCTTCTCAAAAACAGTGTAATTTGGAAGCAATGTTTTTAAAATTCTGTGGGAAAATTACCTTCAACCTAGATTTCTATACTTAGCCAAAATATTAATCAAGCACAAGAGTAAATTTAAGATATTTGACATGCTGGAGAACGTTCTTCACCAAAGTAATAAGTAAGCCAAGAAACAAAGTATCCATGAAATGAATCTAAAAGGGTCACAAAGAATATTCCCAGAAGATGACTGCAAGGAGCCTAGAGATAGAGACTGGAAATCTGTGGGCCCAAGGAAGGTCTCCAAAGAAAAAGAGGTTCTGATTAGGTTGTATGTGCAAAATTATACTGACAAGTTCTCTCTCTCTCTCCCTTCTCTCTCCTTTTCTCTTTCTGCTTATTCATATGTATGTTTGTGTGTATATCTTATTCATATGTATATAAATATATTCATATAAATATTTTAATATATTTGTACATATAAAACAAAGCAAATGAAAAAGCCATGCAATTGTTAGCTTCAGGACAAACAAAAAACAGTGTGTGAAAAATAAACACAAGTCAGGAAAGTGAGCAATAAAATTAGGCTGAGGAAAAGCATAGTAGCAAAGTGTCAAATCCTCATTCCTCATAATAGAAAATGAAGAGATAATGTATAGAATTAACAAATTAAGACAATACAATGTTATTTTAAAATACGGAGGCAGATACCAAAAGATAAAGGCAAGAGTTAGAAGTTTACCTCTGGGAAACAAGCCTGGGGATTGGGAAGAAGTGACTACAATAGGTTGATTTTTTTCCTTAAAAGCCTTCTATTTTATTTAAATGTTAAAACCATATTAGAAAAAATAAACCTTAATAATTATATAGGGATTACACACCTATTAGATAAATAGGAACACTGACAACACCAAATGCTAACGAGGATGTGGAACAAGAAGGACCCTCATTCTTTACTGGTGGAAATGCAAAGTGGTACAGACGCTTTGGAAGACAGTTGACAGCTTCTCACAAAACTAAACATACTCTTCCCATATAACCCAGCAATTGTATTCCTTGGCATTTACTCAAATGGGCTGAAAACTTACCTCCACACAAAAACCTGCATACAAATGTGTGCCAATAATTGCACAAATACTGGAAGCAACCAAGATGTCCTTCAGCAGGTGAAAATAGATTTAAAAAACTGTGGTACATCCAGATAATGAAATATTATTCAGAGCCAAAAAGAGATGAGCTATCAAGCCATGAAAAGACGTGGAAGAGTATTAAAAGCATATTACTAAGTGAAAGAAGCCAGTCTGAAAAGACTATGAAGGGTACCAGAATATGCCATCCCGTAATATGCCACTTTGGCCTGAGGATTATTTTGAGCGAAAAGCAATTAAGTGGAAGCAGATTCAAGAAAAGCTCTCTGCCCTTTCCTTATGTGCTTAAAATAGGACTTAAATTTGTAAAGATGCCCTCACTCCTCCCTATGGGGAAGGACAGAAGTTAATCACCAGAGACAACTGTAGATGGCACCAGAGGAATCCATACAACAAACCTTGCTGAAACTAGCCTTTATCTTCCGTTGATTTCCCCATACATTTACCCTCCCACAATTTGCCACCCTAGAACTAAAAACCCAAAGTCTTCTTCCTTTGCCTGGTCACTTCTCTAAAAATGTATTGTTCTTTTGTTAAGATGCTGTATAAGCCAAGTTCTATTCATCCCTTTGAATTACTCACCTCTTGAGTATTCCCATGTGAATGCACGATACATATACTAATACATATACTTTTCTCTTGTTTCTTTCTTGCTAATTTACCTTTTGTCAGTCTCATTTATATGACCCAGCTAGAGAACCTAGGAGGGCAGAGGGGAAAAAACTAAGTTTTTCCTCCCCTACAACTACATACCATATGATTCCAACTATGTGACAATCTGGGAAATGGCATAACTATCGAGACAGTAAAAGACCAGTGACTGTCAAGGCTGGGGGGGAAGAAAGGATGAATGAGAGGAGCACAGAGGACTTTTGGGGCAGGGAAACTGCACTGTGTGATACTGTAATGATGGATACATGTTCTTATACATTTATCAAAACTCATGGGATGTACAACAAACACCAAGAGTGAATCCCAATGTGAACACTGCACCTTGGGTAATGATGATGCGTTAACATAGGTTCATCCATTGTAACAAATGTACCACTCGGGTGGTGGATACTGATAACGGGGGAGGTTATGCATGTTTCAGGCAAGGGGACTTAAGGGAAATCTCTGTACCATCTGCTCAATTTTGCTATGAACCTAAAACTGCTCTAAAAAAATAGTTTATTTTTTAAATGTATATTGCAAAAAGCATGCCATGAAAAAAGGAGGATATAGGACCTACTCTACTAGTGGTAGTCACATAGGAAAACATAACCAGGTGGAGGCAGTGTGGAATCATGGAAAGAACAAAGACATGGGGAGCTTGGTTCTAGCTTTGAGACAGCACTTCACCATCTGGGTAATCTTAGGAATGTCAGTTCTCTCTTCGGGATCCCATTTTCTTCCACTAAATTACTAAGGAGCCACACTCTACTAGCACTTTCCCATGTGTGTTTGATTAAACATGAGCCCCACAGAATGACACATTGGAGAAAAACTAAATTTGTGGTCAAATAACCTTAGGAAGCACAATATAACATAATTATCTCTTGGAGATAATCTAACCAACACTAACATTTTAAAGGAGATGTGAAATATTATAATAAAGAAAATTTTACATTTTTTTAACCTGCTTCATAAATCTCTTGGACCATGTTTTCTCTTTACCATGTTTTTTCTTTAAATCTACTGACCATTCTCTAAACTACTGTTCTGCAGATACCAGAGACACCACTTGCCCTAGTCGGTTCAGGCTGCTTACCAAAGAACCATAGACTGGGTAGCTTATAGCCAACAGAAATTTATTTTTCAGTTCTGAAGGCTAGAAGTCTGAGATCAGGGTGCCAGCATGGTCGGGTTCTGGAGAGAGGCCTCTTCCGGGTTGGGGCTCCTGTCTTGTTATACCCTCCCATAGCAGCTAGAGGGCGAAAGAAGCCACTCTGAAATCCCTTTTAGAGGACACTAACGCCATTCATGAGGGCTCTACCCTTCTGACCTAATTACTTCCCAAAACCCCTACCTCTTCAAACCATCACATTGGAGGTTAAGATTTTAACATATGAATGGGGGGGAGGGGAGATACAAATATTCAATCTACAACACTACCCCAAAATAATTTCTAAGTTGAGTATTTTAAGATTCCTTCATTATATATAAGACTCCACAGCAATACCCATACCATGGCCCTTGGATTAGCAAAAGATTTGGGTAAATGCATATATTTAAATCATGTCTTTCTCTGATTTCTTTCTTCAGTGCTGTGAAATAACTTTATAAGAAGTCATTTAATACGAGGTTATGAATGTCACCTCAGAAATAAAATCCCTATAAAATGAATGATTGTTTCAAAGCACAGCCTGGATCTACAGAATTGTTTTATCTAAAACTTTTTTATGTGGCCTAAGCTACAAAACAGATAAGTGTCTTCTTATCTGAAATTGAATAAGCACACACACGGAGGCACTGCCAAAGTGTCATTCAGTGTTCTAACAAAGACCAGAACCAATTCAGTCCTTCTCAGGCAAATGACAAATCTTCCTCTTTTGATAGAAACAAATCTGAACAAGGAAAACGTAGTGCATTATTTCATAACAGTAAACTAATTTTCTTGTGAATTTACGAACAAAGCTGAGGAGGGCATCTATCTGTCAATGTCATGATGCATGAAACACCTCTACTTAAAGGTAGGGAAGAGGGAACCTGATTAAAATGCAGTTGATAAGAAGCGTCCGTCATAGATCATAGAGTACCGAGAGGACTCTTGCTTTAATGCCCAGCAAACTGTGGGAGCAGATGCTGTTATTGGCTCAGGAGAGTCATCAAGGAAACATAAATATGAAATAGCAGCTATGCAAGAATGTTTAGGGGCCTTCTAGTAGCATAGGGAGAAGGGTCTTCAAAGCATATCTACCAGGATAAGGCACAAGAGAGAAGTCTGAATTTATAACAGTCATCAGCTACAGAAGAGGCTTGACATCATTAGCAACAATTCCAGTTAGATCTTTCCCCTGTGGGAAGTATTTATTGTCCAACTTACAGTCATTTTTCCTGATTCTTCCAATTAGGATTACATGAAAAATCTAACCTGCCAGAATTAACATTCTACTGAGGCCCGTCTTCCCGAAATCATCACCATAGCCAAGAAAAAAAAAAAAAGTATCCCTGTCCAGTCCAATTCAAAAATAAATTGTCATCTGCCACCAGTGGCAAAACCTCATTGGCCACAGAACAAAGAGACTATTCCAAAGCCATTGTTGAGAACGTGCTGTAGCAAAGAATAAAAACCACGGGTCCCCATGGGCTCCCAGGCTCATAGTTATTGAAACAAAATACAAACATTTTCCACTTCATTAGGGTTTAGTCAACTCATCTTTCATCTTTTCCAGGCCCACAGGCACACAATTAACTTGAAAATACTTTCCCTATATTTTATCTTTCAGGTTAAATGTATGTATGTATATATGTACATACTGTACATCCAGTCCTCAGTAGAGACCAAACCAATCTAATAAGCCATCAAGTAGAAAAAAAATTTGTCAAGCAGGAAAGAATTTTGTTAGGTGTTAGTAACTATATACTAACCATCAAAAAGTAGGAAAATTACAAGCAAGAAACAAAGCTTCTATCGTGTTGACTGCATTTTCATTCCCTATACCAATGTGCCACGTGGAACAGTAGCACCCTCTTACTTACGATGCCATGAGGTAGCATGGAATTGACCAACAAGAGACACCAGGCAAGGTCCACTAACATAAGAATTTATTCCTTCTACTGGCTGCAGTTTCTCAGTAAAGGGGATTCCAAAGTCACAAAGCTCCTTTGTCCAAGATCCATTGGACTGAATATATATTTAGTGTTAAAGTTAATTATGGTTGGCCTTCTAGGGAGATTAGGAGATACGTGGGTTATTTTTTAAATTAAACTTTCTTAAAGTGAATCAAACTTTTCTTCAAAAAGAACAGGAAACTATCCTCTGTATATTTTAAAAGTTTGTTATTCTTTATAATGTTCAAATGATTTAGTCCTTCTTGAAAGGGATCAGGACATGACACCCCAAAATATGTCACTGTAGCATAAACATTATTTTGAGATGAAAGCATGTGAATTCCTGAAATACCTCATCTTCCTAAAAGCAGGGTATCCCAAAAGACTTCAATTGTCAATAATAAATCCCTGCCATGGGGACAACTCTAATCTTCTTGGAGACTAGAACTCAAGAAGTAGGCATTACATTCCAACAGACTTAAGACTTCAGGCTCTCCTATCCCCCGTCTACTCTCCTAGAAGCCCATTTATCTGTCAAAAAACCCATTTGTCTTCTACCAATGCCCTTTCCCCGGCTTATCCTCCTTCTAAGAAGTCATTTCCTTTTCCACTGCCTTTTTCCCCTTCCCCTTCACCATTTAAGATGGTATATAATCCCCAAAGTCTAACCACCCCTTTGAGTCACTCATCACTGGGCACCCTCATATTGCAGTTAGGAATAAACTCTGTTTTTTTTTTTTTTCTCTTGCTAGTGTGTGTTTTGTCAGTTTAATCTGCAGGCTCCCAGACACTGAACATGAGAGTGTAGAGAAAAAGGCTTTTTCCTCCTCTACATTTTTCAGACAATAGTCCAATTTGTTTTGGAGTACACACAGGGATTTCTCCTCAACATGAATACACATAGATTCAGAAACTCATACCTTCTTTGGCATACCTTCAAATCCTTCCTTTGTTGCCCTATTATTGGCAGCACAGGGCCTTGCATAGGTGTTTGCAGTCTCAGATGAGGAAAAATTTTAAGTTATGGCAGCTGCCTCTGGGTCCAAAATTACAGCACAATTTATCCAGGAGCAGACTGTTTTGTTAAATGAGCTATCTGGAAAGGTAACTGCTTTAGTGATACAAATAAAGGTAGGCTTGCAGACAGGTCGAAGATTCTGTCCAATATGACAGAATCCTGTGGGTAAAGACCCCTTTGTATGCAGCACTCAGGAAAAGAGGATGAACACTTTTCTAAGGATCCCAAGACCCCTGGGAGAGAAGATACTTGAAGCCCCACATGACCTGGCTAGATCATGATAGCTTAGACAGTAGTCCATTGGCAGAAAATTTGTCAGGAACTCCAAAGTTGAATCACAGGGAATAGATATTCTAGGCGAGTAGTCCAGGCTCACCCAAAAGGTAAAGTGTGGGAACTGACCCCAGTATAGAATGGGCTTCAGTGTGGAGCCCCTCTGGATCCACTGTGGCACAGTGTCAGGGAAAATGGAACATAGCCAAACATGTCAACATAACCTTGGAGTGGGACATCAGCCTTTGCAAGGATCTATGCCAGGAAGGGCATCACCAAAGGAATGGACATGAGTCCATCAGGCTGTGCAACACAGCCAACAGCAGGACTCAGCAATACCATCTGAAGCAACAGGCAGCTAACAGGCCGATGGGACTCCCCACCTCATTCTCTGCCTGGTGTATGGAAGGACAGAAGCTTTGGTCCAAACAGTCTTGGACAGTTGGGAAGGGCAGAAAAAAACACAGTGGAATTCTTTCCAAATAAAGCATGTGAGGATGAAGAGTATATAGGGATGATTTTCCTCAAGCTGGTGAAACGAGTCACATCAATTTCAGAAAGGTCATTTGAGTTATTTGAGTTAGTAAGTGTATATCTTACAACTGCTAATTTAAATAAAACTGCTAATAATTTTTAAGTGATGGAAACGAGCAGTCATACATACTCCCCCCACCCCACCATCCATACAAGGAAGAAAGGACCACTGATTTGAGAAAAGCATCTTATAAATTTTTTTTTTCTTTTTTTGGACTATAGAGATGTCAATTTTAACAGTATTACCAGGGAAAAATAAATAGAGAAATAATCAGTTGTAAAAAAAAAAAAACAAAAACAAAAAAAACAAAAAAACCTGTATTCCAGGTTTCTTTTTGAAGGTTATTTTCATAGGACAATGGTACTATTCTTAAAGTCCTTGGAATCGTATAAGTGCCTCTGTTTCAATTTTGCTTCCAAGGGTGGATATATATTAGCAGGAAACAAGTTGGCAATCACTATGAATATTCAAAGAAATCTCCTTATTGCACAGAAAGATAAGATTGAGAGTCTAATGAATGTTTCCAATGCTTTATCAAATTAGATTATTTGACTACTTTCTACAGCACAGAAATCTTCTCTCCCCCAAAAGCTGCAGAGCAGAGAGGACCTCTCTTGCTCCTCTTTTTGTGCCTCCTTCATTCAATAGAAAGATTTGTACTCACTGGAATTGTAGGCAAAAAGCAGGCTGTAGAGATCAGTGTTACCAGTGTTACCAGTAAAAATGGGGTGAGAAATGGATAGTCTTACTAATAGTGAAGTAAAGAGAATATAGCATTAAACTTTCATCTTACTAGGTTGGGAATTTTAAAAGTACTATTTGTAAAAATACAAATTAGATAACCCATAAAAATATGTGTATATGGCCTCTAAGTATTCTGAGAGAAAGAGAAATCGTCAGTCATGAGAAATCATGAGAAATGGAGACTCTTCTGGAATTTAATTTCATTGGTACTACCCAAGGTCATTTTGGGAGGTTTGTCTTAACTTAAAAAAATTTTTTAATGTTTATTTATTATTGAGAGACAGAAAGAGAGACAGAGTATGAGGATGGGAGGGGCAGAGACAGGAGGAGACACAGAATCCAAAGCAGGCTCCAGGCTCTGAGCTGTCAGCACAGAGCCTGACACGGGGCTCAAACTCACAAACTGCGAGATCATGACCTGAACTGAAGTCGGATGCTTAACCAACTGAGCCACCCAGGTGCCCCTGCCTTAACTTTTATATGAAGAGAAGGAGCGTGAGAAAGCTGGGAGTACAGTGGCCCTTTAATAGCTCTTCACATTTGGATAACTAAACTAAAGCTCTCTGAGCTACAGTTTCATCTAAAAGATGAGAAAACACCTATGTCCTCCAAGGTGTCTGGATGGCTTCCTCACCTCTCCTAACTTAGGGCATCTGGCCACGCTACATCACAGCAGCCCTCCACATATCCTTTTCACTGCTGCCCATGGGGCCACTTGGCTCAGTCTCCCTAGTTTTCCAGTTCCACACTCACAACAGAGAAAAATGCTTGAACATGTTCATCTTTTCACATGAGGCTATAGATCTCTAGGAACAGTATCCTCAAGTCATATATTCTCTCACGCAGTCAACCACAACTGAGGTGGGAGGACACGAGGTCATTTTCTTGTTGGTTTAGCAAGAGGGGAGAAAATTTCAGTAGAAAGGAAGGTGGGAGGAGGGGCAGGCAATGATCCATAGCTCTGGGATAACGATAAAATATTTTTAAACTTCTATTAAAATATCTATCCACAGGGCATTTAGAATACATGTTTCTAAGGTTTCTTTATCACTTTTCAAAACTCAAAAATCTGTAAGGTATCTTTTTTTTGTAACAGTGAAATAAAAAAAATAAAGTTTCATAAAATTGGAACATAGAAGTAGGGGCGCCTGGGTGGCTCAATTGGTTAAGACTTCGGCTCAGGTCATGATCTCGCAGTTCATGAGTTTGAACCCCACATTGGGCTCTGTGCTGACAGCTTGGAACCTGGAGCCTATTTTGGATGCTGTCTCTCTCCTGGTCTCTCTCTCTCTCTCTCTGTCTCTCTCAAAAACAAACATAAAAAAAAAAAAATAAACGCAGAAGTAGAGTCAAGACAACTCAAAATTTGAGAATTTTGGTCACTTCCCAATACTATAGTTTGAGATCAGATAGATAATATGATCATGGAATAAATAAATCATGAAGACATTTATTTGCACAGATTTTTTTTTCCAATCTCAATCACCAAATGCTACCCAGTAATTTGTGAATAATAGTTGATCTCCTCTAGCAGAGAGCTAGGGAAGGGGGCATGGAGTAGCACAGGCTCATTAAAAATGATACCAGAAAGTGGGTACTCAGTAAACGTTTGTCAAATGCATTAATGAATCAATGCTTTGGTTTTCTATTACTTTGGTGAAGTGAAGCAATTAGGCAGTTTTAACTAAGATGGATTTTAATGCAAAGCATTTTTTAAAAGATAGGTTATAATGCAAACAACAGAAGAGGTGGCTTTAACTAGGCAAGGTCTGGCCAAGGTGGAGAGAGGCATCTGGGTACATGGCAAGCAAAGACGGGAGGTGTGGTGTTGCCTGGGTTTTCACTGGTGTGAATGAACTTACCAAAGAATGATACTTCCAAGGAGAAAGCATACACCTCAGTTGCTTAGTTAAGTGGTTTCCAGGAACCTGGAGCCCAGTTTCGTGGCATCTCTGCACAACCAGCGGAGAAAACGAAGCCTTCCAGGGAGCTGTCTGCTCTCAACGACAAGAATTGGGGGGTCTAATTGCTGCATCTCAACACTCCCATCTTTTTCTGTTCCTTTCACTCTACCCACACCTCCTTCTTTCTCCAAACCTCCTCCTCTAGGACCATTCTGCCAATGGGAAGCAGAATACTAGCGTGCTTCTGGAGTCATCTGGCCGTGGTTCTTACCCTGGCACTCTCATTTACTGGCTCTGTGAAAAGTTACTTACCCCTCCTATGTCTCAACATTCTCATTAGTAAAAGTGATAATAATTGTATCACTATCTTACAGTTGTTTCAGGCAAAAGTGAGGTAATATTTGTGAGGCTCTCACAATAGCACCTGGAACATTTTAAGTGCTCAGTACATCAACTATCGGTATTCTGACATTTGGAATACAGACTAGCATTGATTGTAGAAAATGGAAAAGGTATTTGTACATCAAAGGCTCATCTTTCTCTTGGCCCTTCAAACAACGAGCCTCATAGCTCAAAAGTCCAAACTTAGTGTATCAGCAGCTTCATCATCTCAGATGGTTCACTCTGTGGATACTGAAAGACTAAAAAGCAAGTCTGAACTTCATGCCTGTTAGAATAAGAGGCTGCACCCTCATCCATAAAACAAGCTGCTATCTTGAAAGCCAATCATGCATATTCAACACCCTCCCTCTCCATTGCTATTATTTTTTTCTGGCTTCCCTTCCCATAGCATTTTTATAGATAAAATATAATCCAATGAGATATCCTATCAATGAACTCTTTTATTTGCAAATTTCTCTAACAAGAAAGCTGGCCAGATGAATTCTCCACGCTATTCAAGAGAAATAACCCTTACCATAAATTTCTATTTTAGGAAGGCTTAGTGATGGCACCCTGTATAAATTTAGAACAGTATCTCTTTGAGCTTTAGTTTCATATCTGTAAAAACGAATATGGGATTTTTTTTCTTTATTCAAATGCACTATTTGACAGTTTACTGAAAAGAGCTGCAAGCTTTGTTTTACATTTCTGCAAAATAATAATAAAAAAAACCCATTTACTGATAGCTTTTATATGCTAGGCACTGTTCTAAACACATTGCCCAGATTATGTCATTAAGCCTCAAAACAGCACCTCAATGTAGTTTCTATTATAACACCCATTGTACAGGATGAGGAGACTGAGGCTTTAGGATTTCCTAAAATCATACAAATAACAAGTGACAGAGCCAGGGAATCTGTTACTAGAACTTAGTACATCATATCATATATAGAAAGAGGGCAGTTAAGACTGATTTCAGGAACTTTACATGTAAGAATGAAGAAAAGCCATATGTTCCATAGTGTTTAAAGGTAGGAACATATTTAATAAGAAGCATAATGTTGAACCTTCTGATATCTAATTCCTTTATGAATTAAACACACATTTAAGGCTTATATTGTGCCAGACCTTGTTTTAAATATTAACATTGGATAGGGTGCCTGGATGGCTCAGTTGGTAGAGCATGTATGTAACTCTTGATCTCAGAGTCCTGAGTTCAAGGCCCATGAGGAGAGATTACTTAAATAAATAAATAAATTTTTAAATATTCACAATGACAAACAGGTGCTTGATATCATTAGCTATGAAAGAAATAAAAATTAAACCACAATGAAATAAACAAGGAACACCTACCACAATGGTGAAAGTGAAACAACAAACAATAACAAGGGTTGGCTATAACAAGGATGTGGGGCAACTGAAATTCTCATTCCTTGTAGAAATGTAAAATGCCACAACCTTTGGAAAACGTGGTAGTTAATAAAATTAAACAGACAACTAGTCTATGACCTTGGAATATGACTTCTAAGTATATATCTAAAAGATATTAATATACACATACAGATCCAACCAAAGACTTACATAAGAATATTTATAGCATACAGAAAGTCATAAGTGTACAGACTGATAAATCTTCAAAAAGTTCTCAGAAACTCATGGGTTTTTTTCCCTTCTGTCACCCCCAAAAAATTACCACATAAAAGTTACTGCTTGACTTCAAAGATGATAGATTAGTTTTAACTGCTTTTTATCTTTAAACAAATGGACTTACATGCTATGTAGTCTTTTGTGTCTTACTTTTGTTACTTAATTTTGTTGAGAGACTCATTGATATAGTTGTGTGTAACTATGGTTTGTATATTCTCATTTCTGTGCAGTATTCCAATGTATAGGTTCACATCTGGCCATTTTCCAGAATAACTATACACAGAGCTAATCCAGACCAGCTATCCAGCAGAGTCTGAGCTGGCACCGTATGAAGGGAACAGAAATGCTGTCATGCCAACTGCCCTTTAGGGTGAGAGCAATGGAGTCATAGCTCAAGTCCATCCCCCAGGTAATCAAACAGACCCACTCTCCAGACATTTCCTAGCCTCTGGAGCATACAGTAGAGACAGTATATTTGGCAACTGAAACACTGGCTCTCTGAACTGTGGAATAAGAGTCAGTGTGGTGGGAAAGGTCCAGAAGAAGCCTCTGAAACTGCCTCCATGCCCTGGCTCAACCCTCTGAGAGGTTCTTCCTAGTCATCACCCTTCTTAGCATCACCTGATAGTAAGACTGTGGAAGAGCCCCTCGTATTCTGAGAAGCTTTTTCAGTCAGCTTCCCGCCTATAGAAAATTCAGGATCCAAGATCATGAAGTGTGAGTCAGTCACAGGCTTCTCTGACCAGATTCCTTTGCCAGATTAACTTTCCTAAACAGGTCTTTCATATTCTGATTCTTCTCAGTTCTATGTCCCTAATTTTATTCTTATTCTTTTTTTTTTTTAAGACAGAGTTCTCAGAATCATTATATTCCTTTGCTTTCTTAACCTAAAGACTCCCTCACATAAATAAACTGTGCACACCTTGTTTATAAGGTTTCTCTGGGAGCCCTCACATTTAATCTCTCTTCCTTGAGGCATTGAATGGATTTACTGGGCAGAACACATTTAGGTGGATGCTTACTCTGAAACATCTTCCTTCCTTCCATTGTTTTAACATCCAGAGAGCTTGACCCTTTACACAAGATTGAGTTTTAATTGGCTTTTATTCCCCAGAAGCCTTCTTAGTACCAGCTTTTTCCAGTTGGGGTTGTTGAAAAGCAATTGTCTCTTCCAAGAGGAAATCCCTGAATTTGAAGAGTTTTTCTACCCTTTTTCATTCCTGATTGCAAACATAGAAATTCTTTTCTGAGTTCATCTCTTCTGAATAATACCTCACAAATGCAGCCTGTAGAAACCTACATAAGCTTCTAATATTGTTTTCCCATGCTGTTTGCTAGAACTAAATGTTATTAGCTATATGCCTGCCAAGTTATTGCAAGGAATCGTTTCATCAGCTGTGTTACCACTGCATGACATGGATCACCATGCTTCCAGCTCTCAGGCTCATTCATACCCTAGTAAGGTTAGAGAAATACTTATTCGTGACACTTTAGACTTTATTTGAGAGAAAAGCTACAATGAGCTCTTTGCCTGAAGGGGAGAGATTGAGCTCAACTCCAAACACATTAAGAACAGGTGGAGGTTTATAGCCTAAGAGCAGAATGGAGGTCAGTGGACAGAATATTACTAGGAGGAAACAGCAGGGGTAGGGAGATTCTGGGTAAACTGAAAGGATTTCTGAAGGCAGGCCACAGTGATATTGGGAGTGGGGAATAAAGAACTGAAAAGATATCAAGGGTAGGGGATGTGCTAAACTGACTCAGTAGGATTCTTGCTAAAACTGGTCTAAAGGGCAGGGCCTCTGGATAAGGACAGAGCCCAAGGTCAGGGCCTCGTCAAAGAGAGGACTCAGAGGAGCCTGACTGAAGTCTGGTCAAAGGAAAGAGTCTTTGTCAGTACTTTGCATCCTCTCCCCTCCCAAACTTCCAAAAAATATTACCAATTTGGTCTTCTTTTGCTTATATAAAATCACTCACTTCCAGCTAGATCATTTTCATTGGCTTTCAAACCTGCTCAAAATGTAAACAACAACAAACAAATCTTTCTTAAGTCCACATATCTTTCTAGCAACTTCTCTTCCTTTTGGCTTTACCCATGAAACATCAAACTTCTCAATTTTCCTCTAGGCTCACCACCCTCACTTCTTCACCTCTCATTCACTCAGTAACATATTTCAATCTTACTTTAGCCCCCATTACTACACTGAACTAGCTCTTCCTGTTAAATTCATTGCACATTTTCTGATCTTTATCCTATTAGACCTGCCTGCAACATTTAGCATAGTTGTCCCCACCCTTCATCCTGAATCTAGTCCTAACATCCATTGTACAACACACCTTTGATTGTCTTCCTCTCTGCTCTTGTCCTCATTTGAAGCTTCACCTCTTTTTATGTGCCAATAAATACCGGCACTTCTTGGGGCACCTAGGTGGCTCACCTGATTAAGCATCCAACCCTTGAGTTTGGCTCAGATCATGATCCCAGGGTTCAGGAGATCAAGTCCCACGTTGGGCTCCTTGCTGAGGGTGGAGCCTGTCTATTCATCTCACTCTCTGCCCCTCCCTGACTCTCTCTCTCTCTCTCAAAATAAATGAATAAACTTAAATAATATATATATTGCCGTTTCTCAAGGTATCCTTTTCCTCTCTCACTATATTCTCTGTTTAGGTAATTGCATCCACACTTCACCTTCAAGTCCATTCTTTCAGAGGTAGCTCACAGAACTACATCTCCAATCCAGACCTCTCCACTCAACTTGACTCTTATCCAATTGCTTATTCAACAGCCCCATCTGAATGTCTCAAAGGAATGTTTCAGAATGTCTTCACATGTCCAAATGTCACCTCATGCTCTTGTTCCACAGATCTGGTCTTTTTTCATGGGTCCCTGTAGCAGGTAAAAGGCATCACCCTCCACTCAGTCACACAACAGTCATCCCAGAGGGTCATTCTTCATTGACAATATTGCTCAATTATCCTATCCAACTGATCTCAATGGATCATGTTGTTGTATAAGTTTGTCAATGGCAAAAAGTAGCCCATAAGAATCTTTATAAAAGGATTAAACTCAAACTTTGATTGTGATCTTACGGTATTTTTTTCATGTGAAGAAATCCATGTGTATGTCATGTGTTTTGCTTCCCCCCCCCAAATCTATTATTATATTGATAGAGTATACATTGTACCTCACAAAGAAGTATTTTTACATATAGGAAACACCCTGAATTTAAAAACAAGGATTGCATACAGGCCCCTATACTAAGAGAACAGCAACACCATATGGAATCTGACAGTAACCATCATTCAAACCTTCTCATCAATGGTTTAGTGAGGGGAATCACAGCCCCAGGAGGATGGCCCGGAGGGCCTGATGCCTGAGAGTAGGTGTGTAGAATGAACTGCATTTTGCAGGCCACATGAGCACCCAGGCACCCTGGGATCCATTGTGGATCTGGGACGTGCAGGAGTACACCCAGCCACCAGCAGAAACGTCTGGGGGACATACCTCCACACCAAACTCCACCCCGCTTCCAAACAGATTTACTTACCCATAAGGCAGGATCTCACCAGAAGTCCTTAGCCGTGCCATCTATGGGAAGTCCGCTGATGAAAGATACTTGGGAGACCCACTGAGGTCCTGTGTATCTTTCCTGGTCATGGCCAGAAGGGGTCTGATGCAAATGACCTTCCCTGTGCCAGCTGCACATCAGGAGTGCAGTACTGGGAACCGATAGCTCCAAGAAGATGGGTTGCTCTGCTGAGGTGCCCACCTGCTTGGGCAGGTGCTTGCAGGCTGCACTGCGCATGTGCAGGTGGCCCTACCATGTGTGTGTCCAGGCTCCAAAAGATCCTTCTGCTGTTGGCAGTGGTGGAGGGACAGTCACGGTCACAGGCAGGGACTTATGGGGGACACACTGGGCCACCAGGCTCCATATGCACAAAGTTGAAAATCAGGTACTGTGGGCTCAGGTGTCAGTTCATCATCACTCAGGGCCTGGGACAGATCAGTTCACACAAACCAGGAACTCTTTTCCTAGGTATTTTGTGTAGGACACATAAGCCTGGTGAAAAATCACAGACTGCAAATCTCCCTTAAAAAATCCTCAGTCTTCAGACAGTCCTCAGTAAAATCTAGGTAGCAATCCATTCCTACGAATGTCAGAGTTCCTGACATAACTTCTGGTGCAGATGTTGTTCCCTTACTACTGACATTGTCATCCACAGTTTTCCCATTTCCAGGGTCACAATAGTAAAGTGAGTAAAGAAGAGAACAAACACCTTTTCTCTCATCTTGTCTTCAGGCCATTAAACAAGGCTTCCTTTTATCCAAGTGTCTGTAATACTCCTAAAACGTTTTGTTGTTTTTTAAAGATTTCTTACACTTCTCCTGTATCTCTCTTTTCCTGCATTTGTAATTAGGCTTGGTTTTCCTTTCAGCCAAATCAGAAGTTCAAGTTCACTTAACTATCATTGCCTTATACTATGCTGAGAACCATTCCTCCTGGACAAGCCCTAGTCAGTGTCTCTGATTAAGTTTGTACCATCATGCTCTCTTAGGGTAAGTTTTTTTACCCAATCTAATTGAGCACCTGCATGTTGGCTTTTCACTGCTGAAGGATGCTGAAGGCAAGCTTTCAGTCTCAGGTGTTTGTTCATTGGGCCCCAAACATCTTCCCATTAGCCTCTTCAGATGTGTCTGAATCCTTAGTGGGTGGCCATCGCCTAGGCTCTTGTACTTGGAACCTCTTGTACTTATCTATAAAATAAGAATAGTTAAGCCATGGGGTGGAAATACTAAAGCTGAAAAAAACTGAGATGTCCTCATCTATTGTGTTTTAGACTGCTGCTCACAACCTGTTAGTAACATGAAAAATCACTTTAGTGGCTCTAATCAGCATTTGTTAAGAGTTTTTAAAACAAGCAAACCTGTGCACAGCACCTAGCAAGAAGTATGTCTTTATCATGAAACTGTTTCAGCTGTGTGCACACACCTGTGTATACTGGGTCATGATATAAATTTATTTTCTTACTGATCGACAAGAGTCTTGTAAATAAGATTAAGAGTTGGTCTAAATCAGTGGTTCTCACACTGTGGTCTCTACACAGCAGTGTCAACTATTATCTGGGAACTTATTAGAAATACAAATGTGAGGGGTGGGTACTTGGGTGGCTCAGTCAGTTAAGCGGCCAACTTTGGCTCAGGTCATGATCTCACAGTTTGCAGGTTCGAGCCCCGCATCAGACACTGTGCTGACAGCTCAGAGCCTGCAGTCTGAGTCGGATTCTGTGTCTCCCTCTCACTCTGCCCCTCCCCACTTGCACTCTGTCTCTCTCTGTCTTAGAAATAAATAAACATTAAAATAATTAATAATAATAATAAAAGGAAAGAAATACAAATGTAGGGGCCCCCTCCCAGACCCACTGAGTCAGAACCTTTTTGGGTAGGGTGTATATCAGGTAATTCTGATACACATAGAAGTTTGAAAATCATTGGGCTCTAGATAATTTAGCCTTTCTCAATCACAGAAGAGATCTGAGCCCTAGAGAAAATGATTTAGTGAGTCTTTTCTTATTTCTGCCAAATATGGTACATAGTAGGTATTCTAGATGCATAGGAGAAAAGCAAATTATATATGCTGGATGCCTTAGGGCATTAGGGCTTATTTCTCTCTTGGAAGTGGTTGAAAAGGACTGGTCTAGAATAACGTGCCAAGATTCTCTACAGTTGTCAAATTTATGTGACTTTATCCAGATTTTCCAAAACATAAAGTAATCCAACACAAAAATTTAAATACAATAATTTCTGCTTAAAATATACTTTATTCTTATCTCTACTGTGTTTGTAAACCATGATCCCTTTGTGATAATAATGAATTAACTCTTAACTATAGAGAACAAACTGATGGTTATCTGGGAGGAGGTAGGTGGGAAAATGGGTGAAATAGGTTATGGGGATTAAGGAGTGCACTTGTGTTGATGAGCGCCAGGTGATGCATGAAAGTGTTGAATCGATATACTATACACCTGAAACTAATATGACACTGTTAACTAACTGAAATTTAAGTTAAAACTTTAAAAAAGGAAATAAGTAGATAACTGTTGCTAAGTATTGGAAACTAAGATTGCTGAGGACATTCAAAATCAGCCTGTTTGTTAATCTAATCATAATGGTCATATTGACAAGCTCTCCTTAGGACAGTGATTTACAGCCCTTATTCTGTGTTAGCCCTATTTTCTTCACAGCACACCCCCAATCAGTATCTCTCATCACAATGCTGTGATTCTCCTGGGGACTCATGCCAGGAGGGAGGCTTGAAAAATCTCCTTGAAGACTCTAATCCTCCATACCATAGAGAATCACTACACTAGGATAAGAGACAAAGTTGCTAATAACAATCTAAATCAGCAGAGAACATATCATCCTACCAGAATAGCCTAGTTTTAAATAGGCATTGACTGAGTTCCAGGATGATACAAGAGCTCAGAGCATAATTCATCATTGTATACTTATTTATTCCTGCAAAGAATCACTTTATTCTCTCAAAAGAAAGCAAAATCTGGTCATGAGAAAGGAAAAATTTTCTTGTCAATCAACTAATCAACATTTCTTTATGCCTATTGTGTATGCATCAACGTACTAAGCAGTATGTAGGACATGGATGGTTTTATAGCAACTGGGTAGAAAAGATCAGAACACGTTAAACAAGCAACATAAAAATATAACATTAGTATATGTTAAATTACGAAGGACTAATTATGAAACTATTTGAAGCGGTTTTTAAGAAAAATAGATTTCTAAATCCACCCCTGCAATGTTGACCTAAAATGTATCATAGTCAAGGCCCAGGAATACGCATTTAAGTTAGTTATGATAGTCAATAGTTATGCTAGTCAATCAAGTGAGGCACCATCACCTTAGAAATTCACAGAGAAAAATTCATTTTAATTGGTGCAGTGAGGGAACACCTTCTTTGTGGTTTAGTGAAGCTGAGCTAAGCCTTGAGGATCTGGTAGAACGTGAGCAACGTAGCAGAGAGAGCAGAGGGGATCTCTGGGCACTGATCTAGAGCAGGAATGTTACCTGGGACAGAGCATTACGGAATCTTTGGAAAGTAGAGAATGCGTCCCTAAAGCAGGGAAGGCTTCCCCCAAACTGAGTCTTAAAGACTGAGCTGCCAGTCAGAGAATGAGGGGAAGGGGATTCCAGGCAAAGGACACCACCTGTACAGAGTACAGAGGAACAGAAGTGCAAGGGGTATTAAGTGAATAGTAGAAGTTCCACGTGACTACCGACAAGAATCGAAATACGCCACTCCAAAATATGCCACTTTGGCATTCAGATTATTTTGAGCTGAAGGAATTTGGGACACAACAGATGCAGAAAGAAGTCTTCTCTAAACTTCCATTAGCTGACTAAAAACAAACTTCCGAGGAACTAGGCCTGCCGTAAACACCACCCCAAGAGTTTTATGGCCGTGAAGAAAGTTGGCACCAAGGTGAGACTGCACAAAAAAACCTTACTGAAACAACCCTTATCTTCCAGTAGTTTCCCCATATACTTATCTTCCCACAGTTTAACACCCCTAGAAGCTCAAATCCCTTCTCTGTGTTTAGTTGCTTCTCCACCATTTATCACCCATTGTTAAAATGGTACATAAACTCTCAAATCTAACTACCTTTTTGGGGTTTTCACTTCTTTTCTGCGAAGCACCATGAACATAAAAAAAAAATTTAAAAAGTAACATCAATAAAAATGTGTAAGTCTTTTTTCCTGCTAATCTGTGTTTATCAGTTTAATTTACAGGCCCCATTCATTAAGAGGGTAGAGGAAACATTTTCCCTCCCGTATACTAGAATAGGCAGAGGAGGAAGGAGCAGAGGCCTATGAGAGGTAGGATAGGAGAAGTGATCAATAGCATTAAGAAGTAAAAGAATAAAATAATTGGAAATTACAAACTCACAGGAGGGCAAGTAAATTTCTGGGTGTACGTGTATATTATACATTGCCTGAGAGATAGGATCCAAAAACCATAGAGAACTGGTAGATTCACGTCCCATCTACAAGGGGCAACCTTCTCAACAAAGCCAATCATTGCTTCGATGGGCAATATGAGGCCAGTGCTGCCAAGTTACCTGATATATGTTTTCTTTCTTTCTTTTTCTTTTTTTCTTTTTCTTTTTTTTTTTTTTCTTGGAGAGAGGGCACAAGTGAGTGAGGGGCAGAGATGGAGAGGAAGGGAGAGGGAGAGGGGGAGAGAGAGACAGAGAGAGAGAAGTGGGGCTCACCTGAAGTGGAGTTTGTGCCCACCCAAAACAAGGCTCGTGCTCACCCAAAGCCAGGCTTGAGCTCACCTGAAGTGGGGCTTGAGCTCACCAATGCAGGACTTGAACTCACGAACCATGAGACCATGACCTGAGCCAAAGTCAGATGCTTAACCAACTGAACCACCCAGTCACCCACCTGATTTATGTTTTCAAGAAAAGAGCGATCCAGATTGTTAGATAATATCTCCAAACTATTATATGACTCAAAAATATTGGGCAAAAAAAAAAAAAACATAACTCAGGATGATATGGATACTAGTTTATTACCTCTGGGCTATAGTCCAAAAAAACTATTTACTGCACTCAGATGAGACCAGTATCTGTCTGGTTCACCATGTGCCTGATTTACAGGCTGGCAGGACAGGGCAAGTAGGCTGAAGTATCGTTGGAGAGACAACAGAAATCAAATTTGGAGCTTTCGTTCAGAAAGATCTGGTTATATCTTTATCTATATCCTCCATATCTATATCTCTTCCTCAATTTAAACACAGACAACGTATTTTTCTCAAACTTTGTAACATTCTCGAAAAATTGCCTGACTATATACTAACATGGCCAGAAATGTATACTAACATGTACTATTCACAAACTGAAAATATACTAACATAGCCAGAGGCATGATTTGAAAACAAGCATTCTTTATTAGAGTATTTGAGAGATGCCTGGCTGGCTCAGTTGGTGGAGTATGTGACTCTTGATCTTGGGGTCATGAGTTTGAGCCCCATGTTGAATGTGGAGCCTACTTTAAAAAAATAAATAAAATATAAAAAATAAAAAAGTAAAAGTATTTGAGACCCTACAAGGTTAATCCTAGATGCTAATATTTTACTGTGAAAGCACTGTTTTACTGTGCAAGCTGACAAGGATTGTATTTAGTAGCATGTACAACTCACTTCGTAAGCAACATGAACAAATCTATGGTCTTTCTTATTTTCTCCTTGTTGCAAGGTTATTCTAAAGGCAAATTCATTAAAACTGGAATATGCTGTTATTTCTCAAACTCTTCTATTTGAGAAAGAAAAATTACTTATTTTAAGTGCCTGTTTAGTCAACTCTTAGAAACCGTTCTTTGACAAATGACAAAACTTGTGTTCAAATTTGTACCTACTTCATTGCCATTATCCAAATTACCCTTGTATAGGTTCTGTAAGTAACTTTCTTAAGAATCTCAGCTGCATAAATTTTTAACTACTACATAATTCAAAACCTCCCTTATAATAATCTTTAAGATTATGACATAAAAAGATGTTCCTCTGAAAAACTGAAATCAGTTTTCATTTCAATTTTCCCCTCTGTATTTTTTTGTCACAAGTATTACATATGATTTCTATTTACTCTTTTCAAGATTTAGAAAGTCTGGTCTTTAAGATCCTTCAAGATTTTTACTCTCCAGGAAAGACAATGTGGTACACACAATGAACCCGCCAAAGTTATCTGTGTTCTAATTCTCAGAATGTATTCATATGTCACTTTACATGCAAAAAGGGACTCTGTAGATGTGGTTAAATTAATAATTTTGAAATTGGGAGATTATTTTGGATTATCTGGGTCCTTATAAGTGCAAGAAGGGGAGGAGACTAAGAGTCAGAGAAGGTGCCATGACATCAAGGAAGCAGAGACTGGGGTGATGTGATTACCTAAAAAGAAAAAGGGTCATAAGCCAAGGTATGAGGGCAGCTCCTAGGGGCTGAAAAGGGGAAGAAAACAGATTTTCCCCTAGACACTCCAGAAGGAATGCAGCTTTCCTGATTTTAGGCCTGCAATATCCCTTTTGGACATTCAACCTCCAGAACTGAAAGATGACTAATTGATCTGTCTTATTTAAAGCCACTAAATTTGTGGTAACCTGTTACAGCAGCAACAGGAAACGAAAACTGACAGTAACTAGGCCTCTTCAGGGATAGACACTAGGAGCATTTTTAATTAGTATTTTACACTCTTTCTGGGTACAAGTCTAATCAAAGGTTACCAGCATTGGTAAATAGCCCCCATGCCTCCTCACAAGAGTACCCACAACAAGTCATTATCCAGTCTCTAGCTAAGTACCTTCTACACAGAAAACTCATTTCTCAAAGTTTGAGAAAACTCATTTTTCAAAGATACTTGATGGACTTCAGATACCTCTAAGTATTAGAAAATTCATTATTGTACTGATCTGAGGCCAAAACCAGGGCTCCTTAACTCCTAGATCAGTGTTCTTTTCATTCTATTAAATTCAGCTTGAATAAGGTCTTTAGATACCCAGTTTAAAATACAAACAATTTCAAAATAAAATGCACAAGATTCCTAGTAAATCTTATAGAAACTATGACAACATTTACTTTTTTGTTTTGGGAGAAAGCCTAAGTGCGAGACGGGGAGGGTCAGAGAGGAAGAGAGCGAATCTTAAGCAGGCTCCGTGCCTATCATGGAGCCTGTCTTGGGACTCCATTTCACAACCATGAGATCATGAACTGAGCCAAAGTCAAGCGTTGTTCACTTAACCAACTGAGCTACCCAGGCACCCTGACAATATTTACTTTTTCAAGCATTGTTTTTATTGCAGCAAAGTTCATTATAAAATTATTTTTATAAACTATGTTGGCTACTCTCCATTTAAATTAATGATTTGCATTAGAGAAAAGAAGAAATTCAGGGGAGTCATCATTTGCTCACTCACTAATATTATGTGCTACAACTTACATCAAGCAGTGAGTCAAAAATGAAACCCTTTGGTGCCTGGGTGGCTCAGCTGGTCAAGCTTCCGACTCTTAATCTCAGGGTCCTGAATTCAAGCCCTGCCTTGGGCTCAGCGCTTGGCATGAAGACTACCTAAGGAAAAAAAAAAAAAAAAGAATGAAACCCTTTCTTTTCCCCAATTGATTTTGCATTAAACATTACTTTTAGTTAGCACCTTGAACAACCCTACAAGAACAAATTAGTATCCCATTTTCATTATAATTAGGTAACTATGTACAATACATAGATGCTTAAACAAATTCTACTAGCTAGATGTTCCTATTTTTTCATATCCTATATATGTCCTTATTTAGTCAAATAAGAAGAAATAAGAATTCAGATATGACTCAGTATCAAAATCCTTACTGGCCTTACTATTTTTAAGGATCATTAAGCTACTGAGTCTTAGTGTCATCGGTAAAACGGGTGTAATACTTACACAACCTTATAATGATTGCATAAAATAATATGGATCAAGGGAGTAATACCATGTCAAACATACCAAAGGCACATAATAAATGTTCATTCCTTCCCCCACTCCAGATGATGCAAAATAAGGGGAAGAGGGGCAACTGGGTAAAGATAGGGGCATTAGACACAAAAATGTTGAGAACTACAAAATAAAATTTGCTGGCAGTGTGGAAACTCTTTAAAGACCTATACAATTCAACATTATACCAATACATGTTTAAGTGTAATTTTCTAAGTATGCCGTCACTTTGAGAACAATTTTCTCATTTATCAGTAACTTCTACGTACATGCCCAATCAATAACTGCCGAAGAATCATAACCCATAGTGAACTGAATGTCACACGGAGCCAAATGTCAAAAACAATGATATTACAACAAAAAAGTTTATTCGCTGTTTAAATTGCGTGGATTTAAATATATACTATTCTATTTGATACAGAGTGAAGCCCTTCCCCCGCACCCCCGCCGCCTCCTTAAAATAAGGCGCCTGGGAATAAAAGGTCTGGAAAGGGCTTAAGAAATCAGGTAGAGAACGCAACAGGGGGAATGAAACAACTTTCTGAATTCCTCCTTGTCAAGGGAAAGTTGACGCCTCTCTAAGCCTGGAATAAAGCTACCGCAGCCACAGCGAAATCAAATGGCACGCTATCTGGCGTTCTCGGCACTGGCCCGTCTACGCCTGTCCTAAGGAATTAGAGTTTTCCCTTTCCCCACGCCCCACAGCTCAGGCGAGAACACGCCAGCACGCTGCGGGCATCCACCCGGATGACTCCCCGGGCTCCCAAGACTCCGCTTCACAGCCAACACCCACCAAGTCCTGAGCCGCCACCCCCCAAGCTCCTCCTGCGCCCATCTCGCTCCAACATTCGCACATGCGTACACCCAATAAAGAGAAGTCAGGGCGCTCCCCCTCGAAGTAGGTCCCCACGCCCAGCTGCCACGCAGCCAGTCCTCCTGCCCTTCTTCCGGCCACCGGCTTCGCTATTCACTAATACGCATGTGTAATACGGTGCCGCCCAGCACCGCTTTAGCCGGCAGGGGTGGGGCGGAGGGCGGGACCGAGTTTCTTGCGCACGCTCCGGGCATGCGCAGTGCAGCGGTTGAGGCGCCAGCTGTCGACTTGGAAGTTCCGGGGAGGCGGCGCATGCGCGAGTGTACGCGTTGCCGGCGAAGAGGGGAGCCTGACGACTCGGAAATTTGAATACCACAGTAGCATGGAGTGTGACCTCATGGAGACTGACATCTTGGAGTCGTTGGAAGATCTGGGGTAAGACTGCCAGGGTACGGGTCTCCTAAACCTCACACTGCCGGCCCCCGGGAACACCTCCTCCGCCCCAGTCGGGGACACCTGCCTTTGCACGCCGCACCCGGTGGCTCCTGGCTGTCGCCTCCATATGGCTCCCGAACCCCAATGCCACGTCCACTGTCTGCCCTGCCGGGTCGGGGCCCTCCTAACGCGACGACCGTAGGCCTGCCCTGTGCTCCCTGCAGCCGAGTTACCCGCAGCGTTTGTCAGTCATGCGTGTCATTGTCTGGGCTCTGGGTTCTCGCCACCCCCCTCCTCGAGCTTCTCTTCTTGCTCCCCATCGTCTTGCCCTACCCCCTCACTCTGGAGGTTGCCAAAGTTGATTCTCTTTTTTCCTACTCGTTCTCCAAACTTCTGCTCGTGTCCTGAGCCCCTGCTCCTACCCCACCCCATTTTCTCTCAAAAAAATCTCCTTTGCCCAGTCATCTCTGCATGCACTCAGGCTTCCCTAAGCCACATGCCTGCATCCATTCCGCTAGCCACCTCACTTATGTACCTAACCTGTCACCATCTTCATGGGAACCATTTGCTGTTTCCCCTGACAGTGACACTCTACTTCTTTAAGCCACCATTAGTCCCGACCCTTAGAGTCCTCTTCAGCCACCACATCCCCTGCATGTTTGTTGTGCATTTTGTCTCTTCTTACAGTTACCCAACCATGATTTAGTATCTAGAAGCTGGGAATAGGGCTTCTGATCTCTCTGGGTCACTGAGATCAGTGTACTCTATTAAAACTTGAGAATTTAGAACCTTTTGGACTACGGGTGGTTCCAGAAATAAACTGTAGAATTACATTATGTGTCTACAGGTAAATGGTGTCCAAAAAATACAGATTTAGCTAGCTGTATTTATAAAATAACAAGTCCTTTGTCAAAACTCTCCCCAAGGGTGTTCATGACATGGAAACCTTTGGGGGAACCTTTCTTTAGGAAAGTCCACCGAAGGGGCCCCTGGGTGGCTTAGTCGGTTAAGCTCTGACTCTGGCTTATGTCATGATATCATGGTCTGTGAGTTCAAGCCCCGCATTGGGCTCTGTGCTGACAGCTCAGAGCCTGGAGCCTGCTTCAGATTCTGTCTCCCTCTCTCTGTCCTTTCCCCACTTGCGCTCGCTCGCACTGTCTCTCTCTCTCTCTCTCTCTCAAAAATAAATATTTTAAAAAGTTAAATAAAAAAAAAAAGGAAAGGAAAGGACACCATGAGGTTCTCAGAGTCTGCCCATTTAAGTAACTTGCTGTCCTGGTAGAAATTTTTGAGAAAAGAATTGGTGGTGTTTATCTTTTTTTGTTACAGTGAATTATCATTGTCTCTCTCTTTGGAGCTTGCTCTGAATTTTCAGAATATTCCAGACTTTAGGGGGCTTATTTCTTTGATTAGAGTATAGGTAAAAGTCACATTCAGCAATATGGTCTCTTTGGCAGACATCTCAGACTAAATTGATTGCTCACATATGAATCCATTCATTCAGTAAACATTTTTAAGGAGCACTTGTGCTCTGGGGCAGTGTTGGGCTGATCATTTACTAGCCCAAAGTGAGGTAGAAGAGAAATTCACACTGTGAGAAAATGCTGCGAGAACTGAGGACGAAGGTCTCTTTACACTTGGAAAGCAAATAAAGTCCCAAAAGCTTCCTAGAAGAAATGACACTTAAGGTTAGCATTGAAGGAGTAGTAGACTGAGGGAAGAGAGCCTTATTTAAATGGAGTCATTCTGCTTGGGTAGATGTTGCCTAAAGAATTGGTGATGGATGCTGTTTCTTCCCATTATTGTTCTACCCTTTTCACTGTATTTTCTGGAGTACTAAAAAAGTAGTTGTTACTGTAATCATTGTAATCAAGTAAACATTTGAGATGGGTTGTAATGTACAGCCCATCAGATTGAACCATCAGATTTTCCGAAAACTTTGCTATAAATTTTAAGCAAAACTACTGAGTTTGATGACATTCAGTCATTAAAATTCAGGCCTGATTGATTGACATGTACGTTTAAAGGATTCACTGAGAATTATTACAGTTTAAATGACTATCGTTTATCTTTAATCTGGCACACAGTATAAATTCAATAACTATTTGTAGAATAAACTAACAAATTCTAAATGTGTAACACAAGGAGACATTTGTAGGCCTAGTCTCTATATTGCAGTATCTAATAATTTGTGGGTTGAATCTAGATGCCAGGCTATATAATCTCACTTTTTGTGTAAGGTTTTTTCCCATTCAATTCAGTGTATAAACACTTAAGTGCATTTTAAAAGAACCAAATTATTGTCATTTCTCGAACATCTCTGTACCTCCAAACTTCAAATTATCTTAAGTATACTTAATGTTCATCTTTAATAACAGTGTTTTTATCAGTATTTCACTTAAAAGATAAAATAATCTTCTGAAGAACATATATTTTAAAATTGCTTTGAGAATGACAGGATCTTTGGTTCTAGTTATATTCTAGGCTGGGGTTCATTATTACTGTTGTCTTTTATGCATATGTGAACATTTAATAATATTTTAAGATTATGCTTGAATCACTTAAAAAGGGTTAGGATTCAGATGCACCAGTTTGCCCAGACATCAACTTGCCAGCAGTTATTCATGTTTTAAATAAATCCAGACATTTCTTGAGTACTAGTATGTCTTAATAGTCTTAACTGTCATTAAATCTAGAAAAAGCAAATAATTGATTAACTGACAAGTTTTTGCTTTTAAAGAAAGTCATTAAAAAATTATCTAATTCATTTCTGGAAAAATTTCTAGAAAAGATAACCTAAGTTATATTTCTGAAATTGTAAACTATAGTATAATGAGCTATCACTTTTTAATGTTTTAATTTCAATTAAGTTAAAGTAAGAAAATCTTTGTACAATAAGAGCTTTCAGTGAATGGATAGAAGTTGACATAATTTAGTAGTGTATGTGATTCTATTAAATACTCCTATGTATTTTGAAGAATTGAAATGCAATTACCAAGTAGCTTATTTTTCTATTTTGTTAGATTAAAATTAAAAACTTAAATTTTATTTTCTGTAAATTTTATTTGTATTTGCAGGTTTAGAAATTGGTCCTCTAACTACAAATAATACATAGATAAATTGTATAAAATATTAGGTGTGATTTTATATTCTTCTGAAGTATAATTTTTTACTTACCAGTTACAAGGGTCCATTGTTGGAAGATGGCGCTCTGTCTCAGGCAGTCTGTGCTGGAGCCAGTTCCCCTGAGTTTACCAAACTCTGTGCTTGGCTGGTGTCTGAATTAAGAGTGTTCTGTAAACTAGAGGAAAATGTGCAAGCAACTAACAGTAAGTAAACATTCAGTTTTAGGTGCAAAACATAAAAGTAAAATTGGGGTATTGTCAGTTGAACATTATTAGTACTAAACCTGAAGTTTTAAGTTTTTTCTAAGTGTAAAAAGAAAAAAAAAAACATTAAAAGTTGAAGTTAAGTGAAAGTTGAAAAGATCTTATTACTGAGATACAGAAATGGGAGACAAGTATTGCATATATGAACTTTCCATTCTTTGTAAAACATGACTTGTGAGCTCTTAAATTGGTGGCTAGAACTCAAAGTTGGAATGTTTTTCTTAGGACCACTAGATTCCAGGAGGACGTGTGGCATGTAAAGTAAATGCATTACAATTCTTTTATACACGGGAAGAAAGAGAAAGAACACTTTCTTAAGAAGTTTTCTGTATCGCAGAAATGTATCACTAGATCCACCACAATCAGATGCAGCACCATCAGATTTACAGTGTTGAGAGCTGTTTTATACTTGCCAATTTTGTTATTGTATTAGCACTACTTTGTTTATTCTGCAAAAGAGACAGAAGCTTGGAACCTAACACTACACCATCTGGCTCCCTCCTACCATAGGTAAACCTACAATGGGAGACAAAGATAAATGCCTACTTGTTAACCTACGCTCATGGAGAACTACACACCTACTCCCCACCCACACCCGACACAATCCCATTTGAAGAGCTCACGTTTTTACATGTTTAGTATATTTAATGTGCACATGTTAGTTGCAGCCGTTTGCAATTATTAAGGACACTGTAGCGTAACAGTAATGATAGCATGGCTTACATTTATTGAGCATTATGTTCTAAGCATTTTCTATGTGTTAACTCATTTAAAACCTGAGGCAGGTTTTATTGCTCTTTTATACATGAAACAAGAAAGCACAGCTAGGTTAAATGCGTTGTCTGAGGTCACCCAACTAGTGCATGATATCACCAGAGTTCAACCCCAGCAGTCAAGATTGGGGGTCAGCACTCTTAATACTGCCTCTTGGCCTCACATTTCAGAGACTATAGGAACTTGTGAAAACATGTATACTAGATGATAACTATAACCTGGAGCCCCTTTCAAAAGAAAACATCTCATAGAAGCCAACATACAAAACAGGTAAAGTGTACCTATTTGGTTGAAGTTAAGAGGGAGTATGTTTAACACAAGCCTCTCCTCCTCCCTGGCTCCTTGTCAAGGAGTTATTTGGAATTTGAGTTTACAGAACAGTTTGCAAAACAGTAATACAGCCTTCCCATTTTACAGATGAGAAAATGAACTCAGATCAAGTGATTCAGAGTTTGTTGATTTTTGCCCCTGTGTGATAGAAAGCCATTAGAAAGAATGGTAAGGAAGAAGGGGCATTGTTTTTCCTTGGTTCACGAGATAAACTCTGTACTTAACGTGTTATGGGAATACAGAATTACAAGTCATGTTTGCTAACTTCAGATTTAATCTCATTGGGAATGTTAGGCACAAATGGAACCACTGGAGGTTTAGTACAGTAATTCAGTGCTTCACTTTATGGTTCACAGCAGGAGGAAATCAGTGAGCGCAGCAGCACTTGGGGAAGGTTCTATCAAGGAGCAAGACCACTGGGCTTTGATGGGCAGGTGAGGTTTGATAGATGAGAAGCACATAGAGGGCATATCAATCGCAGGGAATAACTTAAATGAAGGCACAGACGTGGAAATGAGTCTGCCTGTTCCTTCGACAGTGAGGAGACTGGCGTGGCACAAATGGAATATTTGTGGAGGTAGAGGGTAACTACTATATATATGTCATAGGTACTACTACATAGCAGTTTGCAGGGAAGGTAAAGTGGAGAAGCCGTGAAGAAGAATCTTTAAGGGCAGACAGATAATTAGATTAGGTGAGGTAGAAATTAGGAAACCATTAAACATTCTCCAATAAGGGAATAACCTAATGAAAACTTCTCAAGAACAGAAGTTGGCAGTGGTGTGAGAAAGGAAGGATTTAGAAGTCAAAGTAACTTGTGTTAGGAATATCCTGTTAAAACTTGCAACTTACATATATAACTTTTATGCTAATAAGAAAAACAATTTTTATTAAACAAGGTTATTTTAATTCTTAAAAGGCCCGAGTGAAGCTGAAGAATTCCAGCTTGAGGTGAGTGGGCTACTAGGGGAGATGAACTGTCCGTATCTTTCACTGACATCTGGGGATGTGACCAAGCGCCTTCTCGTTCAGAAGAACTGCCTCCTTTTGCTCAGTAAGTTCATAGCTACTAGAATGTAGCTGTTATTTTTTATTCATGTTTTCTTTGACTAATAAACTGGCTGTTTACCATTTCATTACGGATTGAAATCAGAATGCTACATATTTTAAAGAAAACTATTACATTTTCAACTTAGAAGCTAATCGTGGTCCTGTGCACTGGTAGCAGCGTTGTTTTGTAATTACTCCTCTTTTATCATTTAACTTTCCTGGTACTCGAAGTATTATGCTTCACCTAATGTGACCGTAGGTAGTGCCCAGTATTCAAGTGTGTGATCATTAAACCTTAGCGTTCTGGACTGGAAGCACATTTTAAAACAGACTAGGAAGGTAGTGTGGGAATAATGAAGATTTTTTAAAAAAATTAAAGTGTTGTATATTGTGGGTATTTCTTTGTGGCTGGGTAATTGGGGGTTTTGGTTTTGTTTGTAAATCTATCAAATTACAATGTAAAATTTTCTGGAATAGTATTTGAATTTTTCCTGCACTTACTGATCATTCTGGGAAATAAACTGTTACAAAAACTTCTTTCTTTCCATGTTTTTTGTATACTAACTACGATTTCTTTCTTCACCCTGAAAAACAGTAAGTAGACTCACAAATTTTATTGCCTTAAGTGAACCCTGCAGTAAACACAGCCAGTAGTCTTAACTCACAAGTTTTGTAGCATCTGCGACACATTTAGATTAAGCTTTGGTTAAGTGAATATTACAGTTCTTATTATGACATAAATAGGTCGGGGTTTTTAAAATATTGTCTTTATAACTGTGGTTTCTGAATAATGTGACAGCTCTAATTTTGAAAGTTCAGTTTTTTAAAAATGGTGTTCATAGCCATTATACCCAGACACTGAGTTATTCCAGAATCACTTTCATAATTTCCCCTTTGTTGAATGATTTTTGGGGGGTGGAGGGGGGTATACACATAAGGTTAGATACTGCTTGAAATACTAATACTGCTGCATGTAGTTCTTAGGTGTGCATTCAGTATCCTTCAAATTGTGCAATTTCTAGAACTGTCTCAGCCACAGTGTACTCACTCGTTCTTCCTTTGTAACACTGCTTACCAAAACCTAGTATTTGGCACTCGAGATATGTTATCTTACATAGGAAGATAAGAACTTTATGGAAAGCTTAGTAATGATCATGAATAACTAATGTTTTCAAAGAGCTAAGAGTTTGGCCTTTTTAGTGTTCATACTTATAAAAACCACTTTGAATATAAATCTTTATAAAATGCCTTTGACTCTTTCCTGTTTCTTAAGCAGACTGCACTGAATATTATTTTGGACTCGGGGTCATAATTTATAGACTTTAATTTTTTTTTTAATGTTTATTTTTTGAGACAGAGACAGAGCATGAACGGGGGAGGGGCAGAGAGAGAGAGAGAGAGAGAGAGAGAGACAGAATGCAAAGCAGGCTCCAGTCTCTGAGCTGTCAGCACAGAGCCCAGTGCAGGGCTCGAACTCACAGACTGTGAGATCATGACCTGAGCCAAAGTCAGAGCCCGAATGAGCCACCCATGCGCCCCTAGACTTTATTTTAATGTGCTATCAACTCAAAAGCTCCTCAGTAATATACAACTGTTTGCTTCTCAACTAAATGACTAAACCAACTAAAGGTTATGCTGCTCTTGGAATTCATGCACATATACATTACTCCCTCCTCTATCTTTGCTTCTGCTGTTTCCCCTTTAAAATATTCCCCTCAGTTTGTATTCCCTCTGTCATGCTAGTATTTATGTACATGTGCTCATTTTCTTTTCGCTCTGTATAAATATTTCTCATCTTTCCAAGTATCAGTTGTCACATCTTAATGCTATAATTTTACTTCTCCAGCACCCTTGAACTTCTTAATATGAAGCTTTTAATACATTGTGTTCCAAAGGGGAATATAACCAATCTCGTTAGAATTGTTAGTAGACTAGACTTTGAATGAGTGGCTAAAAAACTCTCCGGTGTCCGGTTAAGAAGTTTTAGCTGTTCATTGCCTGTCTGGTTGTCCAATTATTTCCCTTAGGTAAAATAAGTCAGATATCGGAGTTCTTAATAGATGAAGAATTATTCATCTTTTTATGCATATATTCTTTATTCCTAACTAGATTGCCAGTAGAGATCATCTGTTTTGTTTTGTATTATATTTCCAGTACCCTTCCTAGTACTTTGAACTTCAGTTACAGTTAATGTTTTTTTTGATGGGAATTGTATTGGTGAACTAATTTTATGGATGCCTGAGCTATGTTGTCCCAAATTTGGAGAACCAGTTCATTAAATCATATGATTTTCTAGAACAAGGGTTGGCAAACTTTTTCTTTACAAGGACAAGGCGGTGAATATTTTCAGCTTCGTAGGCCATAAGGTCTTTGTCACAACTCCTTAACTCTGCTGTTGTAGCACGTACCAGCCAGAGAGGTTATGGAAATGATCATGGTAGTGTTCCAGTAAAACTTTATTTAGAAAAACAGTGGTTATTTTCATGACCATGGAGTTTTACTTTTTTGGTCTTTTAACTCATACAGTTTGCTGTATAGAACACATTAAGATTTTATCAAAACCATTTAGAATGACCTTTCCAGCAGCTTGGCTGTTATTTATTGTTCTAGCATAACACCTTGGGTATAGGAAATGAGATACCCAAGCTGATCATTCTTTGGTATTTCTCATAGGACTTAAGAGCCCAGAAAATGTCTTTTTCCAAACCTCTCTTTCTAATGTCAGAAGGTTCTCACTTTGTCACATAACCGGAAATCCTGAGATCCAAATGATTATTAATCATCTTTCATAAAAATTTAAATGTCCTTGGAAAGGTTAAAGAAATAAGAGTAAATATTTTATACCTTCAGTCACCTGAAGCAGATTGCAGCCCTCATTATACCTGGCTGAAATCAACACATAAGGGGGTGATATTGATACAGAAGGACTCTGCCAAGGAAAGCTTAGAAAGTTCTGTTGCTCTTTTTCAGGGGAGTTGGGGGGAGTGGGGAGAGAAGGAGGAAGGTAGGGGAAAGGGAATATTGAGAAGATCAAAGATGGAAGAGGGGTTTCTTTAAACAGCCAGAGAGGGTGGCATTAGGCTACTGGAGGCTGTGAGAAAGGATCTTTGGGGAATTCCGTGCCCTTCCCCTTTTGTAAGTTAAGTTTTTATTACTTGAAAATGTTTTATGCCAGTTCTGAACAGACTACCTAAATTTTGGAACGTAAGAGAGCAAGAGAGTTCCATCACTGCTGCATGTCAGTAGTGAGAAGTAAAAAAAAATAATAACCAGTTCCAACTGTTGCTGAGGATTGCCACCTGCCACCTTTGGTAAATTTGTTAGCAGATGCCAACCCCTGTTCTGGATAGTGGGATAACACAGATCCAGATTTTTAGATGTGATCTACCTTGTTACTTTGGTTTCAAAGAAGAATCACTTATTTTAAATCACCCTTTAAACATATATTGATTAAATACCTGAATTACAGAACCAGTTTATATGTTATGTCATTTGCAGGTAAAAATGGTTTTCTTTTCTTGTTTTTATCCATTCTTGCAGCTTTAAAAGTTACGTATCACTAGGTCTATAGAGTTGTGACTCCAGACTTATGACTATTAACTGTAGCTGTATCTCATTTTGAAATCTTATTTTGTTTACTTCAGCATACCTCATCTCAGAACTAGAAGCTGCCAGAATGCTCTGTGTGAATACTCCTCCAAAAAAAGCTCAAGAAGGAGGCGGTAGTGAGGTCTTTCAAGAGTTGAAAGGCATATGTATTGCTCTAGGAATGTCCAAACCTCCAGCCAATATAACTATGTTCCAATTCTTCAGCGGGATTGAAAAAAAAGTAAGACCTTTAGTACCAGATTGTAGTGTATTAAAGGCATAGTCCTACATTTGTTTGAAATGAAGCAAGTTAATTTCTCTAAATGGGAACCTAATGTGCATATTATTGTTACTAAATGAGTTTTGGGTTTTAAATCCTAGATACCTTAAAGAGAAATTAGTGCTTTACTATTTTTTTAAACTTGTGAGCATGTTTCTTTTTCAAAAAGGAAGCTTTATGCTTTGACTTATAAACTGAAATAAGCTAGGTATAATGTAAAAAGAATTAAGACTTAAGTCCTTTTTAAAATTTTATCACTGAACTTTGAGGCAATTAATTTTTAAGGTCTTTATCATTAAATGTTATCACCTTCCTTTCCATTGACTGGACAGAAAAGGATGTCAATGTTTTTGGTTTTTTAATCCAGTCACTTTGAGTCTTACATGTTTCAGATGGCGAGCTAGGTTTGTTGACCACTACTAACAACCTAGTATGTGAAAATAAGTCAGAATTATTTTTATGCCACACGTAATCTACAGTTAAGAGGTTTTAAAAATATAATTGACTAGGAATAAGCAATTTTAATAAATAAATATAAGAGAATGGTATTTGTTATAGCAGAGTTATTCTCTGTATGCATATCTGCTGGACTCTAAGAATTGGTACATTTGCATTGTGGGGTCAGTGGACACCATGATGCACAAATTCGGCTGAACTCTACAGGGGAGCAGCACTGTATCCATAGTCTATATTTTCTGTGTGTTCATTCATCCATTCAGCAAATACCCATTGAGTGCCTACTGTTGTCAGGCACTGTTCTAGGTACAGTGAAGGAATCATGCTTCCATAGGCACTTGAGGAGTGGGACAAGTGAGTGTCTTTATCGTGTGGGTCTTGTACATTTCAAAACATCCTCCACCTTTGCCTCTGTCAGGAATCTTCTTTTGATGGCAAGATATGATGGGAAATGGGAAGATGAGGAAGATATGTTTTACTTGTAGATTTGTTTATTCATTCATTTATGTGTTTGTGTCAGTTAAAGGAGACCTTAGCAAAAGTTCCACCTAACCATGTGGGAAAGCCTTTATTGAAGAAGCCAATGGGACCAGCCCACTGGGTGAGTAGCAGTCATCTTGAATAAACTCGGTAAAGAACCATCTGCCTCTCTCATGGTGTTGACACTTACAGTTTGTGTTGTTTATGTTTTCTGATATGTAATATCCTAGCTGGACATTCTCAGAATCAGTTTTGTGAATCTTAAGATTTAGGCAGAATAATTTTATTTGTGTATGATTAGAAGCACTTACCTCATAATTTGTAAATATTTCACATAGCTAGTAAAAAATAAATTGCAGTCGAGTATGTTTCTAATTGCCAAATGGGTTGCCTTCAAGCCAAAAATGTCACTGGGCTAAGCTTCACACAGTGAAATATGGGAAGGCTTAATGAGAATTCTGTGCTTATTCTTTATTATGTTTTGAGACATTGTTTTGCCTATTTTTTCATCAACTTACTATAACTTTTAGTACTATATCAAGTAATTTGCTTTGTGCTAAGTGCTGGGGAATTAATTGGTTATGAATGAAGCAGACACAAGTTTCTGCCCTCTTGGAACAGGGGGTCAAGCAGACTTAAATTCTAACTGGTCTTTTAAATTTTGTTTTTAGGAAAAGATAGAAGCAATTAACCAAGCCGTAGCCAATGAATATGAAGTTCGGAGAAAGCTGCTAATAAAACGTTTGGATGTCACTGTCCAGTCTTTTGGCTGGTCTGACAGAGCTAAGGTACATACTAAATAATTTAAAAGAGCAGAGTATTTATAGACATGATCCTTAAACATTCCTAGCACAGGTTAGCTATGGTGGAGACTACAAGAGAAATGCATAGGAGACACATACAGGAATTTTTCTTTAGTGAGTTGCTGAGTAGCAACTCTTCCAGCTATTCAGCAATAATGAAGAAAACATTTTTTTCAGGCTTTTCAGTTTTTTTTTTTAAGCAAAACCGTATGTTTTAGGCCCTACTAAGAGTACCCATTTGTAAGAGAAATGGATAGAGTATTTAAAAATCACTAAAATAAAAAATTTTGAAATCACTTGTTTGCTATACTTAAAGCTAACAATTTAATTTGCTACTTAAAGTGAGAAATACTGGATTTAGCAAGACCAGATATTACTGTGCATTTATAGAGAATTGGAGAATCTGGTAAGACTTCAGTTTTACTTCAGATTAAATGAGATAATCCAGGTAAAGATCTTGGTCATTCAACAGATATTTATTAAATATTAAATATCTACTATACGATCAGTAAGCGGAAAGAAATTGGCACACTTGACTAATTTGACCTCCTTAGGAACCTGAAGTGGAGCTGATCCTTGAATTTATGGGGAGGTTGGTCCAAATGTGTATGAGGTATTCCCTTAATAGTATATTCCTGTTTGAAAACAGATTTTTTTTCTGAATTTTAGTTAACTGACTCTGAAATGGTTTTTATTTAGTTCTCCGGTTATTTGCTAATAATATGTTATTTTCACCTGAAATCTTTAAACCTTAGCAAAGCCCTATTTGGCTGCTACATTGTTGGGGTAGATATTTATCAACTTACAATTCTTCAGTGTTGGAAAGGGGTTTTAGAGATCGGTCTTAATTCCCCTCATTTTGCAACTGATGAAAATGGAGGCTTTGTCTGAGACCTCACAGCTACTTGGTAGCAACACATGGCGCAAATGGTTCTCTCCTGTGACTGTTGTAGGAAATACCAGAAACAATCATTTCACTCTCAGCGGGGTCCATGCACTTGAAAAACAAAAACCTTGCACCTCTTGTAGCTAGAAAACCGTCTACTGACTGACGTCAGTGCACTGACTGAGGCACTGACAAACCGTGGTCCTGAGTTTGCATCGGCATGACAGCACAGGGCATCCTGACCCTGTGTGTTGGAGCTGCTGTTTCTCTCCCCATTTTGGACATCTCTAAAATAATCATGTTTAGTCTAAGTGATATTTAATATCCTTTTGAACCATAATACACAGTGATTTTACAAACTATATTAAATGTATTGGGGAAGATCAGCATTGTACAGATTACTTACACAAATCTTTTTTTGTTTCCTCTAATGGAATTTAGGTACTGCTATCTCATTTTGAAACTTGGTTTTAAATAACTTCATAGAAATTACTTTATATGCACAAAATGAACTTGTTTCACATAATGAAATTTATGTACTTGTATCACTTTGAAATTGCATTTTAAATCAGTTTTATTTGCAACATAAAACTATTTTCTCAAAAGTGTTTGTTTCCATTCAACAAACAGTGAGTCGAGCACTTACTATAGGTACAAGTAGAAAGAAATACAAGACATTCAGGAAACATTCCTCCAGACAAACTATGGAATGACAATCTCTTTATCCTATTAATTATTAAAGAAAACTTTTTCAAATAAAAAGTCACTGATCATCCCATTGTTTTAACCACAATAGCTGTTTTCATTTTTAGTATTATCTCCCTTCTTTTGTCTATATACACAATCATAACAAACCTTTTTACATTCTATTTTTTCACATAATTTAAACATTTACCGTCCATATTTTAAGACCTGCATATAACTGACACCAAATATTATTTGTCTTTGTGTATCGTACTTGTAACTGTTGCTTCCAAAATTTAGTAGATTGGAGATTGTTGTTTCTCACATTTAGATTAATTTGTCTGGGAAACATTTCTTATATTTGTTTGAACTTGACTTTCTTGTGTGTGAAATTTCTCTTTATGTCCTTTGCTCATTTATCTTTTGCAGTCTTGTGTTTCACACACATCTAAGTGGCCTGCCCCGGTGTCCCAGTTTCCCAGTGTTTTGTCTCTCAGGAGCTGACAGTTTTAGTCATTAACTTATCCTTCTACTAAATGGTTAATGTACACCTTTTTTCCTTATTTATTACTTACAATAGAGGAAAGTATTACACAGGGGGATCACTCTGGAAGAAATGTGTCCTGTTAACATAATTAGTACAAATTAATCATAGCTAACATTTTTTCTCATTGTAAGTAAAGATGAGAAAATTAAAAAGCAAAATTACTGAAATGGTTTACATCCTTGTATCTACCTAGATAAAACGAATATGTTTGATCTGAGACCAATGGCAGGGGGGAACCTTTTTACGTTTTTGGCCCCACAATCCTAAAGGGAAGCCCCTTGACCCTTTGTATCTCCCTCCGAGCCACCTGCCAACATTATTCTTTGCTCTATTAGCAGGTCTCACAGTTGTATCTTCAGATAGTTATTGACTAGGTTGGAGCAGTGGTGAGTATAATGTTTCTCCTCCAACCTTAAACCGAGTAACATTATCAGACATTTGGGAAGTCTTGAACATATTTAATATCAGTGTCTCTTTTTCATTTTGAAAATTTACTTTTGTCTTTGAACACTTTGTTTCAACAGAGTCAGACAGAAAAATTAGCAAAGGTTTACCAGCCAAAACGCTCAGTCTTATCTCCTAAAAGTACTATTTCTGTCGCCCACCTTCTGGCTGCAAGACAGGACTTGTCGAAGATTTTAAGGACAAGCAGTGGCTCTATAAGAGAAAAGACTGCCTGTGCCATCAATAAGGTGATTAAAGTATCTTCACTTTTCTTTCACATACATTTATTTCTATTTATAAAAATACAGTTTAAAACCTCTTTCTTACCCCATAGGTGTTGATGGGCAGGGTGCCTGACAGAGGAGGTAGACCCAACGAAATTGAACCTCCACCTCCAGAGATGCCACCATGGCAGAAAAGGCAAGATGGCCCCCAGCAGCAAGCAGGAGGCCGAGGAGGAGGGAGAGGTGGTTATGAACATTCCTCATATGGAGGACGAGGAGGTCATGAACAAGGAGGAGGGAGAGGTGGACGTGGTGGCTATGACCATGGTAGCCGCGGGGGAGGAAGAGGAAATAAGCATCAAGGAGGCTGGACGGATGGAGGGAGTGGAGGAGGAGGAGGTGGCTACCAAGATGGTGGTTATCGAGATTCAGGTTTCCAGCCAGGTGGCTATCATGGTGGTGGCCACAGTGGTAGTTATCAAGGCGGTGGTTATGGTGGCTTCCAAACATCTACATATACAGGAAGTGGTTACCAGGGTGGTGGATACCAGCAGGACAATAGATACCAAGATGGTGGGCATCATAGTGATCGAGGCAGTGGTCGTGGAGGGAGAGGTGGTCGTGGAGGCCGGGGTGGACGTGGAGGCCAGGGAGGAGGTTGGGGAGGAAGGGGGAGCCAGAATTATCACCAAGGGGGACAGTTTGAACAGCACTTCCAGCATGGAGGTTATCAGTATAATCATTCTGGTTTTGGACAGGGAAGACATTATACTAGTTGAGGCTACGGAACCTTACATTTTGCTAGAGCTCAAGTAATAGAAACTTAGTTTCAGAATTCTGAGTCCAGCATCAATTTTGAATTAATGTGAGACCACAGGTGGCAGGCAGATTCCTGCTTGGCATAAGTATTTGTAGGTCTTCATTCAATTCTGTTTTTGTTTTTTTTTTTTTTAAGGACTTACATAATGCAGTTTGTTTGAGAAACATATACAACCTCTCTCCTTTGTATGAAGAATTTTTTAAAAGGTAATTAAAATTGCCTTTAATCGACCAGTAGACTAATGCCACAGTCAGAACACGTGTACTTTTTGGGGAAGAAATTACTTGAATAAGTAGTTTTCAAAAAGTTTTGAAAATGAGGATTCTCCTAGATTTTTTTAGACTTACAACTAGGAAGGCTTCCTCATATTAACAGTCCATTTATATGTGTTTTCCTTGAAGTATTCTAATGCCTATTTTCCAAGCACAGTTCTGCCCCGATTGGCTTTTTATTCAGAGAGATTATGCCACATTTGCTTCATGATAGAACTTTGGGTCTGTTCCTATTAAATGAGCTCTTCTGCAGATAGCACATTCAGTAGCCTTATTCTTTTGATGGAATACTGTACCATATGCTCAACTCTGAAAACCTTGAACACGGCCAAAATCCGTAAAGATTATAAAAGCAAACTAAGTTGTGAACCTATAATACATGTAGGCATTTATATAGTATAGCAATTCAAACTGACCTGCATCCATTCAAAACAAGTTCCTCCTTAAACCTTATTTTTACTTGAAATCTGTTAGAAGAAACAGCAAACTGAAATTTGTTTTATGCACGAGTTAATACCACTGGCTCAGCAAATACAAAATTAGTTTGCTTGGGGCAGGAGACTTTTTTTGTAATGGAAGAAATGCACTACCAAGTAAGAGGACAGATTTTTGCTTAGTGCAGGAGGCCCTTTATTATTGCTGCAGAAAACAAAAGCCTGGCTGAGTTGATGTTTTACATTCTCCTTTACTGAAATCTACATGAAGCTTCGGGCTGGGTTTTTGTAAACGTAAACATTGTCAAGCTGTGAAAGAAAATGGCTGGAGGTGTGCTTTGTGTGAAAGGTGAGCAATAAAGTATCTGTATGTTCTCTCTCTGGTTTGAGTTTTCTTTTAGCTACTTTTAAAAACTGAATTATTGTGGATACTTGTTTCCAGCTTAAGAGCTAATAGTTTGTTTCTCCAAAGATTATTGAGTGTTTCTTTAAAACATAATTTGTAATGAAAGATAATCCTTACCCTAAGGCCACAAGTAATTGAAAAATACATATTTCCAAATTTACCTTTCACTAGAACATTACAGCTAGAAAGCGTCACTACTCATTTCTGGCCACTGGGGGGAGCTGTTGTTACACAATGTATTAGGCAAAGATAAATTAATGACCCTAATCTTTCAGGGTTTTTTTTTTTTTATTTCGCCATTCTTCCTACGAATGAGGCACATTTTTCTTAAAAGGAAGTGAATTGAAAATATATGTTTGTAAAAGCAGGAATAGTATTTCCTTTTCCTACTAAATGTCTTGCCATAGAATAGCAATATTCTTTTTGCTATTGAGATAGGCACATTCTTTTGGTACCTAAAAACCATTTTAAAAACCTACCTTGATCATTTTGTTAATTTTACCAGTTTTTTTAGATTTTTTGGCAAGACTTTACCATCCTAAAAGGTTCAAACTTGAAGATAATTGAAAATACTCTTATTTATCATTAAAGATTTTTAAGGTCTGTCTTGAACGTTGTAATTATTGGTGTCTCTATGCTATTAAATATATTTAGTATGTATAGGGATGTCCTATCGGAAATAAAATTGTCAAGGTTTCACATCTTAACCTAGAATGTATTCACAGTAGTTACCTTAACATTTGCTTTATCTGTTTTGTAACCAAAGACTCCACAGTATACCTAATGAATATGTTTCATTCTTTTGACAAACATAATTTTGATTTATTTTTGTGGTTAATAGACTGCTTTTCAAATTTGAGCATGTAAGCAAGCAAATACACATTTTTTTTATGATGGCTCTAAAATTTGCATCTCCATTTTCTGCCTCAAACTAGCTTTTCCCCCCCATTATAAACCCACAAAAAGATGGTCTTTTAGTTTCTCCTCTTTGACAGATTAAGTTCTCTCTGAATAGGGTATCTTTCAAACCACCAGTTAGTTTGCCATTATATTAAAATAAAGTTCTGAGATTTTGTGTAGGGCATGTATTGATTTTACACATATTCGTAACTTTAACTTGCAGTAAACAATAACTTACTAGAGTAGGGAAGGTGGGAATTTCTTGGAGAAATAAGATAAAATGTTTAGATGGGAATTTTTGACATATGAAATCTTAAAATACTGTTAACTTAGATTGAGAAAGAACCTTTTGTTAGTGCTTTTGTTTCTTCTCTGAACCAGACACTAAATTAGCATGTCCACATTCTCTGTGCAGATTATCTGAGATCTGCCACTATCATTCTCATTTCTTGCTCTAGATCCAAACTGAGCTAGTATCCAGCCAAATGTGCTGGACACAGAAGAGTTAAATAAGTTCTTGCTAAGGGAAACCATTTGAAATCATGTCTGTATATACTAACCTATTTTCCCACTGCCCAAATCACTTACATTCTATTGGATTTTTTTATGTTGTGCCCATTCTACCTTTCTGGATATTTTATTTACCTATATTATATCCTTTTGAAAATAGGTTTTAGACATATTCATAATACTTAGCCATCTCTGTCTTAACTACTTTGGATGGTATTTGATTCATTATTTTTTAACAGGGCCATTGGGTTTACTTACAAAATACACTCATCACAGGGTACCTAATGTTATATAAAATGTCTTTTTTCCCTGCTATTCTTGTTTCTCGTTGCTCACTAACATAATTATAATCACTAGAAATGTTCTTTTTGTTGTTCAGTGCTCCGTTTCCACAGTTGTATACATCAATGTGTTCCTACAGTTCAAATCACTGATGGAGGCAGGTACGCATGTCAGTGTTTGAACTCACTCACCTTGGGTACTTTTAGTCACCTATAAAAGTATGTTGGTAAAGATGTTGCATAAACACAGCTGTTGGCATGAGAACTTTCCCAGTAAATCATTTACTTCCCACTAAATGTAAATGAAGAAACCTAGGGTGGAACTAGAATAAAACTTTTTTTTAAACATGTTCCCTAAGAATTTGAGGGAAGACCTTGAAAAACATATGGAGGTAAGTTAGTCCTGCCTTGGAAAATGTCCAGTGGCAAAGCCAGAAACAGGTAATTACAGAATATAATAAAAATGAAAGTTACACCAGGGCACTAGGATAACACAGTGTTTAGTATTGCTCCTATGAAGTAGAAACATGGTAGAAGCCAGTTAATAGACGGCTCTACATCTCTTCCTAAGTAATTTGGACCTAGTTTATATGCCTCAGTATACCAACATATGCAACATCTGGATGCTATATAAATCACTGACCGGAGAAGAGAATGGATTTAAGGAGAGGGCAACGATTGGAATCAAAAACATATATTATATCCCACATAATAATAGGGAGGGGGATGATTTCAATCCGAAACTTGGGGAAATGTCAGGAGACAGACTTGGGAATGATCAACATCCACTGACTTTGCATTGGGATATTCAGAATAAGGACTCTGTATTAAATCACCAAAGAGGGGGAAAGGGCATTAGATCTTTCTAGATTAGACAGAATCTCAGGGAATCACTTAAGGAGTGATGGATCAGGGTCACAGAAGCAAGAGGAAAACAGCAGCAGCATGGGAATCTAGGTTTAGTAGTAAGGGCAGTAGTCTGTTACCCTTCATCAAGAGCATTGTGTTACCCCAGTTTCACACAAAGAATGAAGCCCAGGATGGTTGTTGAGTAGACTACCAACATTCATGTAGCTAGTAAGCAGGAGAGCTAGAATCAAACCTAGGCTCCAGAGCTCAGTAACCAACAATTCCATATACTACAGGGATTCAGTGAACCAGAGCTTAAAATACCCATTATATCTTGTGACCTTTTCAACAGAACTTTCAGAACTAAAGCCAGCTTACTGGAGTTTGAGGAAGGAAAGACATGAAAGTAAATTTAGACTGTTTCCAGAATCTTCACTAGAGGAGAAAGTAAAATAACAATGTAAAATTTAATGGAATAAAGTGTGCCCTGAGAGGTTACAAAAAGCCAAGGAAATTTTCAAGGAAATTTCAAGGAAATTTTCAAGTGAGTATCTTCAAGATATAGCAGAATTCTCTGTGAATTCAAAGCAAACCTATCTATCACTGACTGTATCTTAATGCCATTTTTTTAAATGCGGCATTTACAAGATAGTTGAGAAATTTTCTTGGGGAAAGTTTTGAAAAGTACAATCAGTTCCTCAGGACAAAAAGGTTTACTCCCAGCATAGTTTCCAGCACTTAACACAGCCTTAGCCAGCACTGGCTCTAATGTCTCCTGCATTAGATTCCTACAAAATCCTTTCTCACTCAATGTACCAGTGGTACAGAAGACCAATCAGATGTCAACTACATTGGGGTGCTTGGGTGGCCCAGTGGGTTAAGCAACCAACTTCAGCTCAGGTCATGATCTCATGTTTCATGAGTTCAAGCCCCTCATCAGGCTCTGTGCTGACAGCTAGGAGCTCAGAGCCCTCTTTGGATTCTGTGTCTCCCTCTCTCTCTGCCCCTCCCCTGCTCATGCTCGGTCTCTCTCTCTCAAAAATAAACATTTTAAAAAAATTTATTTTTAAAGTCAACTACATTAGTGCAAAACTATAAAGAAATTTGTTTTATTCTAACCTTCAATTTTCAGAAATCCCAACTGAAAGGGATAAGGGAGGGCTTTTTTGTAATCTTATTTACAATGATGCTGAGATAATAGTTTTAAATATTGCACTGCTAACAGTTACCTTCTTTCCCTGTTATTTAAGTGCTTTCCCATGGAAAAACAAGAGTAATAGAAAGCATGTCTCCCCTAGAGGCACATCTGTAACAGACTAGGGCAATGAAATGTATACCTGTATTAAAATTGAAAAGCAATGTGTGGATACAACAAATATTTGCCTAACAATTCATTTAGAGAACCAGGAGATGGGTGTTCTGGATTCAGAACTTGAGTGCACTAATAATTATTAAGTATGATAATCTGTATAAAATGTCCACCATGATGTACAGTACATGGTATAAACTCAGTGTTTAGCTACTATCAATACATAAGTAATTACTACTCAGGAACACCTTAAACAGAACCGAAGGGAGAATATCTCTCGTCCCTTCCTGGTTCAAGTTTGGAATAAATGTTTCAATTCTCCTTATTACAACTTCAAAACAGCCTAAATTATCTTGATATCCTACATACAGACCTATGATGCTTCTTAATTCTAGTTTTTGTCTAATAAGAGAAATCTTTTCCAGTGTATTCAGTGTGTGTGTAGAACAGAGCAGCTTTGGGGCGCCTGGGTGGCTCAGTCAGTTAAGCGTCCGACTTCGGCTCAGGTCATGATCTCGCGGTCCGTGAGTTCGAGCCCCAAGTCGGGCTCTGTGCTGACAGCTCAGAGCCTGGAGCCTGTTTCGGATTCTGTGTCTCCCTCTCTCTGACCCTCCCCTGTTCATGCTCTGTCTCTCTCTGTCTCAAAAATAAATAAACGTTAAAAAAAAAATTTAAAAGAACAGAGCAGCTTTGCAACAGCATCAAGGACAACAAAGGGATGGAGGTGAAGATCAGGAGACTCCTTGTTTTTACATTTCTATCAAATATTCCCTCTAGTTGGGCACTTTTTTTTCCTAATGATAAAAAAAAAAAAAAAAACAAAAAACAAGGTAAACTAAGAAGGTAGGATGATGCATCTGATTTAGCATAGTTTTCCAAAATGGAATTAGCAAGAACATGCAGTCATTGCAAAGGATATGCTGCTCGAATGGATTGCTCTAAGTAAAGGAATAAATTCCCAATCCTGGTCTTCCACAAATACTCTTTCCCAAACCTAGCTGAGAAAATAACTTTTCCCACTTCACCAAAAGACAGACAAGCAAACAAAAAGTCCACAATATATCTCTGATATATTCCTCTCGTGAATTGCACCAGGTGTAAAATCCTCTGGGTACCAAACACAGAGACCTTAAAATATATTGGTTAACATCTATTCAAAGCACTCCCACCCCTTAAATCTCTTTATATTTATTTCCCTTAAGGATCAAATTGCCCTGTCTAGGGAAATTCTGAATTCAGAGAAACCAAACGAGTATTGGTTAGTTATGTGGATTATTTTAAATATCACCAGACTATTTTATAAAAACCAAATCTTATTACGATTCATTGGATAAAACTCATAGACAAAATGTTAAATGCTTTCTTTCAGACTTGGAGGTCATTATTCAGTAAGGTACCTAGAACCTATTTTATCAAATCATGTCCTGAGATATTTATTCCGATCACAGTCAATGCTCATTTCATCTTACAGCAAGCAATAAACTTACTTAAACTTATGATAAAACATTTTGTACATAAACTTAAAAATGTGCAGGTGAGCAGAAAGGCTTAAAGACCATAAGCTGGTAAATGTCTTCATGTATGTCTGAGGACTTACTTCATTAATAATGCACTGTCCTAGACCAGAAGTAGCTGCCTATATCATATACTAGAGAAGCCTCTTTTTGAGAGTACGATCTTTACTAGCACTGGGGTGTGTAGAACAACCCCTCTGAAGGTGTTTTAGCTATAGAAAAAGAGATGGTATGTGGCACTGGAAAGAATGCTATATTGGGAATTCAAAAACCAGTTATTTCATTTTTGAATAGCATTTTGAATAGCTATTACATGGCTCAAAATTCAAAACATAGAAAGTTTTTCACTGAAGTCTCTGTGTCCCTCTGCCACACAGTCCTCCCCCTACCCACTCATAGATATTTAATTTGTTACTGGTGTGTGGATGTGTCCTCTTTCAGAGATATTTTACACATATAAAGAGAATAAATAAGCTCATGTTTTCCCTCCACTTATACACGAATGATGGCATGCAATACATCCATACATACTGTTTTCACCTTGATTTTTCTTTAAAATTTATTTTGCAGACCTTTCTATAACAATTCATGAAGAGTTTCCTTTTTTTTTTTAATGTCTAAATGGCATTACATTGTATGGATAGATATAAGCGTTTATTTGTTTAACCAGGGCTTTATTAATTGATACTAGATTATTTACAGTGGTTTCCTATCCTGAACAATAATGTTGTGATAAGCCGTGTTCACTTTGTATTTCTCTTGTGTCCCAGGAGATCTTGAGAGGTCATAAGTAAGAGCCGGGATTCTGGATCCATACTGCTGGGGTTTGAAGCCTAGCTTCACCACTTATTAGCTGTGTGTCCTTGGGCCTGTTACTTAAGTTCTCTGTGCCTCAAGTTTCTCATTGTTGGTAAAAACTCGAGTTACTACAGATATTCGATGAATGGCCCTGTGTAAACTACCTAGAGCAATGCCTGACATACAGTAAATCCTGTTTCAGCTGCTGCTACTACTGCTAACGTTATCATCATCATCATCATCTTTAGGATAAATTCCCAGACACAGAACTACTAGGTCAAAAAGAAAATACATGTTGAATTTTGACAGATGTTGCCAAAATGGTCTTCATCAAGGTTCCACAAATTTATATTCCCAACAGTGATATGTGAATGGAATGTCTACTTCCCCACACTCATGCCAAGAAAGTGTTCAAATTTTTTGAATCCGAGGAGTGAAAACTATTACTCTAGTACAGTTTTAAGTTATATTTCTTTTTAGGGAGAAGGGTAACATATTGCGTCCTCTGGATTTCTTTTGGTGTGAATTATCTTTTCAATTCCTTTGCCCATTTTATTTGAAACCCAGAAGTTGAATTTGTCTTAATGAATTTGTAGCTCTGTGTACTGCATTCTACTTAAAAAGGCTTGACCTATCTAATAATTTAAAATATTTATCCCATAGTTTATAGTACGGTTTGATGTTTTTCCATGTAAATCTTTCGTTCATTTGTAAATTATCATGGTGTAAGTTTTGAGCTGTAAATCCAAATTTATTTTAAGCTTGCTTCCCAGTGGTCGTTATTTTGCTGAATTATATTTATTTTCTGAAATGATATGAGATGACCACTTTATCATATACTTAATTATCCTACTGCTTCCTCAGTTTCTGGACTTGGTATTCTATGTCTATGAATTCATACCTTTATAATATTGTGCTTCAATATCTGATGGAGCTAATTAGTACTCACTCATTAGTATTTTTCAGATATTACTTTGCTGTTCATGTTTGTTCCTCCCCGACCATGAACTTTAAAATCGATTTGCTAATGAAAAACAAATTGCCTCTTAGCACTTTTTAGGAATTGAAGTAAGAAATTCAAAGGTTCATTCGAAGACAACTGAAATCTTTATGATGTTTCCTTCTTACCCAAAAATTTGGTGGCTTTCCATTCATCTCAATCTTCTTTTGTGTCTCTCAGCAGCACTTTATTTTATTTTTTAACTTTTTTTTTCTTTAAGTTTATTTAAGTAATCTCTACACCCAACATGGCTCTTGAACTCACGACCCTGAGATCAAGACCCACATGCTCTTGCTACTGAGCCAGCCAGGCACCCCCATGTATGCAATTGTAAATCTTATGGCAGCCATGTTAAGAAAGTAAAAAAAGGTAAAATTATTTTTAATTATATATTTTATTTAACCCATTATATCAAAAATGTTATCATTGCAACCATGTAACCAATACTCAAAATTTCTTAAGGATGTAGTTTACCTTTTTTGTGAACTGTCTTTGAAATCTGACATGTTTTCAACCTACAGCACATTTTAATTTGGGTTAGCCACATTTTGAGTACTCAACAGCACACTGGCTGGTGCCTACCATTTTGGATGGTCCACATCTGGCAAGTTATTTTTTGTGTACTCAGTATTTGGTATATCATGAGCTGAGAAGGTGAAAATAAATGTCTTATTCCACTTATTTATTTGTGTTTTTCTCATTGAATCTCCTACACTTTTGTCCTATAAATGTTGATGTTCTATAGTTTGGTGAAAAACATCTGTCTGTAATTATATTTTCATTGTGGATTGTTCTCTTTAGCATTAAAATAGGCCCGCCTTTGTCTCTTTTTGTGCCTTTTGCCTTGAATTTAATTTTATGTGATACTATATCTATGACCAATATTTCCTCTGTTTTCATTTGCCTGATATATCTTTGTCCATTTTTTTTAAGTTTTGAGTGTCTGAATCACTTATGACAAGCCTGTCATACACAGCCTAGGACTGGGTTTTTCTTTACCAGTCTGAGAATCTTTTTAATAGTTGAATTTAGCCCGTTTACATTTATATGACAGATATATTTGAACTTATTTGAACTCTTCTTATTTTAGGATGTGTTTTCCATTTTTAGACTTTTAAAAGCTACAAGGTCTCTTTGCTTTGGTTTTTGTATTCTGGTATTTAGAAAGATTTAGAGTTCTGTTCCAGTGTTTACCTTTATAACTATGCAGAATTGCCTTCACCTTCTATATCTTTAGAAATACTAAGAAAAGTCATTGGAAACCTGGAATTAAGGCCAAAGAGGGCTTCATGGCCTTTGGGTTTCATTCTAAAGTAGTATCTAACAAGTGTACATAAGGGTTATCTGACTTTCTAGAGCAATGATTCTCAAGTGTAGTACCCAGCTAGCAGGATCAGCACCAGTATCACTTAGGTACTTGTTAGAAATGCTAGTTCTCAGGCCCTACCCCAGACCAAAAGAATCAAGCTGTGTGGATGGCCCCCAGCCATGTGTTTGAACAAGACCTCCAAATAATTCTGGGAAGTAGTTCTCAGAGACGGGCACTTTTGCCCCGTAGAGAACATGTGCAAATGTCTGGGTACATTTTTGGTTGTCACAACTTAAGGGAGAGGAGGATGTGCCACTGGCATCTAGCAGTGTGACCTGCAATGCACAGCAGAGCCCCCACCCTGTCCCAACAAAAAATTATCTGGAACCAAGTGTCAGTCAAGCAGAGGTTGAGAAACTCTCTTCTAGGGGAACAGAACTTTGTTTGTTATACTATTTTTTATGGATTAGGATCCAGATTCTCACTTGAAGAAAACTTAATAAGAATGCAAACAATTTTTATCTGGTAGGGAAACAACTTTTTGCACAGTAGAGAAGATAATCTAAACCTTAGCGTTGAACTGTCCAGCAGGATATTGTGTTAGTTCTCTATTACTGTGTGACAAAATACCCTAAAACTTAGTAGCTTAAAACAACGCTAAGCATTTACTATTATCGTGATTTCTGTGGACTAGGAATTCATGAAGTGGCTTTAATACATGCAGAAACAATTTTCATCTGCTCTGTAACAGTGTGGTTGGTTGGCTTGCTTTCAGGTGAGAGGTCTTCTGATACCTATTTAGCTATATCCTTTTTTTTCCCCTCTGGTATGCCTTGGGTTTTTGTTTTAACTGTTTGTAATTTTGAACTTTTATCCAAAATCTATGGGAAGTTCATGCAGGGAAGGAGCCAGGATAATGTCCAGACCAGGTGAAATCTGTCACCATCCTGGGGTTTGCACTAAGTTCAATTAGTAAAGGCTAATTGGCAAGGACTGGCAACCGCGGATCTTTTTTGGTTTTGTTTTGTCACAAGACTGTAGCAGCCTGCTATGGTAGAGCAGATCATGTTCTTGCAAATGTTCCCTGTGTGCTCTGCTCTGTTTCTCAGAACCAAACCAGGTTCAGGAGGCTCCTGACCCGGGCTGGTACATGCATTCCTTCCCTTGTGAACAAAGGATTGAGGAGATACACTTCAGAACTTGCCTCTGTGTTGAGAGGGTGCTTGTAGCTGCCTGTGTTTGTTTGTTTATAATCCCTCTGCTACGGGGACATCTCCCCTGAAAGCCTCTGATCAATCTCTGATGCTTTTGGCCATCTTTCCTGTTGGGCCCTCCTAGGCACTCTGCAAATGGAACTTGCTTTTTGTTGTTCTTCTCATTGTTGCTTCTAAACGATTTCCAGCAAGATTAAAATTAATCATTTCTTTTCCCACCCCCAGCTTTTTTAAACTACAAAACTGCTGAAACGCTTAAGGAATAGTACAATGAATATCCATATACCCTTTACACAGATTTAACAATTGTTAACATCTTGCCACATTCACTTTCTCTCTCTACACAAAAACTTGTTTTTCACTGAACCATTTTAAGATTTATTTATTTATTTTTTAATTTTTTTTTTTTTTTTGAGATAGAGTCGGAGAGGAGCAGAGAGAGAGTATCCCACCACAGCAGAGCCCAATGTGGGGCTCGAACTCACGAACCCCGAGTTCATGAGCCAAAATCAGAAGTCAGACACTAAACCGACTGAGCCACCCAGGTGCCCCTCACTGAACCATTTTAAAGTAAATAGCAATATTGATACTTCATCCCTATGTTAGCAGGCACCTCCTAAAAATAAAGACATTCTCTTATAGAACCATGAAATCATTTTCATACTGAAGTGAATAAACTTTAAGTTATTTAACATATGGTAGTCCCCTTCCATCAGCAAAGTATATGTTCCAAGACCCCCAGCGAATGCCTGAAACCGCGGTTAACACTGAACCCCAATATAGGCTGTTTTTTCCTACAATATACCTATGATAAAGTTTAATTTATATATTAGGCACAGTAAGAGATTAACAACTAATAATAAAACAGAATGTAAATACTGCAGTGAAAGTTACGTGAATATCATCTCTCTTCCAAAACATCTTTTTTAAGTTTTTATTTATTTATTTACTTATTTATTTAGAGAGGGAGAGAGAGGGAGCATGAGTGGGGGAGGGGCAGAGAGTGAGAGAATCCCAAGCAGACTCTACTATCAGCATGGAACCCGACGCGGGGCTCAAAACCACATACCTGAGCTCATGACCTGAGCCAAAATCGGGAGTCGGAAACTTAACCGACTGAGCCACCCGGGCGCCCCTGTCTCTCAAAACCTCTTACAGGGCTGTACTCACCTTTCATCTTCTGATGATGTGAGGTAACACAATGCCCGCATGAGGAGAAGTGAGGTGAGTGAAGCAAGCTAGTGAGGTTGAATGTTGTGAGGCAGGGGTCACATTAGGCTACTATCGACCTATGACCTCCTGACAATTGGTCAGAAGGAGACTCACCTGCTTCAATGGTATCACCTGCAGGTAACTGAAACTCTGGAAACTGAGCTGCAGATAAAGGGGACTGCTATCCTTCGTATTTAGATTTCCCTAACTGCTGCCTGCAAAGTGTCTGCTTTAAAAGTCCCATCAAGGTTTACAACATTGCATTTGCTTGTTGCGTTTCATTTGGTTAATGTGTTTCCTTTGATCCAGAACTGCTTGGTCCCTTTTAGGTTTCTTTTTGAAGTGTTCAGGCCAGCTGCCTTACAGAATGCCCCCCAGCAATGCCTTCCTTTTGCTATTTTGTATAAACTGCAAGCCACTTAGTTTCTGAATAGATGTGAATTCCAAAGTGCTTGTTATTAACATTTTTAAAAGAAAATAGATATTTTTGTTTGAGGTCTGAGTACCATCTAGACTCCAGCAAGCAAGTTTTGGATGCAACTTGGATGAACCTATTTCCTGAGGAGTCTTAAATTCCAACTAGTTTCCACTCATTACCACCTTCAGTAGTTGTAAAATACATTCTGGCTGTCAAATAAATGGTGTCCTTTTTATTTTAAAAGTTAATTGTTTTTCTCTTGTCTGCCTCTATTAACACTAAATTCTTAAGGGTAGTTATGCGTTGACCTATGTTCCTCTAAACTCACATTTTACGCATTTGGTTTCTTTATGTTGTCTACCTATTTTCAAACAGAGAGACAACAGCCAGTGTTAGGAAACAGACCAGAATTAACCCTCCACACACATAATGTCAGGAATAAGAATATGCGTTTCATGTTGTTTAAATCATGCAGAATTTAGTTAAACATTGGGTTTAGAGCCTCCAAAGTACACAGTCATGAAAACATATAGTCTGGGATCCTGTGGACAATTTTAGAAAAGAAACCTGCTTAACTGCAGAGTAAGATTAACTTACTTGTAAGGTCTTTACATATACTGTTCAACCTGATATTTGCATGTACTATTCAACCTGATGTTTACAATAGCTCTATGAGGTCTGTTGAGGAAGGTGGGGAAATCTCTCCTTTCACAGGAGGAAAGAAACTGAGGCTCACATAGAGGTACCTGACTTGCCCAGGGTCTCATGACTACAACTGGCAGAAACAAGATTTAAATCTGACTGCAGATCGCATGCCAGAGACAGGCTGCACTCTCTTCATTTGACTGAATTTACCTCCTCAGTCAAAAATCAATGTGTTTAGTTTAGAAATGCTAAGGTTCCTACCATCAGTAACAGTTTGACGCTCCCTTCTGCAGGAGTCCTGCCTTGCAAGTTAAACAGCAAGCCCTTTGGACCTTTGGAGAGACTGTTACCATGGACAGGGGGAGACATTATTGCTTAAGGAGGCAGCCACTCAACAAAAACTGTTCAATACCAACTAGGGCCACCCTCTGGTGAGGCCGACCTAAAACAGCATCAGTCCGATTTGTACATCCCTCTAGGAAGACTGAATTGCAGCATATAACATATTCTGTCCTGGTACCTGATACCAGTCACTGTTAAGAGTTTGGTTTTGCTTTTGCCTTTCACCTAAAAGGTGATAGTGACCATCAAATCTACAAAAGGAAGGTCTGGAGAAACCAGATATAATAGTTTATTTTGCTTCTCCATGAGTTTGCCTAATTTACTCATTTTACTGATTGTGGGAAATTGACAGATTGAAACATCAGAGTCACCAGTGGTTGTGAGTAAATAATATAATCAAAATTATAAGGTAGCTTCATTGTGGACACAGATTCCTCTTCAGCAAAGTAAGAATAGTAGTGTGTGTGTGAGTGTATGCATGTGTATGTGTATGAATACACATACACACACACAAATATGTTTGTTTTATTTTCTTTCTTGTTTGTATTTGTTTTTTTATTCAAGGTACATTTGGTATCTTTGTCACAGGAAGGCTGACAATATAAAACTCTTCTTATATATGAAAACTCAAAACTAACCCAAACTCAGTGATGAGTGAAATAATTGCTTTGAGGAGAAAAAGAAGAGTCCAAGTTTCTTCCTGAATTTTCTTAAAATTAAAAAAACATATACAAGAAATGTTTCATGTACTGAAATTGCCATTTTCTGTTTTTAATTTTGTGAACATGTATTTCATTGCATTTATGAGTAGGAACAGATAGTATATATACATAGAGCCAACACATAGGGATGGCTGCTGGCTTTCTGAGGGGCTTTGTACATGGTGAGTTCTCTTATTACACAGTTTAATCAAAGCTCCCTCAACTAATAACTTCATTTAATTTGCACATTGATTTCTCAGTCTGTTTGGCACAATTAGTTCTAGCAATTCTGGAACTGTACTTTATGGAACCATCTTGCCTTAACGCCCACAGGCTCTCAGCTCCTGAGGGCAGAGATCAGGTGTTACTTGTCTTTGTGTATCTAGCACAGGACCTGCCCAGAGCAGGTGGTCAACTGTTTGCGGAATAGAACTGTCCTCAATTTTACCTAACAGAAAGAGAAGAAAGGCATTTCTTTGCTGAAGGGACTGCCCCTCACAGAAACAGATTCAGTCTTATGTGGTATACACACTTCAACTCCCAATGCAGAGCAGGGCACCTCTGTGGGTCCAGCTTCTCTCTGGTCACGAGGCACCAGGTCATTCCCCTTGCCCACTGGCTCAATCCAATCTCTATATTTGAACATGTTGAGCTAAGTTCTCTCTCTTCTAATCATGTAAAAAACAGACCCACATCTAATTATTTAGGTCAAAGGAAGATATTTAAAATATTGATACATGAAAAGCTGAAATAAAATATTAATCAAAGGTGGTTTCTGATGATCAGATTCTATGACTATTTAATTATGGATGGTGGTTTCTTCAGAAGAGGACAAAAGTTCCCTGTCACAACCCAAACTTTTCTTTTGTAACAAATAAAATTCTCAAAACTATATTGACTTTTTAAAGACTGCTGGGTGTTTTTCATTTCACTAAGTGGTTTGCTTTTCTGGTGGTTTGTTTTTCTCCTAAATTTTATCCCCCAAAATTTTAATTGATTTTGTAATCACCATCCACATTTCTTATTGGCAGTCTTAACAGGAGTTTTAGGAAAGATAGCTAAACCTAGTCAGATGAGACAAGTATACTTAATTTTCCCCCATGGCAATTATAAATATCAGGAGAGTTTTCATGGCTGTCTCATAGCTTCCTTATGATGCAGAATGGGTAAGACTTATTGAATATAAATGTATGACTCGTTACATATCCTAATAGCAACTGTATGGTAAGAACAATCCCCATGGCAATTATAAATATCAGGAGAGTTTTCATGGCTGTCTCATAGCTTCCTTATGATGCAGAATGGGTAAGACTTATTGAATATAAATGTATGACTCGTTACATATCCTAATAGCAACTGTATGGTAAGAACAATGTAAACATCATCTCCTTGGGTTGGTAGAACCATCACCTTCCAGGATCTGAAGAGCTTCTGTGTCCTTCTAGAAAATAAGTCCCGGTCCCCTCCAAAAAGCACAAAAGAAAAAAAAAAGACCTCTAAATTGACTCCTCCCCCACCAAAAGTTTATAAAAATACTGAAATAATATTCTCACAACAAAATTAAAGTTTGAGTTTAGAGAAGGAGTATCAAGTACATGCAGAAAAGCTTTCACTTCACTCATAGATAAATGGCTCTAGAAAAAGATAGATGAGAAAACTACCAACTACATCACCCAATCTTTGTGACACCTAACTAGAGCCCAGGAAGGAGGAAATAAATAGTTCACGGGGGAAATCCTCTGTCCCATAGTCCAATCAGGGAGATCCCATGGTGTCACCAGTCAATAAAAGTCCAAGGTATCTTTTCAGATAACTTCCTGAGTTGGAGCGTTCTTCAGAGTTTCTCATCTCGCTCCTTCCAAATGCCAATATGATTGCCTCCAGTGTCCTCGGCCTGAAGTCACCCATCCTGCAATACAAATCAGAACCTGTTGTATGTCTGGGTTGCATTTAACAAAATAAGAATATTCCTAGAAAGCAGTTTATCAGTTACATTTGAGGGAACATCTCAGATGATCAGTACTTTGACTCTCAAGATTTAGAGGGAATTAAAAGGTCATATAGTCCCATAGCACATGAAATCTTAAATCTTACAGAGTCCAACAAGGATGCTTATGTTAATGTTCCCTAAAGGGTGCTCCACAAAACACTGGTCTGTTAAATGCTTCTTCTCGAGGCTTCCCTCTTAGAAATCCACAATGTAAATATGCATAAGGGCACTGAGAACACTTGTAAGGGAAAAAGATATATATCTATATAAGTATATATACAGAGAGATAGAGAGAGAGAGGCAAAAGATATAAACATATTAAACTTTGTTTAGTCCAGCAATCCCTAGCCCTTATAAATTTGTTGATTAGATCTAATCTAGCAGAAGATAATGGAAAACAAAGAAGCATTACAAAGAAAATATACATGTTCTTACTGCCAAGAGAATAATTATGATCTTCCATCTTGTCCCTGCGATCCAGGGGCTCAATGATCATTGGTGAAATGATATCCACGGTCACAAAAAAATATTCACACCCTTGTATTTTAAAATGAGGGTGAATCCTGCAACTCAGCCAAAGGAAATATGCACATCACAAACACAACTGTCTTTTCTGTCAGTGGGCCTTTTTACTCTTGGGGCTCATAAACATCATCTGATTCTAAATAATAAGCGTGTAGATCATTTCTCTGAATCCCATTCATTACCTTGCCGGGCAGAAAAAAATCCTAAGTATGAAACGCCTTTGTCTACATACTCAACTGTGGTGTAATTTTGTCACCTTTTTTTTTCCTTTTTCCTTTTTTCCCTAAACAAGGGTAAATGTCTTCATTAGTTACTGATTTGGATGAGAAGGAGCCTGTATGCCATATGCATTTTATTTATATATGAACGTACTGTCTTCTTCAACTAGCACACATGAAATTCAATACTAGTAGTCAGTGACCTGTCTCTATGACTTATACATGAGAAAATTGAAGGGGTAAGACAAACCCTGAATGTAAACGTTCAATTTTCAAAGAATAAAATTAAATTTAAAAAAATGCAGATCTTTGTCTCTATTTGCTTATAGAGGCTGAAGATCCAGAACTCTTACTCATGTAAGTAATTGTCCTACATCTAACAGGTTGTGAATTTCTCGTAAGCCAGGAGCAAGGTTGAGGTAACTTGAACAGTGCTAGGTGAACAGAAGTGAGCTCATGGCTACTTTCACCATTATTAAGCAAAAGCAGGTACTCCTCTGAATTCAGAGATGGTCCATGAGGTGAGCACCATCTAGAAAGTTCTAGGTAGGCATCCCATGACCCTACCCATTGAAGCTCTTGTTTTTCCTGAGATTTCAATCATAGCCACAGCACTCATGGAAGTAGCCTCCACAGGCTGGGGTGGTAATGGGGTGACTAGCACAATTTTCAGGCTTCATCCAAAAAATCTTGCATAACGATTTCTGGCTTTTTTTTTAGATCCCCTTGAGAATCTGCTCAATGCTGTGGACCTTTCCCCAGAAATGAGCATATGTCCATATATAATTTCACATAAAACGTAATACATTTTTGTAAACTCCTTGAGGCCCTTCTTTAGACCCCAAGTGAAGACCCTTCCCCCAGGATATCTTCCTCTGTCCTGGTATCAGGAATTTTTTCTTATTCACCTTTATATTCCCACCTTGAACTATGCTAGGCCAGTTGAAGAAATGGAAGGACAGGACTGAAAGATTTGCCAAGATGATCAATGAAGAAATGTTAAAAATACAGTTGGTATTGCAAACCTATTGAGACAGAAAGTAAATTAGTTGGTTGCCTAGGGCCAGAATGAGATAGGGGAGACGAGCAGTGACTGCTAATGGATACACTTGGGAATGACATAAATGTTCTGTAATTAGACTGCAGTGATGGTTGTGCATCTCTGTGACTACTAAAAACCACTGAATTATACACTTCAAATGAGTATGTTTTATAGTACATAAATTAGGTCTCAACACGGCTGTTTTTAAAAGTTGGTGTTATAAAGAAAGGAAAAGAAATGGCTCAGCAGGAATTACAAGAAACTGCATAAGACTGAAAATAATATGTGGCCTCCTTATTAATTGTCTTCAATGAGGAAGGAACTAGAGGAATTTTGGTTAAAGGTCACTGGAGATTTTCTCATCAGGGGGAACTATGGAGACAGTGTGTTTAGGTCTCCTAAAGAGTGGAATGTAGAGGACCACCCATAAGAATAAAGAACACTGGCTCGATCCAATAGGATCTCTGCCTAACCCAATAATTCTGTTTATGAGAATGATTCCGTAGAGACGCAATGGCTGCCCTCCATGGCACAGCTTGAAAGGTTAAGAATATGACACCAATTTCCCCAAATCTTTTTTCTGAATACTCTATAGACTGTTGACTAATAAATTTATCTAAGTCTATCTTGAATCAATTTATATTTTCAGCTTATTCTAACAAATTCCATATGCTTCCCAATCTGCTTCGGATGATGTGAGTATAATTTCTGCACGGAGCCAGAGCCTGGCTTATAGAACCTTGAGTCTGCCATGTCTCTGATTCTCACCACCCCCTTCTCCATAGTGCTGTCAAATGCTTTGTGTGTGTGTGTGTGTGTGTGTGTGTGTGGGCAAGAGTTTCCAACTCTTCTTCTCTTTCTGCAGGTTTTTTGTTTCCACTGTCCCCCTCCCCCAAGTTTGGGCCCTGATTCTAGCTTGGAAAACTAAGCTGATTGGTAAAGAGTACTGGTCTATTGGATACACAGAGTAAGTTATGGGTCCCTAGGACATCATTTTAGGACACAGAAATGGCAGACTTCACTTAGCTTTAGAACCCATCTGGTTCCATTTTGTTTTAAGTTTATTTATTTATCTGGAGAGAGAGACAGAGAGAGCACAAGTGCGTGAGGGAAAGAGAGAAGGAGGGACAGAATCCCAAGCAGGCCCTGCACCATCAACACAGAGTCCGATGTGGGGCTCAAACCCACAAACCATGAGATCATAACCTGAACCGAGATCAAGAGTCAAATGCTTAACCAACTGCACCACCCAGGTGCTCCCCATCTGGTTTAATTTTATACATGATGAAACAGGTGCAAAGAGAAGAAATAATATGCCCATGATCATGTAGCTAGCCAACAGCAAGACAAAAAGTGATATGTGTTAATGCCCAACCATTCAGCCCCCAAAACTATAGGCTGCCTCCCAGGCTCGCTATGATGCTCATGTCGGCCCCTTTCAGCCTCCCTCTAGTGATTTCATTTGTGGTTTGACCCAGCACTGACCTCACCATCCTGTCTGGTCTCACCAGCATCTGCTTCATCCTGGTCAGGCTCAAACTCAGTGGCCCGATCAACAACATCAACACCCGCCTGCACCCTGGGCTTCTCATTTTCCCACTTGGCAAAACCTTTGTCCTTTGTTGCTTTGTCATGGAACTTGGATTTCATTTTGGGGAAGGTGTGGGACCCCGAGTCCCCCCAGCCAGCTTCTGACCATACGGGTTCGGTCTGGGTGGCCTGGCTGGTGGTGGCACGCTGCAGCCTCACAGAGATCTTGCGAGAAGAGCCTGTGACCAATGTGATGGCTCTGCTGTCCAGGTCTCGGTGTCCTGCAGTGACGCCAGGGAACTCGAACACTTCATCCTGCACTGGAAGGGGGAAGACTGTCATGATTATGTGACATCTGATCGCTTCACAGCAAACAACAGGAGTCTGGCGGGCAAGGCCCTAGAGGGACGGACCAGAGGCAGACCCAAGCTGGCTGCAGGTGAGTTGCAGAGAAGTGAGACCTGAAAGCAGAGAGAAGCAAGCGGGAGTCAAGGCTGTCGCCATGCCTCTCACCTGAAGTTGGCCTTGGTGTTTATAATGATTCCGACCAGGTTCAGATCCAGGACCCAGTGGAGGTCTAGGTGTGGGAAGGCAAGCCAAAAGAAAGAAAGTAGAAAAGAAAAGTGAGAAAGTAGAGGACATTACCTGGGGGCAATGAGGGACTTCCAGGCAGCGACCCATGACTGCTGCCCAAGGAGGGTGCCCGGGCAAATCTCCTGCAGGCCAGAACCAGGAGGTCTTTGCACTGTTTGTGACAATTGGCTCCACAGTCTGAAAAATCCCAAAATATCACAGATGATTAGTGTGAATCATGTGTACCTGGTGCTGACTGGGCTTCCAGGGTGGCATCTGAGCCAGGGCCGTGTCCTCCCCATGCTCCTTCCCGTGTTGACTCAGAGTCCAGCTCAGGCCCACAGGATCTGTCCAGGGGCTAGAAAAGGGCCAGTGGGACTCACTAGCCTTCCTGGGGTTCCTCTCACATTTGCTCAACTTCTTCCACTACACGATTCATTGAGGCGCTGGGAAGCAAACAAGTAGGGGCGAGGCAGAGTTGCCTTTGCTTGAAACTAAATGCCAGTTCCACGGGACTGGGGCTCTCCCAGGCCAAGATGGATTTTCCACCAAGAGGCTCCCTGAGCCAGAATGAGGGAAAGAAACCCCAGCGTCTAGTGTCTCCCAGGACCAACAGCTGCCTCTGATCATTTACAGCGAGATGGCCCTTCATTCAGTATTAGCCTACACCTTTTTATTCTTCTTCATTCCTCCAGATCTTTTCCAGAACAACTGAGTTTCTTAAGTCTACTTATTTATTTTGAGAGAGAGAGAGAGAGACAGAGAGAGACAGAGAGAGAGAACCCCAAGCAGACTATACACTGTCAGCACAGAGCCAAATGTTGGGCTCAACCATCACAGTGAGATCATGACCTGAGCCAAAATCAAGAGTCAGACACTTGACTGAGTCACCCAGGTGCCTCTTGAGAACAAATGATCTTATCTCCTCCTTCTTTTCTTTGCATAGAAACAGAAAACAAGGTGGGCTTATGCCTAATAACATTTTCCAGACTTGACTGTGGCTTTGAAATGGCAGCAGACTCTGTGAAATCTCCCATTAGAATGCTTTAATTAAGAAGGTAGAATTAGGGCACCTGGATGGCTCAGTCAGTTAAGCGCCTGACTCTTGATTTCAGCTCAGGTCATGATCTCATGTTACCTAAGATCAAGCCCCGCATCAGGCCCTGTGCTGACAGCGTGGAGCCTGCTTGGGATTCTTCTCTCTCTGTCTCTCTCAAAACTAAACAAATAAACATTTTAAAAATATTTTTTAAAAGAGTAGAATATTAATTGCTACTTGGGGCAGAAAATTTGGGCTGCTTTGGAAGAGAGCAACATAATTATTTCCTATAGAGGGTCCTACATTTCCCTTAGAATCACTGAACAAATATGATTATTTTAAAGAGTATAGTTCTCTTGGGGAACCTGGGTGGCTTAGCCGGGTAAGCGACTTCAGCTCAGGTCATGATCTCACAGTTCATGGGTTCCAGTCCCGCATTGGGCTCTGTGCTGACAGCTCAGAGCCTGGAGCCTATTTCAGATGCTGTGTCTCCCTCTCTCTCTGCCCCTCCCCCGTTCATACTCTGTCTCTGTCTCAAAAATAAATAAACATTAAAATTTTTTTTAATAAATAAAGAGTATATTTCTCTCTCACTATCAAAGAGGAACTTTCTAATTCTTTCCAATACTCACTTCTCCCCCAAATGGTCTTATTTCAAATGATCCTTTAATGACATCATGGAAAGACCAAATTATAATGACAGGTTCAGTCTATTTCAATTAATCTTTTCACTCTATGTGCCTTTAAGAGACAATACCAGGGGTGCCTGGGTGGCTCAGTTGGGTAAGCGTCCAACTTCGGCTCAGGTCATGATCTCACTCTGGGAGTTGGAGCACCGCATCAGGCTCTGTGCCGACAGCTCAGAGCCTGGAGGCTGCTTTGGATTCTGTGTCTCCCTCCCTCTCTGCCCCTTCCCCGCTGGCACTCTGTGTGTCTCTCTCTCTCAAAAGTAAAATAAAAACATAAGAAAATTTTTTTAAAAAAAGAAGAGAAAATACCATGTGCACAAAGATGATCCAAGGGTTTAATTGATTTTAATCTTCATAAAATTGTGTGTATATGTGTGTGTGGGGAGGGGGGGGGGTGTGTCTTTAGGGGATAGGGTCAGAAACCAGAATAAAACTATGGCTGGGCAGTAAGATATTGCAGTTGCTTACTGCTTGTAAGTAGAAATCCAAGTTACACCAAGACAACTGATACCAAGAACTAAAGGGAAGGTTTTTGAGACTGGCTCCCATTGAGGTTCAGGGAAGTTCTCTGTTCACGCAAAATAAGGGCCAAATCCTGAAAGATGGCTACAGGGGAAAAAAGGCATTCTAAGGGAATAGTGTTAATCTAAAGCCATTCTGTGACTAAGATGTTTCCTTTTGTAGTTATATCTTTCAAGAGCATTATCAGATTCTTAAAACCATCAGTACAAATAGTCTGCATAAATTATCCAGCAATTTCTGAAATTAAACACCAAGAATGTGTAATGATCATATGTACAAAGAGCAACATATTCCTAAGTGCCTATTAATATGCATGCGTATTGCATTCATCAAGTATATATTTATTTGTTTATAAATTCCTATTGAATGGGGCACTTTATGAACAAATTCATTGAAAAGGGACAAAAATAATTTGTTTAAGGCTTCTCTTTTCTCATCAGCATCTGTGATTTAGTGAGAAAGGAACAGCTTAGATGTGAGAGTAGAAAGAAAGGCATCTGTATTACGGGAATGAGTGTGGGCTCTATTCCCATGAAGGATGCAGTTCCTTTATACGGTATTTTAGTTACACTCAGCACACTTCAGAAGTCCCACCTTAACTGTGTGCTTCACAAGACTGTGTGATTCACAAGACATCTTGGAGATGGGACGACAGGTGTGTGGGTTGATAGGGGTGGTTTGCTGGCTCTTGCAACAAACTATAAAATTCCAGTCTGGGATCTCCAAAACTCCATGGATACCCCCCACCCCGCCCCACCAAAAACATTAACTCTTCAACTGCCAGTGGCCAAAGACCCAAGTTCTCCATGACACCAAGAGTTTCTGTGGTTTCATCAGTCAAATTTGATTCCTGCCCCAAATATCACATTAAAAAATGTTAGGAACATTACATTTATTTACCTTTGCATTTGTATCCTTGCTTGATTATGCCCCAGAGCTGTAACAAAAGACAAAAGAATGTCAGAGAATCTGAATTAAAATCGGCGGGGTGGGGGGGTGGGGGGGGGTGGGAAAGAAGACCAGAAGAAGGAAGTCCTGGGAGGCATGATGTTCGGTGGCGCACAAACAGGATGTAGCAGATCCTGACACCCTTCCTGTCAGATAGAAGAACCAGCTCCTAGCTCACTCCAGCTGGGGGCTGGGGCGATAACAGTTTTGCTTCCCTTTTCTTTCTGAAAGCCAAATGGGAGCTGGGATGGGAAACTGATGTTGGTACAATTACTGGACTTTGGTATAATGCGCTCTCAGCAAAATTCCACGGGGAGGCTGTCACTGTGTCTGGAAGCCCCCAGCTCCCCCTGCCTTCTTTTTCATCGCAGTAGCTCCTCTTGGCACGCCCCCTGGGAAATAAGCAACCTACACAGTGCGTATCCCACTAAAGCATTTGCACTGTGCAAGGTTCTTTTCCAAGTAGCATTGGTAACTTAAAAGAATACAGAAAAGGAAAAGATCTATTTGTTCGTGTATTCATTCTCGGCCTGCTCAGTGTTTGGTCTGTGCCAAGGCTGTGGGAGATGCAGAATAATGTTCAGATTCTGCCAATCAAGTAGGAAGGAGGATGTAGGAAGTGACAAGTGTCTCAGGAGAGATGTGAGGGCCTCCAGTGTAAGGAGGGGGTGGTCACCCAGGTCGTTCAGGGGATCATTCTGGTGGTGGTGTGTCCACCCTCCTGATACACCACATTCTTTCCCGTGCCTCCCACGGCATCAGACGTGCGGCCGAGGGACACAGGAGCGTCGGTATTGTTTTGCTCAATTCAGCAGGTTTCGCTCAAGCTGGAAAAACTCCACTTTTAACCTTGTAGTGGTTAGGTTAGGTGACTGATACCTATTTAATAAAATGATTTTGAAAGAAACAGGGCCAGTGTCTTACTGGGGCTGATGAGGGCATCACTTACAGGTATTATAGGGGAACAATGCCCTGAGTGTTCACCTATGAGAAGAATAGATAGCTGCCAATGTGCAGTGACTCAGGGCATCAGGAAGACTGATTCTCACCCCCTTTCTGAGAAGGAAATTCCACCAGTGGAGAGCGATTCCTTTGAGTCTTAAAAGTTATTGGGTCCTTCAGAATATATTATTAAGATTCAAATGTGCCCTGGGATAGGAAGGGTTATTAAGACAACTAACTGGAAGCAAGGCCTCAGGTGCCTGGGATGATTGGAAGAGGAATCCCTACAGAGCAGTCCATACAGAAAACCAGAAAACGGAAGTGGTGTCAGGACTATGACATCATGTCAGAGCTACAGGGATCTTAAAGATAATCTAGTTTGCGTCTCTTCTATAAAAGGTGACTGGGATGATCCAGAAAATTTAAATAATTTGCAAGGTCCCAGACATGGAGACTTTGCAGTGATAAGAAATTTTTCCTCCCCAAGACCTTGGTGATGGTAATAATAATAACCCTAACAGCTACCATTTATGGAACTTTTGCTGTGCAAAAGACACAGTTTTAAGCTTTTTATATGTATTAACATTATACATATATAGACTGGGCTAGCGAGAGGGGAAGTCACTTGGCAAGGTCTTGTCACTAATAAGTAGAGAAAGAAGACTGTGTCACATGAGGGAAAGACAGGAAGCCACTGCTCCTGGGAGTTTTGTGTGTGAGCAAAAGCCACTGATCTAGGACAAGAAAGGATAAGATTTAAGAAGAAGCATTCTAATATCCAGATATGGCACATTATTAGCATAGCTGCAGGAACTGCTGGAAAAAATAAAGTGAAGCATGAGTCCTATCAGGAGGGCAAATCAGGGCATCACTTGCTAATGCTTCTTTAATAACTAGCAGACAGCACAAGGCAGGAAGAGGCTCTGGGTCAGGTGCCAGACAAGGACAGGAGACAGTGACCTCATGTAGATGGGCATAGAGCAATATTTCCCACAGTCCTTTGATTTCGGACCTTAGGTTGCCGAAAGATTTGGAGAGACTATGGAACCAGTGGAACATGATGGCTGAATGAAGCTAACAAAACTGAGCTCTGGCATCTGGACCAAAGAGTAATAGGCATGCTGGCTGCAGGGCCATCTTGTCCTAGAGGATCACATTTTCATTTTCTACAACTTGGGTATCAACTAGACTTTCAGAGCCCATGAGTCTTTGTTCAATACCAAGGCCAAAGCTGCCTTTAGATGACAAAGAATTATCAAATGTGGGGAAAAGAAGTGAACCAGCTTCCTGGTTCCAGATTCAGAGTCAAAACACCCGTGTTTGAATCCTGGCTCTGGTAACTACTGGCTGTGTGATCCTGGGAAAGTGGACTTATCCTCTCTGGACCTCTCTGTCTTGATAGGCAAATGGGGAGAATAAAATGTCCTTGTCATGAACTAGTTACGAGGATCAATTATACTAACGTCTATGGAAGTACCTCATTACTGTCAAGTGCCAAATAAACGTTACTTATTATTACAACCATCTTCCTTCCAAAAAGATTTTTTTTTTTTTACTTTTTGAGTTATGAATTATTGAGCCATGCCATGATGGATGTCTGGTGACTGCTACCACATGAAACAAGAACTGGGAGGAACTGGTGGAGATAAATACTCCCCTTAATTGCACCTGCTACGAGTATTAGTGACGAATGCCAAGGCTCATTGGGCAGAACCTTTCCCTGGCAGGGATTAACAGACAAACTGCTCTCTTGAGTTAACAAGCCTCTCCATCCTCCCCTGTTGCCAGCCCTACAATCCTAGAAAGAACATAGTGAAACCTGCAGATATTGCTTTTGTTTTAAACTTAATTTTTTAATTTCAGGGAGCCATCATACTTTACTTCTGATCCAAAGCACACAATGGATTCCGTTGGTGTATTATTTTCCGACACTCTCAGGATGCTGTACAAATAACTACACACAAGAGAAATAATGGAAAACAGACTTACAAATCCTGCACAGTGTTCACAGAAGGTTGGCTTGAGATAGGTCATCTCCTGAAAATTATGGACAAATCCTGGTCCCATTTTACAGTGTAATTGGGACTTAGCTCGCAGGAAGTAAGCCATCATTTCATCTTTACTAATTAGGCCATCCCTGTAAAGAGAATCAAAAAAGGGAACGATCTTTGAAGACCACGTCGCTAAGTGGCTGACACACTTTAATCACCCAACCTCCCAAACCTTTGTGGCCAAAAGCAGGTGGGCAGTGTTTACTTTTCTGTTCTATTTGAAAGGAGGGGACCTCGAAAGACAGCATTCAGTGCCAGAGGCTTTCAGAGTAAGAAGATGTGTGTGTGTGTGTGCGTGTGTGTGTGTGTGTGTGTCCTGTGTGTCATAGCACAGAAAGTCTCCTTCGTTACCAAATAGTAGCTTCAGAAGGACATCTCTTTTCTAGCCCTAACCTAACAATAGGGTGTGCAAGAATCAGGCTGCTGGAGAAATGCAGAAAACTGTAATGACTGGGCCCACCAGTCTCAAATTCATTCAGCCTGCTGTCATCCAGGCCACTGCCAGTGGTGGTAATCTTTCATTCAGGTCTTATTGGCTTACAGACCATTTACCAGAGGGATTCTTCCAGATCTTCACAGCCAGTGGCACCCACCCACACATAATCAGACTTCTTGTTTACCAAGATCAAATCCACCTGATAAGAGGTGATCTTCATGCTGCCTTCTCACCACACCAGCACACGCTGGAGACCACACCCTTCTGTGCCAATTCAGAATTCCTTTGTATCTCATCTGTCCTCTCTTGGGTCCTCCTGGTCTGAGGAAGTCATGCTCCCATCCCCCACTCTCCAGCCTCCTAAGACACAGCTCCTTCTGGGTTCTGCTCAGTCTCTTCACCCACTCCTTCCTCTATGTACAAACACACTCGTGACTTCCTCTCTTGGAAAACGACTTTCCTCAACCTCGCTTCCAACTCCAGCACCTATCTTTCCCTTTCCCTTTCTTCCTCCCAAGCTTTTCAAAAAGAATGTTCATTAGAGGTTTTTCTTTTTTTTTTTTTTCTCATTTCCTTTGATTACTCCTCACTCCATATAACCAGGCTTCTGACCCTACCTCTCTGCTGAAACTGTCACAAGGACATCCTCAGTGGCCTTTTCTCACTCCTTGATGTTGCTGACCTCCTGGCTGCACATGACTTGGGGACAGGGTTTTTCCTTTTTTGACACTCTCTCTTCCATGTGACCCTGTGATTCTAAGTAGCCAGTTTCTCTCCTTCCTCCCATGCTTCTCCTGCGGGATCTACTTCTTTCTTTCAGCTGCATGTAGGGAGAAGAGCCCCTGAAGCTACATTCCTCAGGGCCCAAGCTCATCTTCCTTTAAACTTTGAATTTGCTCCCACACCCAGGACTCCAGCCCACGAGGCTGGGCTGAAGACCTAGCAATCTATGTCTCCAAAACTGTTCTCCTGAATCTTGGTACCACATCTAGAGCTTGCTAGAATCTCTTCCTGGATGGTCTACTGGCCTTGCAAAATCAACATATCTAAAGAAGAAATCATATACAGTATGAATATTTCAAACCTGCATTTTTAGGGAAAAATTTTTTTTATATCTTTGTATTTATATACAAAGATATATTATATCTTTGTATTGTATTTATATCTTTGCTGGCACAGTGTAAGGTCCATCTAAAGAATCAGCTGAAAAAACAAAAAGAAATGAAGAGTAGGAAGTGATTTTAAATTCATGCCCTACTGAATTTAGGTTACACATCACTGACAGAAACATACTAAGGGAGGTGGGCAGTTAGCAGGTAACTTAAATTTCATTTTGTAAAAGAAGTTTATTTCTAATAATTTAACTTATTTTAAAGGATTCCTTTTTCCAGAAATACAATGAAGATGAATTAAAGTTTTAAGATGTTTATGATACAGTACCAAGGAAAGCCTTAGTGTACTGAATTACCTACAGACTTAATTAAAAAAAAAAAAACAAACTTCACACACCAACAAAATTATTATAGGATTTTAAAGTGATATAATTTGGACATTCCACCAGTATAAAATCTAGCATCTCATTATAGATGATTTTTAAACTAAGAACTAATCTCACATAATTAAAAATGAAGCAATTGGGGAGCCTGGGTGGCTCAGTCAGTTGGGCAGCTGACTTCGGCTCAGGTCATGATCTCACAGCTCATGAGTTCGAGCCCCGCATCTGGCTCTGTGCTGACAACTCAGAACCTGGTGCCTGCTTCAGATTCTGTCTCCCTTTCTCTCTGCTCCTCCCCTGCTTGCTCTCTCTCTCTCTGTCAAAAATAAATAAACATTAAAATTTTTTTTTTAAATGAAGCAATCAAATTACTAATGTCAGTGTTTCTCTGCAATATATATTTCATATCATTATTTTCCAGTGAGCTGGATATTAGCTTCCAAAGTCATCTACTTTTCCAGGAATCATTTGAAGCTCAATAGAAATATATTTTTACTTCATTAACCAAAATAACTTTTGAGCTAGTGGAGAGAAAAACAAAGCAAGGACCCTTCTTGGCTATCTGCAGACATCACCTGCTCTTCTGAAAGCTGTAAGTAATTTAAAATAATTTTCCTTCCTTAGTTTTAATATTGCCCTCAGGTCCACTGATGCTGAGGACTCTACCAGCCTAGATGTAACTATATTTCTCCTCCATTTTTTCTTCATGGAGGTTTTGGGGTTGATGAAATAGAGCTAAGTAGAAGTAATATGGAGAGTTGGGCTCATTTGCAAATGGGCACTTACACTCAGTACTGATGATGTAGCCTGCCCTATAATCTCATCCAGCCAGTCAGGTTTGTGAACACCAAGAAAAAAATCAGTGAAACATTACACTTGTCTCATCAACACACTAGGATTGAAGCTGTCAAGATGCAAATTAAAGGTATCTCTGGGGTACCTGTGTGGCTCAATCAGTTAGCTTCTGGCTGTTCATGTCAGTTCAGGTCATGATCTCATGGTTTGTGAGTTCAAGCCCCACATCAGGCTCTGTGCTGACAGTGCAGAGCTTGCTTGGGATTCTCTCTCTCTCTCCCCTTCCCCTGCTCATGCTCTCTCTCTCTCTCTCTTTCAAAATAAATAAATAAACTTAAAAATAAAAATAAAAATAAAGGTATCCCTGTTCTCCTCTGACACTAATTTTCTGTTTCAGGATAGCTGCATTAAAACATAACAAAATTAAAACTTACTGATCTTTGTCCAGGACACAGAAGGAATCCAAAAAGGGAAAATTGGCAGCTATACTTTCAAAGTCCTCTTGGGAGATGTACCCATCATGGTCATGGTCATAGTTTCTAAACACAGACTGCAAAGGAAATACAAATATTTACTGAATAACTGGGTATGAGTCAGGCTCTGAACTTGTTATTGGGAAAGCAGTGATAACTAGTATATTGTTCTATCAAGGAGCTTGGAATCCAGTGGGAAATAATGAAATCAAGAAGCCTTTATGGTATAACAAGATAAGTGCAATGCTGAGGATAAAAATAGGCTGCTGTGGGAGAATTTTAAGGGAGATTTTAAAAGGTTTCCTGGAGGGGCACCTGGGTGGCTCAGTCGCTTAAGCGTCCAACTTTGGCTTGGGTCAAAATCTCACGGTTCCTGAGTTTGAGCCCCACATTGGGTTCACTGCTGTCAGCCTTTCAGTGAAGAGTCCACTTTGGATCCTCTGTCCCCCTCTCTCTGCCCCTCCCCTAGCTGCACTCTCCCCAAAATAAATAAATATTAAAAAAAAAAAACATTTCCTGGAGAAAGTGAGGTCTAAACTGAGACCTCAGTTTCGGTAAAAGTTAAGTTTGGTGAACTCACAAATGCCAAAACCATAACAATAGACAATGAAGCTTTAAAATGTTAAATTATCTAAAAAAAATTCAAGTATACTTTTTTTTTGAGAGAGAGAAAGGGAGAGAGGGAGGGAGGGAGGGAGAGAGAGAGAGAGAGAGAGAGAGAGAGAGAGAGAGAGAATGAGCAGGGGAGGGGGAGAGGGAGATGGAGAGAACATTAAGCAGGCTCCAGGAAGAGGGGTTCTATCTCACCATCATGAGATCATGACTTGAGCCAAAATCAAGAGCCAGACACTTAACTGACTGAGCCACCCAGGTGCTCCTAAAAAATTCAAATATACTTTTAACACAATTACAATCAGAATTCCAGTGGCAATTTGTTTTAAGTGAACAAATTGATTCTAAAGTTCAAATTAAAGTAAACATGTTGAGAATAGCCTAATATTGTTTAAGATAAGAAGAAATGAGAGAGAACGTGCCCCATCAGAAATCAAATATTCCACAAAGCTACATGAATCAAAACAACATGGTACTACAACTTACTATAGAGAGCAGAGTCCAGAAATAGATCTATGTATATATAGGCATTTAGAGTATCAAAAAGTACCTTCTCAAATCCACAGAGAAACTAAAGATTATCCAATAAGTGCTGTTGAGTTAAGTGGCTAATAATCTTACAAAATCAATTGCCCAAAACTAAATTCTAGATGCATTAAATATTTTAATGTCAAAAATAAAGCTATAGGGATGCCTGGGTGGTTAAGCATCCGACTTCAACCCAGGTCATGGTCTCATAGTTCATGAGTTTGAGCCCTGCTTTGGGCTCTGTGCTGACAGCTCAGAGCCTGGAGCCTGCTTCTGATTCTGTGTCTCCCTCTCTCTCTGCCCCTCCCCCACTCATGCTCTGTCTCCCTCTCAAAAATAAACATTAAAACAATTTTAATAATAAGAAAGCTGTAAAAGTATGAAAGATAAATAGATAAAAATAATTTTTATGTTTTGTAATCTCTGAGTGGGAAAGGCCTTCCTTAACATTACATCAAAGTCAGAAGCTGTAAACAATTTAAAAAATTTTTATTTTACAGAGAGAGAGAGAGAGAGAGAGCGAGTCTGAGCATGGGAGAGGGGCAAAAGGAGAGAGAGAGAGAGAGAGAGAGAGCCTGAGCAGGGGAGAGGGGCAAAGGGAGAGAGAGAGAATGAGAGAGAGAGAGAGAGAGAGAGAGAGAGAGAGAGAGAGAGAGAGAATCTCAAGCAAGCTCCATACTCAGCACAGAGCCCAATGCAGACTTGATCAAATAATCCTGGGATCATGACCTGAGCCAAAACTGAGTCAGATACTTAACTAACTGAGTCACACAGGAGCCCCTACAAAAATATTTTATTACGTAAAACGCAAAATAATTGAATCAAAAAACTCAGCTGACAAATGTAAAGATAAATGTCAGAGAAGATTATTTGCAATATACCTGAGAGCAAAGACAGAAAAGGAAAACAGGAGGAGACCTGTTGCAGCTCAGGAGAGCTCAGGAGAAAAGGAGACCACCAAAGTAAAATTACACGTGGCCAATACATTCATGGGAAATGCTCGATTCTGCTAGTAATTACAGAAACACAAACAAAACGTTTTTAAACCTCTCAGATTGGAAAACATTAAAATAATGGGTAATTTCCTAGGGAATGAGAAAATAGGCACTCTCATATTAGTTGATGAAGTAAATAGCCACAATCTTTCTGGAAGATAGTCAGTGCTTACTCTCTGACCCAGCAATTCCACTGATGGGAATCTGTTCTAGGAAAATAATTGAACAATGCTGCTCAAAGACATACGTGGGTGTATGTGTTTATGGGGGAATAAAGTCATACAAGATAGTTTACAAATTATCAGTGGTTCCCCTTCGAGAGCAGAATTCCCAAGGCCTAAAAGTAAAACTTGTATTCTCCGTATTTTATGAAAAGCTTGCATATTTACAATGATTCTGACTTTCTTTATAATTGAAAAATAAAAGGATTTTTCCATTGCCCTCTGCTAAATTGGGTTTTCCAAAAGGTTTGTTAAGTTCTCCCTAGAAGCAGATGTATGCAAACAGATTATAATGAATCTTTCTCCCTTTTCCCAATGCTTTCTCTCTATTCTATTTGATCCATATTGCCCTATGTTGCAAGCTGCTTCAGGGGTACTTTGGGAGATGAACAAGGTATAAATGAACAGATTACTTAAAAACATGACTGCTTAGAACCCATTGTAAGTTTATTTATAGAAAACTGAATTGTGCAAAATCACAAAATATACAGTCTTTTTGCAAGTCCCAATACCAATACTTACCTACAATCAAAGTTGCTTAAAATTAACTCCTTGTACCTACTTTTATAATCTAATATCCATATTTATATCCATATTAAGGATGCAATTCTTTTTGTAGAATAAAATTTAATGTGGAAATGCATAATAAAATCCAATCTTTCATTTGATTGAACCAACAGTAGGCAATTTATCCAAATTGGACCAATCTTCCACCATAAAATTGGAACTGGAGAGAAAATAAGAGAGAAGGTAAAAGGGAAGAGAGAGAGAGAGAGAGAGAGGAAGGGGGAGAGGGAGATACAGACTCCCCTTGTGTAGCAAAGAAAGTCTGTCTGCAGATAATGGAATGAGCATTCAGAGAAAAGCAGAGAAGAGAGTGGAAAAGAAAACAGTTGTGTCTTTTCATTTCCCGGTTCTAGACCTTCCTGAGCTGCAACCCTTGGAGCTGGATTCCTTCCCCACCTTCCCTGGCTCCAAGCTGGGTCTGTTACACAACATCAACACAAGGCCTCCACTGAATCTTATGGCCTTCTCAGACCTTTTCCTCACCCTTTCTGAACTTTCCTTGCTGCCTCACATGCTGCGTAGTAGTTTTCTTCCAATGCATCATGGTTTCCTTGATGATCCAAGATGTAGAAAATTCTTTCTTTTTCTTTAGGTTTGTGTGTGTGTGTGTGTGTGTGTGTGTGTGTGTGTGTGTGTGTGTGTTTAAAGTAGGCTTCACAGGGGCGCCTGGGTGGCGCAGTCGGTTAAGCGTCCGACTTCAGCCAGGTCACGATCTCGCGGTCCGTGAGTTCGAGCCCCGCGTCAGGCTCTGGGCTGATGGCTCGGAGCCTGGAGCCTGTTTCCGATTCTGTGTCTCCCTCTCTCTCTGCCCCTCCCCCGTTCATGCTCTGTCTCTCTCTGTCCCAAAAATAAATAAAAAACGTTGAAAAAAAAATAAAATAAAGTAGGCTTCACACCCAGCATGAAGCTCAATGCAGGCCCTAATCTCATGACCCTGAGATCAAGATCCAAGCTGAGATCAAGAGTTGGATGTTTAATCGACTAAGCCACCCAAGCACCCCCTCTTTTTCTTTAAACATCCACCCCCCAGAAAAAAAGTTTATTTTATCCCAAAGATATGATTCTATTGTATCATACCAATCCATTAAAGCAGAGTGTTTAATCAGATGTCATAGTTTTTATTGCCAAATCTGTTTCCATTTTCCCCACAATGGTGCTTCTACTCTTCTTTCTACATGAAAACTCTGATAGACACTTTCCCATAATTAAGTAATGTTTCTGACGTAAATGGCTCTGTGCAGGTGTGTCACAGACCTCAATATAAACAGCAAGAGAAACTATGCATCCTACAGGATCTTTTCTTACCTTCAGGTAATCAATTTATTGGGCATTTTATTGGGACCCATATAGGTTTTTAATGAGTAGATTCTAATCCCCAAACAGTCCCTCAAATTGCAGGGGCAATGATGGAGGCATCAAATGCTGGTGAAAGAAAGTTGGAAGTAGCTGAGGGTATTTGGGTAAATGAGAACAGAATGACAGGAAGGGGAAAAAGGCCATTCTGGGGGAATCTCCCCCATAAGCCAATGCCACGTAGAGCTCAGTGTCTGCTAAATTGATCCTACCTGCAAGAGGGCTGTTTTCATTGACTTCAGTTGATTCTTGGGCAACTGTAGAATATTCTGGGAAGAGAAAAGGGCCTTCTAGTGCTCTCTACTCTCTCTCAATCACTTACCTCAACTAATTTCCTTATGTGCTTGTTGATGACTGTGGGGTCTGGCTTTGGCATCACTCCTGATGCCCACTCCAGGGGCACCACAGGCTTGGTGGGTGTTGTCGGGGAGGTAGGCTGCTGACAGGGGGGAAAAACACACTTTTCAACTTTATCTTAGACCTTAAGTAATTAGGGAACACTGAGAAAGACATACACATACACATTTTTATGTTAATAATACAGTAAAAACTTACATATGTATCACTTAAATGTTCTGAAAACAAACATGTTTTGTCAATAGAATCTAATCTATAACTAAATACATATTTGGAGAGTGTATTTTGTTTAGCAGTAGTCTAGATTCCATTTTTTTAAGTGGGAAAAAGACACTGTTCTCTCATCCCACTCCAAAATTCTATCCAAGTTCCCCAAATATTACTAAAACATCCTTAAAACCTATATAATAATCCATACAGCTTTTTGTATAATGCAAAATATATAAAACACCTGTTATCTAGTTCTTTAATACCTGGTGTTGATAATAAACTAGTAGATGTTTGCAGTAAATGGGCCCATGTGAATGGCCAAGTTTATGTTCTCATGCTGGCATCTCTTTCAATATGCTTAATCGCTTCTCACTATTTGGCTAATTAGATCTTTCTAGCCTCTTTTGTGAACTTGCTTCCTCCATATGTTTTCCCACTTTCCTGCAAGACATTTTCACTAAATAATGTGGCCAAGATGGTAGCAATAATGCATAACGTGTTTACACAACACAGAGGCAAAACACAATCCTATCGGGAGACAAGCCAAGAGTGCAATGTACTTTATTCCTCTCCCCAGGACCTTCATTAAATGTAAATATTTTTGCTGGTGCATACATGCAAATCTGTTTTAACAGGTGTTTATTTGATACTAAATTGGGGACAAACATGTTTGCAAGAGTGACTGTACTAGATTTAAACCCTTTGCAATGTTTTGAGGTGGGTGTTGCTGGTATCCTTTGGGCTACCAACAGGACCAGAAAGTACTTGCCATCTGGATATGATCACCAACACATAGGCTCACTCACACATCATGACTCTTTCTATCAAGCTTTTCATTTTGTTCATCTGATGAAGGATAAAGCCACGGTTCCCAAACTGTATAACGAGGTGTCCATCCAGAACACTGCAGTGGACTCTCAGGGATACCAAAAGATATTTCAAACTCCCAAGGGAAATACAGCAGTACTCAGTATTTGTTAGACACCATGTAAACTACCAGCTTGAAATGGCTTACAGTTCACCCATTAGATCATGCTGTATTTCTTTCAATGGTATCAAATATTTCCAAAGCAAAAAAAATCAATGTGGAACAAGAAAAAAGGTAGCCATATTCAATCTGATGACAAAATTTAAGATATTGTTTCATGCCCAACAGGCACACACATCCATTAGTAAGTAATTGTGGTTTTTAAAGAATTAAAATATTTTTTAATTTTTTTTAATGTTTATTTATTCTTGAGACAGTGAGGAAGAGACAGAGTGCAAGAAGGGGAGGGGCAGAGAGAGACACATACACACAGAATCTGAAGCGGGCACCAGGCTCTGAGCTGTCAGCACAGAGCCCAATGCGGGGCTCCAACTCACAAACTATGAGATTATGACCTGAGCCAAAGTCAGCCACTTAACTGACTGAGCCACCCAGGTGCCCCTAAAATATTATTTTGATTTCAACATATATGTATTGTTTTTTAAAGTGGGTTCTAAGTCATTAGAACATTAATATATATTAAGCTGTTTGGACCTAACTATTCTATACGTGGAATTGTGAGGTATTTCTTTTGACCTAGAGGTAGAGTGAAAAAACTGAGACACCAAATAAAACACAAAGAACCAGTGAGACACGAGCGTGCCCTGTGAAGAGAAAAAGGTTCATGGTGGGACTTTGGTGAGGTCCACCAGCACCAATGGTAAGCACACTGAAGTTACAGGCTCTTGGTACCATCATCCTGACAGGAGCTTGTTCTCCAGTGGCAGCATGTGTCAAACCTAAGCGCAAAACAGGGTAACAAGCCACTTAAGATAAGAGACAGTAAGGGATTGGGAAATGTGTTTTCATAGATTCATAGGATTTTAGCACTTGGAAGGGACTTTCAAAGATTTTGCTTTACAAAAGATAAAAAGATTTTTCTGTATTTGATGGAAACATCTTCTGAAATTGGCCAAAATCTATCCTGAAAACAAATGTAAAAGGCACAACTCAGGCAAGTGTGCCTTGTTCTTACCATGTTCCCATATAAGATGTGGCAGGAAAAGGACAGGCAACCTCACGCAGTAGAAAAGCCTAGGCATTGGGGCACTTGGGTGTCTCAGTCAGTTAGGCGTCCAACTCTTGATTTTGGCTCAGGTCATGATCTTACGGTTCATGAGATTGAACTCCACGTTGGGCTCTGCACTGACAGTGTGGACCCTGCTTGGGATTCTCTGTCTCACTCTCTCTCTCTGCCCCTCCCCCACTTGTGCACACGCGCACACACTCTCTCTCTCTCTTTCTCTCTTTCAAAATAAATAGATACACATTTAAAAGAAAAAAGCACAGGTGTTGAAGACAGACAGGCCTGAAGCCACATCCCAGTTCTCCCACCTACTGGCTAATAGTGCTCCGTGTGAGACACCTATGCTCACCAGACTCAGTTTCCTTAACAGAGTTAATGAGATAACATGGATATGATGCCCCACCAGGTGCCCAACAACCAACTGGTAGCAATTAAAGTGCCCTGCTCCAGGTAAAGGAAGGTGTGGGCAGGTGGAAATGCCATGGGCACACACATAGCTTGCCACACCATGCTCAGCCTCTTCACAACAAAGCAAAGGAATGAGGAGCTCAGAAGTTGCTTTTTTCCAGTAACTTTACCTTTCTCTCTAGCTCTTACTCATGCTAACTTTTCAGAGGCTAGCCTTCATGCCTCCATTTACCTCTGCTGTATTTTCCCACATGGGTCTGTTCTTCAGTGTCCCCAGGAGATGGGCCTCTAGTAGGGGAGCTGAAAATGCTGATGGAGCCACCACACTCACAATTTTAAGAACAGACGTTACCAGGTCAACTAACTCAGACTCAAGTGCACACCCTCCCTGTACCAGAGAACAGCCCTGCCTCTTTGGGGCTGATGCTGCAGAGTCAGAATACAGGGACAGATTGAAGGTCCAAGTCACTGGCAACATCCCACAGAGTTCAACTGGTAAGGAGGTAAGTCATGAGATCTTTATCAGAAACCTGATCTGAGGATACGAGTCCAAGAGGCAAGTACAGACATGTTTTCCTTGAACATGCAAACCTCATTCTCGCCGCAAATTTCAAATTTACCCAGGTATTCTTTTATGAGTGCAAAACAGATCTAAGATACAGTCCGCTCACTAAAACTAATAATCAGTGTACATTCAGTAATGCAATTTCCTCAATCTTATCATATAATGTTTCTTTGCTAAGAGTCAGCCATTAATTGAGACACTATCCAATGTGATACTGAAATTATGAGTTGAGTCGATCATTAGCAGAGAAATTTGTGAATTATGATCAGGGTATTTAAAATTGATTAAGGGGCGCCTGGGTGGCGCAGTCGGTTAAGCGTCCGACTTCAGCCAGGTCACGATCTCACGGTCCGTGAGTTTGAGCCCCGCGTCGGGCTCTGGGCTGATGGCTCGGAGCCTGGAGCCTGTTTCCGATTCTGTGTCTCCCTCTCTCTCTGCCCCTCCCCCGTTCATGCTCTGTCTCTCTCTGTCCCAAAAATAAAATAAACGTTAAAATTGATTAAACTTCATTTTATGCTGAATGGGATTTTATGTTGAAGAATCTAAAACACTGTTTCACATTAAGATGCATTCTCTTTTGTTGAGGGGGAGGACCTATAGGTAGGCAGTCTCTCAGAGGAGACACAACACATAGATGATAACAAGAAAACAGAGTGATTGGAAATAATGGTCTTCTTTGTTAGCCTCTGATGAAGAAATCATACTCAAACTGTCAGAGCTAAGCTGTTCCACTGGCAAAATGGAATACAGGTTTTTTAAATTCTTCAGTCTTCAGATCACAAAGCATCACTGTAATAGCCAATTACTGTAAATGACAATCAATGGTGTTTGGCACTGATCCTTAGAAAAAATCCACCTACCGATTTAGAATTTCTAGGCTCCAGCACCAGTGACAATTTGTAAATATCATCTTCTGTGTGATAGAGGTCCAGAGAGAGCTACAACAAATTAGAAAGGATAAATGATGATGTTGGATCACATTTACTTATTTATTTACATTGCTGAAATATTTTCAAACCAAATGTTGAAGCTCAGTGTCTAATAATTTGAGAGAATGCAGAACATTAAAAAGATAGCATGCAGAGGCAGAACATGAAATTTTAAAACCAAACACTTTAGCATGGTCATCAGCATCCTATGTGCTATATCAGATGTGTTTATATCAACAAAAGGCAACATAGTTGAGCTATGAAGTAAGATGCCCCCACTCTCAATGCTACAGGAATTGCTCAGAGAGGCAGCATATAAAGCATGAAGGAAGGTTCTGGAGTCAGTTGGGCCTGAGTTCAAGTCCTAAGCCTGCCACTGGTTAGCCTGGCACCTTGAGCCAGTTATATCTTCTCTGACACTCATTTGCCACATCTGTAAAATGGAAATTATCACAAAAATCCCTACTGAATTGAATTTTGATCAAGATAAAATGGAATACTTCATGTGAAGTACCACACACACAACCTGGTAGACAGTAAAATGCCAAGAAATGTTATTTGGTGTTGTTGATGTTACTATTATTATGACAGCTGTTACTACTAATATTATTATCATGGGGGGGGGGGGGGGGGCGAAGGGAGATCACTGAAAACAGAAATGATCAGGACAGAGTCACAGAGGACCTTGTGAACTAGGACCTAACTGGGACTATTCGGACAGAGAAAGAAGGAGAGAAAGATCAGGACAGGCAGGGACAACAACTTAGACCAAGATTGGAGTGCATGAATGAAATCAGTAAAAACTAAAATGCATGGTCCCATTCATCTAAAATAGAAGGCATGAGACTTAAAATCAGCCTGGATGAGTCTCACCCACACCCTTTAATGTTAAGATGCCAGATGAATCATGCCATTTCATCAGCAGTGAACATAACCAGGTGCCCTGTCCTTTCGACCATTGGGGATGAAAAATTCTATTTAACATATTTGGCCTAAAAATAAAAACTTAATGTGTATGGGTGTAGAGTGAGGGAGAAGCACAAGAAGGATGAAGTGGGAGAAAACTCAGAGGCAAAAGATGTCTTTCAAGGATTTATCTTGCTTTCATTATTTTTTTTGAGAGAGAGAGAGAGAGAGAGAGAGAGAGAGAGAGAGAGAGAGAGAGAGAGGCAGGTGAGGGAGAGAAAGGATCTTAAGCAGACTCCAAGCCCAGCACCAAGCCTGACGTGGAGCTCCATTTCATAACCATGAGATCATGACCTGAGCTGAACTCGAGTTGGACACTTCACCAACTGAGCTACCCAGACGCCCCTACAACATTTAAATTAAGGATTGCACACATCAGGTCATATACTGCTTTATCTAGACTTTGTCACCTAAAGATTTTTTCTAAACATAATGAAATTGACTTGACTATAAAACTGCCCCATCATCATTTCAGATCTTGAAAATCCTACCCACAAAGAACAGACACTATATCCATCTTCCATTAAACAGTCATTCCTACCTCCAGGGAGGAGAGGAACCATCCCCTAGTGCCTTTACAAACAAATGCCTTTACAAGGCAGCTCATTATATAAAAGAATGAAGTGAAATGCATGAAAAAGATCTTTTGGTAGAAACACTGGTATAATAATGTCTTATTTGCCAAAACCGTCTTCGCAGATGTAATTACCTTGGGACCTTTCCTCTGAGCTCAACAATAATAAAAATGTGTGATAAGTAGAATGTGACACTGGATCTCTGGGTTAGGGAGGTGACAGGGAGAGGTGGGGTCCCTGATGAATGGGAGACAGCCACTGCTCAGGTACAGCCAATTTTTGTCAGCTTGACAATTGACATATCTTCTCATTTGTCAAGTGAAGCCAGAAATCTGGAGTTTTACATGAAATATCTCAATTTTTAAATCCTGGCAACCAACATAAAATTTTTATGATTCTGTGTAGGCCAAATAAAACACATCTTGCCAATGGCAGTTGCCTGCTATTTTATAAATTCCACGATGGAAAACTCTACCGGCTTCTAAGCCTCACAGAAGCAGACAGTGCATCCATTGCCATCTTTTCTGCCTCTATAATCCCAGCCACAGTTTGCTGCCTTGCATTGTGAATGTTCCATAGGGAGAAAATCAAGTCACTGTTTCCTTCTGGATTCCTTGTTATCAGGAGTTGATCTGGACTTCGATGAGCATGACCCTGTCCAACTGATTCGGCCTTTAATAATGAATGGCAGTGGCACCTGCTGGGAAAGGGATGACAACAGTGCCAGAACATCTGACCAGAAATCCAAATAAACCACACACTGAGTAGGGGAGATGCTCTCTCGAAAGACACAGAACATCTGTGGTATTTTCATATATCAGATGGACAGATACCAGATCCTATGATGGAAATGTCTTCTCCAAATGTTTGCCCTTAATTTATTAGTGGTGATTTGATCCTGAGCAAGTTATTAGCCTTTGTGGGACTCAGTCTTTTGGTCTTTAAAATGGGAGGCATAAATAATAGCTCCTTCCCAGGACTTCTGTGAAGATTAAATGAGCTAACATGCATTCAGTGGGGTTTGTGTAGCGGGCCATAGAGATGGGCATTGCATGGTTGGCTTCCAGTCAAATGCCACTGTGCTCATCAGTGAATGTATTACTCCTGCCATCTTCTGCTTTCCCAGCCATGATCCTACCTACATGCATTCTCTCATCTCCTCTGGATTTTACAGCCCTGTGCAGAGCAACATGTTTTACTTCTTCCACAATTTTTTTTTTAAATAATTAGAGGCAACTTGTCAATGGAATCTTAAGAATGCTTGCTTGTGTCTAACATATTTTGAGCTTGGAGAATGGTCTGAATCACTGTTTCATGTTGCTGCATTTACACCCAAGCCTATCAGCAAAGATGGTTGTGGATTTAGTCTGCACATTAAGACCTATGTCGCCCTGACTAGAGAACTGTAAAATAAAACACACTTGGTCATCAAACTATCTTATTGACCATTTTTGCAATTCTTCGTCTTCTTCTTCTTCTTCTTTTTTTTGAAACTGTAAAAATACAGGGGGCTTTCCAGTTATTTGCATATACTCAGAATGGTAAAAGTAACTGATAGATCTAAAAATACTATGAAAAGAATCAGATGATTTTGTATACCATAAAGTAAGAAGCATCAGCTTTTAAAGCTTCTGGTTCCAGGATTAGGATCACAGTGGAAAATGCCTTCTCTAGATTGTCCCTGAAAAGAGGAACAATCCAAAATCCATGTGTTTAGTGCTGGGGTCTCCCTTCCTTCATGTGCCCAGGGCTGTTCAGGGGCTAAATTTACAATGATAAAAATGGCACACAGAGTCTCTGACTCATAGATTTTGTTCTGTAATTAATTCCTTCTTTAGCCACCCATGAAGAGGGAAGGAGAGATTACTTAATTTTTACAGATGCAAAATAAAATATATATAAAATAGATGTAAAATAAATCAGAGTAAATTCCCATCACTGAGAGACAGAGAGAGAGAGAGAGAGAGAGAGAGAGAGAGAGAGATACCCCCACCCCAAGCTGGGATTCAGAAGTTCTCCCTTTGCAAGCCTTTTGTCCTTTAGAAATCTGTTTCTTCCTTTGTAAAATACAAAGGGACAGGGGTGATGTTACACTCTCTGCCCTTCCCAAGGTCCCTGACAGGGTGTCTGTGTATATGAAATATATGTGAAAATGCTATGAAAAATGCAATCAGTTATTTCTGTAAAGTCCCAAGGTTGCTATGCAGCCTACCACATGGAGCGGACATTCCGTAATTTTTGATTTATTTAAGAGCTCTCATTTTCCATCTTTCAGGGCTCTCAATCATGTATTGGCTTTCTCACCTGGAGCCATGTTTAGAGGCAAATAATCACTTCAGGTAAAAACCTGACCTAGAATCTTGGGGAAAAATGAATGGAGAAATGCTGCACGTATGGATGCCCTCACAGCTTCTGTCAGTCAAATGGTTCTAATCCTAACACCTACCTGCTTCATGAGATGGCCACTGGGCTCTAGTGAACACCTGATGGGAATCTCCTTTATCTGCATTGAAGAGATTAATCTGCTTGTGGCCAGGAAGAATGAATGTATATTCCTGGGCAATGAACCTTCTTGGTTGTAGGGAAGGAGGAGGGGTCTTGGCTTTAAATAGAAACTGCCTTGATCGATGTCCATATGTGGGACTGTGCTATCTGAGGAGCCACTGGGCTGGAACCACAGTATCAGATTGACACCAGGCTCCTTATTCTCAAGGGGCCACCAGTCCTTATATCTAGAATCACAGAAGTTTAGAGCTGGAAGAGATCTCACAAATGAGCACAAAATCCCTTATGAAAAGACCAAGGGCAGGTCTAGCTAACAAGGAGACAAAACTAAGTAACTGCACACACAGAGCTAAAAGCTTGATCTCCTGCCCAGGATTCTTGCCACTGTACTACACTAGATAACATTGTTGTCCTAAATACAGTGCTTGGTGGCTTCTATATTTTAATACCCGAGGGGGGGTGGGGCAGGGATTGATTGTGTTGTCATCCTTTTTCTTTTTTCTTTCCTTCCCAGACAGAAAAAAAATATATATTTCTTAGCCTTTATTTCTAGGGTTCAAATTTTCCATTTGCACCCAAAAATTTCATTCAAAGTCTTTTGATACTTCTCTAAATATCTGTCATTATGTTGCTTCATTCATAACTCAAAATTAATTCCCCTACTCCATCATCATCTTTTGTTGGGATAAGAAAATGCCCAAGCATAGGCACCTGCTCTATGACACTCTCCTCCACGTAGTGAAGGTAGCCTGGACACAGACAGGTGGAACTTCAGCTGGTCTGCAGACATCACCTGTGCCTGTGGCTTTGCTGTCTGATTGGGGCTGCAACTCTGGTCACTTATTCGTGGAAACAGATTTACATGGCAAATGATTCATAAGCGCAGGTGCCTGGATTATTGAGAGGGTTTTTCCCCCCCAGTAGAGAATGTCTGTGTGTTTACTGTTTGTCATACAAACTCAGTCCCAAGAGATTTGTTTTTGTGTGTGTCAGCCACTTCTGCTTTATGCTAAGGTACAGCTGGTATTACTCCATGCACTTCAGGGGTTCTATGCCTTGGTAAACAATCATGTGTTCTAGGAACAGTGTGTGAGAAGGTCTAGGAACCACTCCTATGCCAGTGCAGTGGTCCCAAAGGATTTAGGCCCTCAGAGCTTCAGAAGGAAATTGTTTTCATTTTCCATGGCCACGAATGGAAAAGAGTCAATTCAGTATTGCAGTCAAGTGTCTGAAGCTTCCGTATTATAAACCCAAACAGGGAAGTTGCTTCTCCATTTGTTAAACAAGGGTGAAAGAATTTGGTTATGCCTCTTCCCCCTGACAAGGCAGCCATCAATGGGGTAGGTTCTCTCCCATACACCTGTTGTGTCTAAAAGCGCCGGGACCTAGAGATCAGCCACGAATGACAAAAAATATGAATGCTAGTCGAATTTCATCTGTCTGACCCACAACATTCCTAAATACAGCATTCGTTCATCTGTTGAGCTCCTACATATGCCAGGTATCATGAGAGGCAGTGGGGATATGGGATATATACGGCAGGTAAACAGGAAAAAAAAAATCTAATACAAAATGATACCTCCCTATGGTTAAGAAAGTATAAAGGTCAAGAGCCACACATGAAGCAGACACTTACTGCTCTGGAGAGGAACAGAGAATGCTCCAGAAAGACAGAAGGTTTTGAATTTGAGCTAGTCACAGGGGTGGATAGGGAAGGGATTTTCCAAGAAAGTGCAAAGGCCAGGAAGCAGAAGGCAGCAGTTCGTGGTGGAAAGCCCAGTGTTCCTCAATGGCAAGTGTGATGTGGCATCAAGTGATGACAACTCAGGATACATAGACAACAAGTCTAGAAGGGCCTCAAAGGCCAGGCTGGCAAGGGGAGGGTGGCAGTGGGGACAGGGAGATCATGGAGGAGGACCAGGTATTATCCCAGGCTTCAGCTATGCTGTGCGGGAGGGCAAAGGGAAATGGATGAGGTGAGGCCACGTAGAAGGTGGTGATGAGCTAGACTGGTGTGACGAAGGAGAGTGAGGGGCTGAGGGCGGAGGGCCTCTCCAAGAGCTCTAGAAGCAGAGCTATAAGGGTGGTACCTAGGCTCCTCAGGACAAAGGAAAATTTCTCTGCCCCGTGATTATAGTCTCAGCTCATGCCGGATATGGGGCTGGGCTCCCCTCCCCTCACCCACCCTTTCAGATCCTGCCCCATCTACCAGCCCTGCATGCAACCTGGTGAATGACCTTCAAGGACTTTCCCACATCCCCTGGGAAGTGAGAAGAGCTCTCAGCACAAACTCCTGTCCCCTCAACTCACCGTGAGCAAGTTGATCAAATCCATGTTGGGTTCTAAGTGGTGGGAGGCATTCTGCAGAGACACCAGTTCGCTGAGGGTAACGGAGAGCTGGTGCATTTTTACAATGTTAACTTTGTTGTCCTCCATCCAGTCTGGGAAAATGACATGGACTGCTATCAAGTCTTTCAAGTGGACGCCAAGGATGGGAATCTTGAAGCCCTCGCAGTCGGCAAAGGCCTTGCGGTAATTGCAGTAATTGCCATTGGAGGAGACCAGCTCTGTCATTTCGTTCCAGTTCTGGAACAGATGGAAAAGTAGGATTTTCAAACAGTCTTCCCTCCTACCCACCCCCAGGCCCTGCCGTGTGTGGCTAGGAAATTCCTCAGCCACTGAGAGAAGTATCAATTGCACGAACACTGATGCAGGGAAATTATTAACCTAGAAAAAGAAAATTAGAAAAATGTCCTGGGCCTGGCTATATGAGCTAGACAGTGTGTTCTATTCTACTGCAAAACAGAAACTGCCCGCACCTCTGCCTACCTACTAGGGCTGATAGGGTGTTAAAAAGCATCAATCATCTAGAAGTATTTGGCAATTCATGGAAATACTACAGTCCACAAACATAAGCATGTATTGTATTAAAATACAGTATGTAGTATAGTACAGTTGTTGTTCTAAGAAAGTTGCATTCAAGATATTACTTAAAGGTTAACCTGGAATGGGATGGGGTAGGAAAAGCCACACCGAGGTATGAGATAGCTGTGGTTTGGGACTCTGCCACTAACTAGACAGGTGACCTTTGGCAAGTAACTTCATTTTGAGGGGCCTCAGTTTCCTTTTTTGTAAGAAAGAAGAATTCAAATAATTTTTGAAGATCCACTGGTGGTTCCAAGCCTCTAAGAGCCTCCACTGAATTCTTACTCATCACAATGTGTAAAATGTGTTTTGCTCTTTACTTGAAATTCAGTACGAAGCTCAAGGAAAGTAAGACACTTACATAATGAACCCCAGTATGCTTAGAACGAGTGATATGTTTTAGGTCAGAGAGCAATGCTTCTTGGCTTACAACCTCCTGTTTACCGCTGGTTGCCTAAGAGCAACCAGACCTTCCTCAATTTTGATCAGTCTACAACTTTCTGAAAGCAGCCCTGTGACTCAGATGGAGCTGTTTCCATTCCTAGGCCCAAGTTTGGGTCTGATTTACCGTCATTATAATTCCATCCTTCTTGTTTGTGATTGGTTCAAGAACACAGAGGTACATTATATTACCTATAAGCCAATCGGTACATTATATTCTTCTAGCAATTGTTATTGGTCCAGGGGTGAAAATGTGACCTGAGATGGTCCAATCTGCCTAAAAACAACGTCTTTCATTCCATGGGGGCAGGGCTGAAGGCAGAAGCTTTCCCTGTCTCCAACTTGCAGACAGCCCAATCAGGAGAAAGGCTGGTCTAAGGAAACAAACAACTGATACTGAAAGGTAGGCAGAACTACTGAGCCAGAGCTCTAATCAGATTATGCCTGGAGTTGGCCCTGCTTTTTGTACTTCCAGGTATGTGAGATGACCTATTGCCTTACTGTCTAAGCAATTTCAAGATTTTTTAAAACTTATAGCTGAACGTGTCCTTACTGGTACAGCACACTACATGCTTACAAAGAAATCTTTTCCTAAAGATGAAATGTTCTTTTTCACTGACAAAGGAAAAATATTACTGTGGTCTGGAAACAAATATGGCAGAAAAAGCTCAGTTTAAAAAGACAAAGATCATTGTTTTTTTTAAATATATATATATATATATATATATATATATATATTTTTTTTTTTTTTTTTTTTCCTGAGAACTCAGCTATAAATCTGAGGGATTTTTAGACAAGGTCAACATCTTTCTCTTCCTTTGTATCTGTCCACTGTGTTTAACACAGTGCTATAAATAGAGCAGGTGTTCATTGACTTGATTTGAGGAGGGTAGGGTAGGAATGATTTGTCTTATTTGCCTTGTACGCCCTGTGTGTGTCACAGTGCATATCACATAGTTAGCACCAAGTGCATATTTGTGGAGTACTCACAACTGCCATATGTTAATGGTATTCTTGTTGGTACACTTGGTATTCTTAAAGGCCTTCTTATTGGGACACTTGCCACCACTGCCAACCTGTTTTTGCCAGTGGTGTGCCTATTACCTTCCTTTTAATTCCCCATGTGTAATCAACCATTGTCTAGGAAGAGAACTTTCCCCTTCTGATAGGAGCATCCTATCCCTAAACAATTTACAAATGACTTTTGTACTCAGGATTGGAATTTAATCCACCATACCTTCGTAACTTCTGAAGAAAGATGAGAATGGGTCTCCTTGAGGCGTGAGATAGAACTATGACTAAGGCCTCCCACCACTGCCATCAGAGTGTTAAAATTTTTGAGCTGAAGGAGCTTCTGCAATAAAAAAAAATTACCATCAATACTTTGTAAGAATTTTTCAACTATTCTAGCCTCTCTGAAGTACAGGTGAATGCACTATTTTAATAACAAGGATCTAGGACAAATAATATCAATTTACCATGAAGCACAAATGCAATCCACCAGGAAAATATATCCATCATTTTACAGAAAACGTTACAACGAATGCTTCCAAGTACTGCCAATTAAAGGCAGTCTTCGTGCATGAGAGAAGTATGATGTTCACCACCAGATATTATGAATACTTTAATTGTCCTTTATGGTGTGAACCCCAAATTTCTTTGATGACTTTTCTCTAGAGGGAACAAACATCTAGAATCCTTTAAGAACCCCAGGCTAATGCCCAGACATACATACCTTGGCAACATTGATAAACTTTGTAATGACTTCCGCCCTTTGCTGGGGGGTTGGTTTGCTAAGAACCATCAACTGGACCCACTTAGAGATTCCATTAAATAAAGCAATAGATCTCTCCAAGGTTGGGTTATTCTCCAGGCAGCCATGGATGACATAGCTTTGGTAATCAGTGAACTAGTAAAGGAAGATTCAGAGACTCTGAATTATAATGGAGTCTTTGTAAAATCAGAAATTAGAACGTTGTGTGGAAGATGTGAGACGCTGTTTCATAACAACATAATGATTTCTTTCATTTAACATTTATGATGGTATCTTACACATTTGAATATACACGTACCCTTAACATATTATTTTGCTGTGTTTCACTCCGCCATACACAGATACATGCTTACACATCACAGTGTTGGACAGGGCGGGGAGGGACAAGAGTCTAAGTCACATTCCAGTGAATCTCAAATTTGCTGGATCATAAGATCCACCTGATGCATTTGCATTATAACATACTGGTTTCTGGGGACACTTCAGACCTAAAGGATCAATATCTCCAAAGAAAGAACCCAAGAATCTTCATTTTTCACCCACTACTTGTGATTCCAACAGCCAGGCAAGTCTGAGATACAATGGCATACATTAAAGAAAAGGAAATGAATACAAATATAATGATTTCAAGTCAGAATACTTTTGTACAGTTTTTTAAGAAAAAAGAAGAAGAAAACAATAATTGAAGTAAGCCAGCTCCTTAGCAAAACAGAAACCTTTTGGGGGAGTCAGCATGGATGCCACCAAATACATGTGAGCCTTCTATCATGTAAACAATGCAGGGGGTTCCCTCTCATGGCCTGCCAGGAAGGGATCATTAAGGTCCTCTCCAAATAGGATTATTTTGTGAAAAGAATCAGTCTTTCAGAAATCCATACTTCTAACCTCATGTTCTTCTTTGCAAGTAATAATGTAATTAATTTCCTGGAACCTTGGAAAAGAAAGAGGAGTGATTGCCCCAGAGCTTGGTGAGACAAAGCCTGATCGTGAGCCATTGTGGAAATAGTCTCATAACAAGTAAATAGAGAGTAGGTGGCTAGGAAGAGACCACAGTCAAGAGGAAGAGAAAGGAGGTGGAGAAGGAACACTATTAAGATGGAGTAGGAAAGAAAAGTTTAATTCCGGCTCTCTATATCTGGAAATAAACAACCTGATGTGAGAGTCTCATCAAAGCCTACAATTCTTATTCTCAACCTATGCCCGTAATTAGGCATTTATACAAATCCCAACCTAAATAAATATGTCTTCTCTCAAATGGAGGGCCTAGCAAAACATGTTCACTTGGGAGAAGTCAATGGAGCTAAATAAACCTTGAATGGTTAAATCTCCACTGAGTATTTAGAAAATCATGCTTTAATCGTATGAAAGGAGACATTGAAAATAGCGACAGATATATAGCTCCTAAGCCATAAAATAAAGGCAGGATAATATTTATCTTTGGTTAAAAGGGATTGTTCCTGTGAATTAAGGGCACTTTTCCAGTGGAGCACAATGACAGAGGCTGCCAATATGAAAACGCAGCTCTTGGGAAAGTTGGCATGGTGGTTGTTATCCTTGGAAGAATAAATGTCAGTTTCTTACTGAGATCCTTCTAAAAGATTTATGCTCCAGAAAAGTGAGGTGCTCAGCCAATTCAATGGGCTCCAGATGGTCAAACAGCAGACAGGCTTTTCCCTTCTTGGATACTTTTTTCCTCTGTGTGACTCTTCTCATCCAGTCATAGGAAGGACTATAAAAGAAACAGTGAGTCTGGTCAATGTGCTGAAAGGCCATTTCACTCAATGGAAGTTATTAACCTACTGACTCTGTAACTCTTGGCCTGCTTCCAGGAGCTTGCGCAAAATACACGCCCTGTCCTTCATATTTGAAGAGAAAACCACTGACCCACTGCCAATAGAACATAAACTTTGAGTTGTTTTTCCAGACAGGGTGGGTTTGCACCGATCCATCCAGAATTTCTTACTTGCTCTTTCTTGTGACCAGTAAGGTTTGGATCACAGGGGAGAGGTCAGGGTTAGGTGTATAAATTTGGCAGATTATCAATATATACGATGGTGATTGAAGGCACATGAAAACTACCTGAAGTTGGGTTCTTACACTTCAGCAACATATGGATTATCTGAAAAATTCGTTATAAAGACAGAGGACTGACCTCACTGCCAGAGATTCTGATTTACTAGGAATGAACCTGAATAATCTGTATTTTTAACAACATCCCTAATGATTCCTGGATCATGCACTGTTGATCAAGACTCTTAAAGAAGTATTCTAGGAAAATGGACCAGAGTATGAAAGCCCAGGACACAAAAACATATATTTGCAATATGGATAACCATACTTAGGGCCATTGCATAGTTTTCTCTGTACAAAGTTAACTAGTAGATATAAAATGCGAATCTAATTAGCACTGAGTTCCTAGTAAATGAGCTAACCAGTTCATGGCAAAACAATGGTCAACATTTGTAAAGCCTCAGGCTGATCTCAGAAGCACATAGCACAGGGCTTCTCAAACTTGAATGTGCACATGAATCAGCTAGTGCTCTCTTATTAAAATGCAGTTTCCAATTCAGCAGGTTTAGGGTGGGGCCTGAGATTCTGAATTTCTACTGAGCTCCCATGTGATGCCAGTGCTACTGATCTACAGGCCACACTATGAGTGGCAAGGACTTAGGAGACAGGAACTAGACTTAGTAACTAAGTACTCAGCATCTATTACATGCCAAATGCTATCTTACTATGCATTTAATGGATGCTCATAGTAGCCCCATGACCAAGGTACTATCCCCATTTTATACATAAAGAAATTGAGGCTTGGAAAGATGAACTATGTCCAGTGGGGCTGTGCTCATTTTGCACCAAGACTTTCTTCACAAGAGCACACCTTGATTCTGAAATAGTATGGACTGAGGTCAAGCGGGACCATCACTATTCCATCCCCTCATCATGACTCATCATGTTTGAAAGAAGCTTGTGCCACTCTTACATGCTGGATATGTCGATGAGGCTGATGTGTTTTTCATACCCTAGTTGGCTAGCTACTTCTCGGAACTCTTCAGTCATACGGATCAAACCAAGGTCCAAATTAAACTCTGCAGGAAACTTAAGAATCCAGTACCTGAAAGGCATCAAATATTTTTGACGATGAGAAGATTTCAAGCTAGACCTTTATGGAAATTATTGTATCATTTTACAGATTACATTTCACCATAAACCCAGGACCATACCCCAAATGAGCAATCTCCTATTCCCCTCCGCATGATACCAGCTCTCACTTTTCCCTCCTTCAATCAAGGACCCAAGTCTACCACTCCCTCTCTGAGTCTCTCTTTCTGACCCTAAGTCCTGAGTGTCTCTACTCTCATCTAAGTGCAGGAAACTCTTCTCCCAGTTCATGGCAACTACATGGGAAAGTATATGGTGGGGAAATAGAAAAGAAATGAATTTACTCTTTCCAACAGCTAGTTTCATTCTCTAATCACATTTGCTATGGCTTGACCTCTAAAAGAAAGATAAATTCAACTCCCAGGAACAGAGGAGAGCCAATTTAATCAAAATCAGTAAAAGAGGGATCGGAGTCCATTCTATTGCCAAACTAGGTCTGCCGCTTGGGAAAAAAGAAATTATCAACAATTCCAGAACCATAAAGGAGAAGACAAATTACATGTATAAGTATATTTACCTCATGAAGTAGCAGATCTTTAACCGAAATTCATCACAGTTTTCTCCACTGGCATCTCGATACGTACACTAGTTAAAGAAAAAATCCTTGTACCTTGTTTCCTTTGCCCACACCTGCAGCTGTTTGACCAATTTAGATGAATTCCTAATAAGAAGTCCATACCAGGGACATGTGAGTTATATGGATGTTCAAATGGGGAGACAACAAGCTCTGATGATATCAGCACTGAATAATTGTAACCTATGCACTATTACACCCCCATATTGAGTCCTAGAGACTCTCAGACTACACTGAGGACTGGGATATTGCTCGCTTTCAAGAACCTCTGCTCAGGGTAAATGTCCCCTTACCCTCTCCAATATTCCCTTCTATCCTGAGGCTGTAGAAAGGATGGAGAGGAAAAGTAGAAAGTGGAGGAAGCTTGCAATGAGCCAATGGAAGCCCACATGGCCCTAATACTTGACAGACCCTCTGCCTATCAGGCTCCTACCCCGTAAGGTTTCCCAGTCATGTGGAGGCCCCTGGGGCTGGAAGCAGGCTGATAATAAACATTAGATCTCCAGGAATAAAACCTCCTTATACATGTGAGGCTATTTTGTCATTTTGTGTCATTTGGCTTTCAATCACCTTTTGGGACTGTACGGTGTATAAAAGTGGTAGATTGCTAAAAGCTCTTACTAGAATGGGGTTTCTGGGTCTTTTTGTTTGTTTCTTTGCTTGCTTTTGTATCAGAAGGAAATCTGAAATTAATATCAACCAACCGACTGCAATAAACCTGTTAGAATGTTCTTTGTGTCTTGTCAACAAGGGAAAATGTGAAAACTTAGGTGGCATGTGTGCCTGATTTGTGCCTTATTTTGGTTGGCATTTCCATATGTCTAAACCATATCCTCTGTGTCCATCATTTTGCCATCCTAAAAGGAATAAATTAGGTCTTAAATAAGTGTTGACTATTCTTTCATTATACTAACAGCAGAAATGTTTAAGACAAATTAGAAACATTCAGCCTAAGCTTCCGTTTCATTGTATATCTAGTGATTATTTTCAAGTACAGCCAAAACACCCAGATGGATAGTCAACTCTTTGGTCCATCACGCAGATGCCTTGTGTAGACATCTATATATATATATATCCACAAAAGAGCTGGATAACTGACTGAAGACTGTTTATTCATCTTAATTCACCAGCTTTTGTTAGACACTCTACTAAATACAGAACTTGATTTATGATTGTAAAAATTATGCAGTAGTTGAAAGGATATATGCAGAGAAGTTTTTCTGCCAATTCAGTGGAAGATAAATACCATCGGTGCATCAGTAGAACTATTCTTGGCAAATAACTATTGTTCAGCTCTCCATTGTCATCTGTTAAAAAAATAAAATAAAGTGGGAGTGAGGAGACAACAGTATTACTCTTTTTCTAATATCAGTAGAGAAACATTAGTGTCAAAACGTCTCATAGACCCAATTATTGTTTGGGTCTTCCTTGCAAGTTGAGTGAATAGGTAGGTCTCACCCTCCCTCTGGTGTTAGATTGCCAGATTTAGCAAATAGAAATACAGAACACTTAGTTAATCTCAATTAAGGTAAACCAAAACTAGATTTTTTAGCATAAGTATATCCAATGCATTATTTAGGATGTACTTACACTAAAAATGTACCTTATATGAAATTCAAATTTAACTAATCATCCCATATTTTATCTGGCCACCCGACTCTGGTCTAACACTTCCTATAATAATAAATTTAAAAAAAACAATTAAAAAACAACCCCTTTGTGATTCCATTTGTGCAAAGAATATCCTGAAATGCTGAAGTGGATACATAAACAACATAAAAAGCATGTAGCTTAGTAGAAGGTACAAGTCATATAAACAAATATAGAATGCAGCAGATTGTGCTACCCATGCTTGTCTGAGACAAAAGACTGAGGAATAACCATAGCCCCATATACCAAGTACCATAAGAAAGTCCCAAAGGGCTGTGGGAGGAAGCAATCCACACTGCTGACAGCGGGGATTAGGAATGGTAATATGAACACCTGAAAGGGCAACTGAGATGGTCCCTGAAGCAAATTTTAGTGAAGGAGTGTAATAAAGGTGTAGGCATAGAAAGATGCAAGGATGTCCCAGAAACATTAAGTGGACCATGTGGCTGGCATATTAGCTGTGGGAAGTAAAGTGAAGAAGATGCAGAGAGGGCAGTGATCCTGGGGGAGACAGACTGGGGTCAATCACAAAGGACTCAAATCTAGAGGTAGAGATTGAATTCTGTTTCACAGCAACACTTGCACGTGAAAAGGGGGATGTCAGAGCATCAAGATACGTAAAAGAGAGAAAACCCTCATACCAAACATCTCAATGCAAGTGCTCAGCAGTTCATCTAGTGTTGCTGCTTTTCCAAGTCCACTTGACCCCATGGTTATTAAGCCGTTGTCAAAAAACTAGATACATTTTCAGCAATAGGTAGACCATCTCCATAATCATGCAACTTGGTAACGTTTGTGCTAGTACTGGTGTCTGTCCTTAGTTATACTCCAAGACTCTAAAGAAACAAGAAAAGAAAGTTATTAGACTAGAGTTCAGACCTCATTATAGCATTACTTTCCTACCAAAAAAGATAATGACTTCCATTGACTGCATCTTTCGACCAGAAAAGTATCAAAGTGACAGAGATAATATGTCAACCACCATGATGGCAAAATGCCTGCTGACCTGTTCCTTCGCCTGCAGGTGCCCCAGGACCACAGAAATGTTCTGTTAAATACCAGCCCATTTTGCAGCCGACATTGTCTTGATACAATATCTTAACTTTCTTCATATTCTTTTTTTTAAGTTTTTATTTATTTTGAGAGAGAGACCATGCGCATGATCAGGGGAGGGGCAGAGAGAGAGGGGGGAAGAGAGAATCCCAAGGAGGTTCTGCGCCATCAGCATACAGCCTGATGCAGGGCTTGAACTCATAAACTGTGAAATGATGACCTGAGCCAAAACCAAGAGTCAGACACTTAACTGACTGAGCCACACAGGTGCCCCAACTTTCTTCATATTCTTAAGAGATAAGAGAGACATTCAAGAATATTATAAATGTTACTTGGTTTAATATTATTATAAGTATATAGAAGGAGGTAAATTTTTTTAAATGTTTATTTTATTTTGAGAGAGAGAGAGAGAAAGAGAGAGAGAGAGCATGCACATGAGTAGGGGAGGGGCACAGAAAGAGGGAGTGACAGAATCACAAGCAAGATCTGAGCTGTCAGCAAAGCCTGATGTGGGGCTCGCTCTCATGAACTGTGAGATCAGGACCTGAGCCAAAAATCAAGAGACAGAGGCTTAAGTGACTGAGCTACCCAGGTACCCCAAAGGAGGTAAATTGTAAAGTGCAAATATATTTGTGATAATTATCCTCAATGATCATATAAACATTCAACAATTGATTTAAAAAGTCTTATTTGCATGATTTCTCTAATAGTGACCTTAGTACTAGTGGGAATAGTAATAAAAGTATTAACAATAATCTGTTGAACATCCACATTATAGATCAATCGCCATACCACTTTCTAGATATTATCCAACTTGACCTTCATAATAATACTGTTATGACCAACAAAATAATATTTCATAACATTGCTTCATAAAAATAGTAATTATTATTCCCAATTTACAGATGAGGTCATTGGATTTGCAGAGATTCAGCAACTGGTCTAAAACTACACAATTATTAAGGCCTAGAATCAGGACTCCATTGTAAAATGAAGCTTTTAGTTTCCTTTTTCCCCTTTCATTGCTCTCCCAAGTATGGATATCATACATTGTCATTATTTTGCCCCCTAATCCAGTATGAGGAATATCACTCCTCCACACCATATCAGAAAGTTGACATAGCCAAATGATCTGTCACATAGGTAGAAAAAATGTGGGGATGACAGCTTTCTCATTTTACATCACTGTCATAGGGGAAATGGGATTGGAAACCACCTCTGAGAGTTCCTTATACTGAAAGCATTGCTGTTGGAGGCACCATCATTTTATTTCAGAGTCCTTGATGCGAGCTCCATATAGTGCTTAGAGAAGGTGAGAGCTCATCATGATGTAAGACAGTTATCCACTTTGGGCAGTTTAATAGGTTAATGTGCCCACTGGGAATTAATCTCTTAAACTGTTTGAAGTCAGTGTCTTTTCTACTTTCGAAATTTATTTATTTAACAGGCAATCATCAAGAACCTGACAGATGCCAGGCACTGGGCTAAGCATTGAGGCTGCCGAGATGAACAAATCATTGTCCCATCCCTGCCTTTAGTAGGCTCAAAGTCAACTTCAGAAAGCAGACACATGAATGAATAGGGAAAAAAAGCTAACTTCCATGTGTATGGTTGTGTTAGTTCAACGGGACCACCAAAGAGTGACATATGAGTGGGTCTGTGCAGTAGGCATGTAACTCCAAAGGAAATTTTTTACTGTGTATTATTTCTGTGTAAAACCATATTCTTGTGCTGACGGTGCCACATTTAGAGACTAAAAAGTAGGATTATTTCATATGTGCAGTAAAAATAACAGAAACACGGGATCAATGCTATCCCACTTCTGCTGCTCAAACGATTTGTGAAAGGGAAATATTAAAGATGTCTGGAAGCAATTCTTTTACGTCTCTTAACCAACTTACCTTATTGGTGAGGCCTTTCCTGACCACCCTATTTAAAACAACAAGACCTCTCTCCTCACACCCACCTCCCACTTGGCATGCCCTACCTCACCTCCCGGCTTTATTTTTCTTCATAACACTCGCCCCCATTTGAAGTACTATATATTTTACTTGTTTATTTGTTTTTAAATCTTTCTAGCACTATAAACATAAGCTCTATGAACGCAGGATTTTTGTGTTTGTTCTCTGGCATACTCCCCAACTCCTAAGATGTTGTCTCTCATAGAGAAGATGCTAAAAAAAAGCATTTGATGAATTGATGAATGAGTGGATGAATGGATGAAGAAATGATAAAATAAAAATTGTAAAAAGTTTATCTTTGAATATGTACATATTTATATGAATATGTACTATAATATTTTTAGTTTGTTTTAGTACTTTAAATCAGCTTTTAGTAAACAGCCTAGTAAACAGTTCCTTCCAGGTTTCTAGATTTAATAGGATCTGTCTATATTCATAATAAGAACTTGGTACCTCTTCCAGGACATTTTGGGGGAAACACTTCTCTTATTTCCTTAATGTAAATTCTGTCAATCCCATTAAAAGTCAAGACTGGACAATTGACAAGTTTGATTACCCTTCATGTATATATAGACACTTTTTATCTTGTGAACTCTTGTTACTGAATGGTAAATATATTGCTTAGAACCAAATGGCCTACATTAACTAAACTAGTTTCTCAGGTCAAATCTATAATTATCCAGTTGGTCTACTTTTTTTTAAATTGTTTAAGTGTTTATTTATTTTTGAGAGAGAGACAGAGAGTGAGCAGTGGAGGAACAGAGAGAGAGAGAGAGAGAGAGGGAGACACAGAATAAGAAACAGGCTCCAGGCCTCTGAGCTGTCAGCACAGAGCCCAACGTGAGGCTTGAACTCACAAACTGCGAGGTCATGACCTGAGCTGAAGTCAGATGCTTAACGGATTGATCCACCCAGGCACCTCTATTCAGCTGATCTTCTTGAAGAAGGTATTACCCTTCCATAAGGGGTTAGAAAGAAATAATGTGGTACCAAAGACCTGTCACTATGTTTGGGATTATATTTGTGATCTGCAAGGAAGGCAGCACATGAGAGCCAGGCAGGCCAGGCTCTCCAGTTACAATCTGTTTCTGCAATCAGTAGATGTGTCTGTGTCCCCACTTAGCATTCTGTCACCTGCACATGCACCTGAGATCTCATTTTATTTGTGTGGCTATTGTGTCTGCAACTGCTTTTTCAAAAGTAAAGCTTCTTTATTATAAAAGCAACATATATTCATCATTTAAAATAGGACAGGAAGGAAAAAAAGTTTCCTGCAATCTCACCATCCAAAGATAACTCTTGTTAATATCATAGCACGTTTCTTTCAGTTTTCCTAGGCATATTTATTTTGGCAAGTTTCGTATGTAATCTACAATGGTTTAAATAAATACTTACCTACTGGTTTCACACAGATAGGTATCCAGGTCTGCAAGAATGTTAAGGGCAGTTGTCATTCTTGGAAAATGCACTGGGGATGCAGTCTGCAGAACTGGTTTATCCAACTTGAATAATAAGTACTTTGCAGAACCTGATAAAAGAACATAAAGAAATCCCCAGACAGAGTTAAATAATAGAAACCCCAAAGAATCCATGTTGTGTTAAAACATTTCCAAAACCCTTGAGTTATAGGTGGTTTTCGAAATTTTGTCCATCTCAAAGTCAATTAAATAAAGAAAAATATTCGAAATAGTTATTTGGTGACATGGTATTTTTTAAATCAAATAGCTATTTTAAAGATCAGCCTATTAAAGTGCTGTAAATGTGGCAAAAACCAAAATTTATACACATAGTGTAAAATACTATTTTAGTCCAAATACACTTGTACCATTGGAGTACTCATTACGAATTTCCAAACACTGACCTTGGAATGTTAGTAAATCTCTAAAACAGTTTGTTGTGGTGATCATCAAACTCTGACTCTAAATCATTTCCTGACTGTCTCAATGTGAGTGTCAATGTTATTTTAGTCCAGGTTGTTTAGTCTCCCAATGGTTTGGGACTTGCTTTAGTGTTGATAGGTACTCTCTGGCTGAAATGAGAATTATTGCTCCCCAGCATACACATTTTCTCACAAGTCTGAAACGGACACAATAAAGCCAAAATTTCCCCAGGGCTTGAATTACTTCTATGAGAAAAGTTCTCACTTCAAAAGGGCAATAGAGTTCTGTTGGGTGTGATTCCAAAGGCCATGATGTCTGCCTGCAGCAAAAAGTCTTTCATTAACATGAAAGCCTCTGTCTTCAAAAAATCCTTGTGAGGTTGCCTAGGACAAAAAGAACTATGCTCCCAATTTTAGAAATAGTAAAAAGGAGTCAGCTCCATGCAGCTAGCATTAACGGACATAAATTAGCACCCCAGCCTCTTGACTCAGAACCTTTAGAGTCTTTGAAAATTGGATTTCAGCCCTAGATAAGCAAATGTGGGGGAGTTTTACTTACGTCTGAGTAAAATGCCAATATTGCTGCCTACTTTACTGGATTGTTGAAGGAGTTACAGAAGTAACATAAAATACACCCACCATATGTCCTGTAAAATACTGGGTGCTCAAGAGAATGTGCTTCCCTTCACCCACAGTATCTCTTCCCTTCCAATATTTAAAGGTCTTTAAGTTGAGGACTTAGGTGAAGTACAGGACCAATATGATTGAAGTGACAGGAAGAGAGATATTAAGTTAGAGAAGAAAAAAAGAAATAGGAGAAAAAACATTGTGACACTAGAGCTTCTAAGAGTGGGGCAGATGGCCTCATCAGCAATGGAATCCCATTCCTGAAAGTTCTTGAGCCAAAGTAAAGTAATGACTGTCAGAGATGTTGTGGGCTTAATTCCCAGAAGGTGTCTAGGAAGCATGCCAAAATGACAGCAAAGGTTGCTCCTGGCTCCAGGATTACAGAATTTGTAAGTTGAAATATTATATCTAGTAAAAATTCAACAAACAGTTTTGAAATGATGTTGGCCATGTTAGAACTTCGAAAGATAGTCTTGTCTATAGCATTATCTCTATTGCAATAAAAAACTAACAAAAACCCTTAAAGACTCTTCCCTCCTAATGGCAGATATTGTCTTTATATATAAATGACCACAAATATGTCTTGGCTTTTATAAGACCTTCATATGGAAATAAGGGGGTTTCTCTAAATGCCTAAAACCTTAGTGAAAATGAGTGGTAATTATTACAAGCCTTTAAACCTTAAGGATTAACAACTAATTCATCCTAGCATTTGTTGTTCTGGCCACATTCAAGCTGAATCTCCCTTTCTCTCCACAGACACGAGATTCAAAAGGTGTTATGATTATATTCCCTAAGACTAAGGAGAATCAAGAATATTAAGTTCAGTAAGAGAAAGGTTAATAAAGCCCTGAAAAATAATGAATTTATTTGACAAATATTTACTGGGGATTTATTAGACACCAGATACTAAGTAAGGTACTGGAATGGCTGGTAGACAAGATTGGGGGCAAGCAGAGAAGAGGATAAATGGGTAAATGAGAAAGACATAATTCTTATCTTATACTCTAGCAAAGAATTAAACAAATAATTACAATAAAGTATCCCCTGAAGGGGAGGGGCACTACTTTAGTATAGGAGCGAAACGAGTTTTAGCTAGGCAAAAAGTGGATGGGAATATTGCAATTATGAAAAGCTGAAAGACATTTAGAATGACTGAAGTATTGAATATGGCAAGACATGAGACTAAAGAGTCCATAGGGGTAGCTCATGAACAGTATTGTAAGTTATATGAAGGTGTATGGGCTTTATCTGAAAGGCAATGGGAAACCATTGTTTCAGAGATGAATAAGAGAGCGGTGTGATCCTACCTAGATTTTAAAAAAAAAATTTAACATTTATTTATTTTTGAGAGAGAGATGAGAGGGAGAGAGAGACAGAGCATGAGCGGGAGACGGGCAGAGAGAATCCAAAGCAGGTTCTAGGGTCTGAACTGTCAGCACAGAGCCCAACACGGGACTGGAACCCACGAACTGTGAGATCACGATCTGAGCTGAAGTTGTACATTCACCTGATATGAGCTGATAGAGCCACCCTGGCACCCCTAGATTTTTTAAAGATCCCTCCAGCTGCAGTGTGGAAAAGAGATTAGTAGACACCTACACTGATGATGTGGAAAACAGTAGTCAATTATAACCATCCAAGCAAGAGATGATTGCTATCTAAACCAGTGTGTGGCAACAGAGATGGAGGGGGGTGGTTTGTTACAGAATATAATTTGAAGATAGACACAAGATTTGCTGATCCGATGGCTTTGGGGAATGAGCAGAAAGAAGGAATCAGGGATAATTCCCAGGTTTCTAGCTAAACATTTGGTTGGGTTATGGAGCCATTCCCTTGAGATTGAGAAATTGAGGGGAAGGGGAAGGAGTAGGATATTCATGGTGGACAAAAGATGAGTTCACTTTTAGATGTGTTGAGTTAGAACTGTGTGAGATGTCCAAAGGGAAATGCTGAGTTAGCTTCTGGATACCCATTACAGACTTCTGATTTGACACCTGAGCATATTTAAGTGCTAATCAGTTGGAAAGGAAAATTTAAGGAACAGGAGAAGAATTTAACCTACATAACAAGGATCCCGAGAGGACAGAAGTGATGGAGCCATGTATAGGTGGAGGGATTTACTTTGGATAATGTAGCAGGTCAGCTTTCTCATTGTAACAGCAGGAAAGAGGGCAAAATAGGTAGAGATATATGTAGATTTGTCTTTTTGATAGCAGGAAGTCAAGGAAGGTTCTGTCTAATCACTTTTATTTACTCTAAAAAGAAGGAGACAAGGTCATCTGCTAGAAGGTCTGACGTTTATCAAGAGGAAAAAATATGCAACAGATGTGGTAAAAAGCACAGAAGAAAGAAACAGAATTATTGGGCTATTTCCCATTATTTCCATTGAGAAGGCTGATGTTTCTTTTCTGGAGTTTGTTTTGAGAGTTTAGTGTTCCTTGTTCTGTGGGTGACATCATTCATGCCACGTTTCTGAAAGTATTTAACTTTTCTGGAACAACTTATATGGCAAGTTTCTTCTTTATGGAGCAGGCAATTCTGAGTTAATGCCGTTATAGTCCAGTCACATGTGGTTTCCATAACTCAGAGCTAAAGCACGGCTGGCATTTGCTAGGTAGTTTCCACACAAGGGCATTCCTTCCTTCTCCCATTTTACCCAGCTTCGCTTCAAATGGTGAGGAAGAAGACAGATACTATTGGATGTGATATAATAAAGAAATTGTCTCTCACCCTTTGACTTGATCCAGAACACTGCATTCTGGGCAACTATAGCCTCAGCCACCATTCCCATGTCCTCTATCTTCCCAGTCGGGATTTCTGTATCTCTGCCCTACCACGTACACACACCAATCTCCTCATTATCTATTATCTTTAAAAAGATCACAAATAACAAGATACATTACTGTTTCTTCTCAGTTCACTCTTCATATTTGGCATCCTTTGCTTTTTTCTGCATTGGTCTTCTTTTAACTTTAATTTTCCTTCTCATTGTTTTCAACATTACCTCTCAACTCTTTGAATTTCTCTTTCTACCTTATTTCCTCCAATTGATTACTCTTTCTCATCATACTCTGTCACAACCTCCTGTCATCACTGTCAAAGTTGATTCTATCACAAACCAACCCAGATAGTGCGTACTAAGGAAATGAGCCCAGTGCTTAGACCAAAGTTACAACATTTTAAATGGGCCATGGTGACCCAGAGAATAAAGTATCCCACGTTTACAGACAGTGGAGTAATAACCCCAAAGGTAATTGAACAAATGACATACAGGATAAGCAGCCCTGGAAAACGGTGTTTTTCTCAACTCTAAAAGTAATTTTTTTCATTCTTGTCTTGGATGGGTTTACCTAATGTGATAATAAGGTTTTCCTGAGTTTTAAATTGTTGTTGTTATTGTTTTTTTGTTTTTCTCTTGAAAAGAGCTTTTTCTAAATCGATAGGGCATTGATAATCAGTGTTGTTGTGGGGTGCCTGGGTGGCTCAGTCGGTTGAGCATCTGACTTTGGCTCAGGTCATGATCTCACAGTTTGTGGGTTCAAGCCCTGCGTTGGGATCTGTGCTGACAGCTCAGAGTCTGGAGCCTGCTTCAGATTCTGTGTGTGTCTCTCTCTGTGTTCCTCACCCCACTCCTGCTTTGTCTCTCAAAATAAATAAAAACATTAAAAATTTTTTAAAAAATAAATAAATAATCAATGTTGTGGGTTTTAGAAAACAAAGTAATAATAGTTTCTTCAAATACTACTTGTTGGTGGCATATAATATGATACACATAATGTTGGGAAAATTACTTATAGTTAAATCTTAGAATATCATTTTGTTAAAGCAAAATATCATTCTCCCCATTTCATAGATGAAGAAATTGAGCTCCAGAAAGGTTAAATTACTTGTCCATGTCATATTACTAGTTAAGTGGCAAAGTCAGGTCTGTCCGACTCTGAAAATTTGTATTTTTTCTACTACCCACACAAATTTTAGCTGTTGTTAAGACTTGCCTATTAGATCAATTTCTAGGCATTGCCTAGAACAAATGTGTACTATGCCCTGTGTTTAGCTTCTAAGCATTCGATCACTGGCTCTATTGTCTCAAGATGAATAACCATCATTATTACAGCAGTTTGGCAATTCAGGGACTCACTGGTACCAAATACTGAACGGAAGTCAATAACCAGCTCAGAGCTCATTCCACAAGGCCCCCCTTGTAGCTCCAGTCAACAATTAAGTAACAAGGCTAAGCGGCATTTTGTTTATTTTTTCTTGGTTACTGGTATTTACTATTGGCAATCAAACGAATATATTTACATTTAACAGGAGTTAAATGAGAAATGAGAATCTTGAAGAAGCTTTAACAATAAATACGAAATTCCAAAGTCCAACCAAGCAGGTATTTTCCTAGCATTTGGCTGAAGCTAAACACAGAAGAGAACTGATATATACACATATTAGACATTTGCAATCAGATGGTTTCCAGATGAACACATTCAACTCCTTGGAAAGGTTATGACCTACCATGGCAACTCTAGTGTTCAAATTGTAAATAGGATCCCAAAAGAAGATTCAGAACGAGAAAATGTTTAGCCTAGAAGTTAAAATTTTAAACTTTGGGAAAACAGCTTTTATGAAGATCAATGTTTTCTCCTTAAGATGCCAGCATTATATTCATAAGAATCTCATCTGTGGCACTAATGCTCTGGAAGGACCTGATTCCAAATCCCCTCAAGTAAAGTCACTATCCCTTACCCTTTGACTGTTCATTTACTCCAGATTGAGCTTGATGATGATGATGATGATGTTGGTGGAGGAGGAGGAAGTCATTGTTTTGAAGGCTACCTGGGTCCTCATTGTGCTGAGTGCTTTACCCATTGAACTGTGGGAGGCCAGTATTCTCCCCAGTAACCTAGCAATAAATAAAACACAGCTAAACATTGTTCCTTAATTGTTACCAAAATTGTTACCCAAAAAAGGCCGTGTGAGATGAGCTCTGAGCTGGTTCAGTACTTGGTACCAGCACTAACAGGCTCATGCCTCTGTGCCCACCAGGAGCAGGAAGAGATTTTCAGTAACTGGCATGGCTAAATACAACTCTTAGGGAACCAGCCACTGGGCCCAGATGACAATCTCAGGGGTTAGCATCTACACAAAAGAGAATGAAGGTACTACACAGAAAGCCTCTAAGAAGCAAAAGAATGTGAACGGAAGGCACAGCCAGCAGTATAATCTGTTTCACAGGAATGCAGCCAGCAGTATAATCTGTTTCACAGGAATGCAGTAAGAACCACCAACATACTGGAAGGCTGACTTAAAAAGTATGTCCATGCTTACAGAAAGGCATTTGTTTGGCTGAGCAAAAATAAGGCCAATGATTAAGTATCTGTTAAACATTAAGCACTGGAGGTGTAAAGAGCCCATTTTTTTTTTTTTTTTTTTTTTTTTTTTAAATTTTTCAACGTTTTTTTTATTTATTTTTGGGACAGAGAGAGACAGAGCATGAACGGGGGAGGGGCAGAGAGAGAGGGAGACACAGAATCGGAAACAGGCTCCAGGCTCCGAGCCATCAGCCCAGAGCCTGACGCGGGGCTCGAACTCACGAACCGCGAGATCGTGACCTGGCTGAAGTCGGACGCTTAACCGACTGCGCCACCCAGGCGCCCCGTAAAGAGCCCATTTTTTAAAGTTTATTCGTTTTTGAGGCAGGGTGGGGAGGGGAGAGAGATTAAGAGAGAGAAAGAGAGAGGGCGACACAGAATCTGAAGCAGGCTCCAGGCTCTGAGCTGTCAGCACAGAGTCCACTGTGGGGCTCGAGCCCATGGACCACGAGATAATGACCTGAGCCGAAGTCAGATGCTTAACCAAATGAACCACCCAGGCTCCCCTAAAGAGTCCATTTGAAGGGCCTACTTCCCCTGCAGGATACAGATTACAAACTGTTTTTTGTTGCTATTGTTTTTTGTTTTTTAATTTTTTTTAAGTTTTTATTTATTTATTTTTGATAGACGGGGGGGGTGGGGGGTGGGGGGTGGGGGCGGCGGCAGAGAGAGAGGGACAGAGAGAGAATCCCAAGCAGAATCACAGAGCCAGACATGGGACTCGAACCTACAAACCATGAGATCATGACCTGAGCTGAAACCAAGAGCTGGACACTCAACTGACTGAGCCACCCAGGTGCCCCTGTTTGTTTGTTTTTAGAGAGAGCATGAGCAGGGGAAAGGGGCAGAGGGGGAGAGGGAAAGGCAGAGGGGGAGAGAGAGAGAGACAGAGACAGAGACAGAGAGAGAATTTTAAGCAGGCTTAAAACTGAGTGTGGAGCCTGACATAGGGCTTGATCCCATGAGCCTGGGATCATGACCTGAGCCAAAATCAAGAGTCTGACACTCAACCCACTGAGCTACCCAGGCACTCCATAAACTGGTTATTATATAATAAGGATCCCATTACACCCAGTTCAGGGAAACATGCCCAGGGCATTCTGGGAGCACAAATATGGGATCAAATTTAACCAAAGAGATCTGAGAAGGCTTCCTGAACAAGGACACTTCTGGGATTATTAAGTTTTATGGGTCACAGAACTAGAACAGAAAATACCAGCTAAATTCAGTGGTATCAGCAAAGTAGCCGGAAATATCTGAGCTTAATTCCAGAATTGGGCAGGACATTGATATCATCAACCTGTTACCAAGAAAGTTACCCTCAGAGCAACTGGGTGGCTCAGTCAGAGCTTCTGACTCTTGGCTTCAGCTTTGGGCATGATCTTGTGGTTCCTTAGTTCAAGCTCCATGTCAGGCTCTGTGCTGATAGTGCAGAGCCTGCTTGAGATTCTCTCTTCCCCTCTCTCTCTGCCCGTACCCCACTCATGTGCTTGCTCTTTCTCTCCGAATAAATTTAAAAAATTAAAAAAAAAAAAAGAAACTTTCTCTCACAGGAAACACCCCCACACACAGACACACGACAATACTTAGAACAAGAGCTGATGACAGTAAAATGATTTTACTCAGGGATGCACTGAGTTCTGAACTGTCATTGGATTTTTCAAAAGCATAAGTAAATGGATATACTAAAAGAAGAACGGAGGCTGTACAATGCTGCTTTATTAGTAGTGTTATTAATTTTGTTATCCAATTTTACTATGGACCGTGATAAGCTTTAAAAACTAAATTTCTTACACTATTCTAATGCTAACTCCTGTATACACATGCAGACCCATTTGAAGAGGTAATATTAATTTCTCCTTTGTAAGTGAAACTGTGCTATGTTATCATCTAAATGAAAACATTTTGCTCCTGTTCAGAAACCAGTATGTTCATAGTACTCTTTTGAGAAATGGTAAAGTCTCAGTTTGTGATTACTTCTGAATTGGAGTGAGACCTTTTACTGAAACCAATTAAAGGTAAAGTATAGGAACAAAAAACATTTTTAAAATTAGTTCTGCACCCTCCATTAAACGTATATAGCTTGAAGGCCATAATTAGAAGGCTCCACTTAATGACTTTGTCATTTTCTATGATTTCAGGTGTTTCTTCTCCAGCAAACGTTTCTTCCTTTCTCTAAAAGGAAGACATATCTCAAGAGGTGGTGACATGTCTCTTCTTCTCATTTGAGGCATTAACTAATTTCACCTTACCCCTACAAGGAAATCACTGTGTATACCAACAAAAGAGAAAATATTAGTGACTAATAAATGTCAGTGGTGTCTGAGGTCCCCTTTAACTTCTCTAAGGCTTGCTTTCATCATCCCTAACACGAGAGAAACAATATTACTGTGCCTTCCTCATCAGAACAAAAAAAAGCCCGCTTAAAAAAAGGCTTTAAGAGCATAAAACACAATGGAAAATAAAAAAGTAAATTATGAAATGTTCCCAACTATATTTGAAAAGTGATTTTGGAATTTAGAGTGTATTTCCCTATTAGAACAACATTATAAATGGATTAATAGCATATTACATACAGAAGATAAGGAGGTCGGGGTATCTATCAATGCCGAAAAGAACTTTTAGAATTCTCATGGACTATAGAGGTTGATAGTACTACTTTGTGAATATACCAAATTACCCTTTGGAAATTTTGTAACTCCTAGAAACATGAATCAGATTCAGATGGGTATTTTTCTCTTATTAGTGGATCTAGAGAGACACAGGAAGAGGGGAAAAAGACAGAGGGAGAGGAAGACAGCTTTTCACAAAGTCACTATTAAAGAGTTGGAGGAGGCAAAAGACTGGAAACAAGGATTTTGTTGATATTCTTATAAAAAGGGAGCATTAATGAATTGGAGCTAAAGTACTAGCAGTTTAATAAATATGAGGTATCTTTCCTGACCAAAACCAGAAACAAACAAAGATCATCAGCTCCCTATTGGCCTCCTCTCCTATCGCTCTCATCCTTCACAGTCAGGTAGAATTTGCTGGATTGATTCCATGCCCTCTTCAGAACACCCAAATCAAATTCTGTCCACTTCTCCCTTCACTCCCTACTCCCACACTTCACCAAAACTACTCTGGCAGAAGACACCACATTCACCCCAAGGCTCAGCAGCCTTGCGTTGCCTCTTGACCACACTCCCCCTGAAATTCTCCCCTTGGATGGTTTTCCTGGCAACTTCTCTTCCCTGGTTTTACTCCTGTGCCTCTGGTCACACCTCAGACACACACAGACTCTTTTCTTACTGCTGGGGGTCCACAGGTATCCATGCCTGGACTTTTCTTCTCACCTCAGACTCTCCATGACAAACTCATCCACAACCATGGCTTCAACTACCACTCCATGTTGGTAACTCCAAAAGAAACTGAGGCCAGATGCATGGTATACTGTAGAGGTCAGCGAGTGGAGGCTGCAGATGGGCAGACCTGGGATCACATCCCAGCTCTGGCACTTAACTGGGGGTGCCTTTGAGAAAGTTTTACTTAGCTCGTGGGTACATTTTCATACCTTACCATCGCACATTGCTAGTGAAGATATGAAATGATACAGCTTTGGAAAACAATTTGGCAGTTTCTGAAAAACTTAAACAGAGAGTTACCATATGATTCAGCAAATTCATTCCTAGGTATATACCTGAAAGAATTGAAAACTTATGTTCAGAGGCGCCTGGGTGGCTCAGTTAAGTGTCCGACTCTGGATTTCAGCTCAGGTCATGATCCCATGGTTCGTGAGATTGAACCCCACATCCGCCTCTGCACTGACAACACAAAGCCTGCTTGGGATTCTCTGTCTCTCTCCACTCCTCCCCTGCTAGCATGTGTGCATGATCTCTCTCTCTCTCTCTCTCTCTCTCATTTTCTCTCACAAAATAAATAAATGAACATTTAAAAGAAAAAACAACTATGTCCACACAAAAGTTTATTCACAAATGCTCAGCAGTAGTAATCATAATAACCCAAATGTTCAAACAACCCAAATGACTATGAACAGCTAAATAGACCAACAAAAGGAAGTGTATCTATGTGATGGAATTTTATTCAGCCACAAAAAGGAATAAACTACTGATACATGCTGCTACGTGGATATACCTTGAAAACATGATGCCACGTGAAGAAAAACATACAAATAAAATGAAATGAAATGAAATAAAATAAAAATAAAATAAAGATAAAATAAAATGCCAGACCACAAAACAAGCCATATATTGTATAATTCCATTGAGATGAAATGGCCAAAATAGGCAAATTCATAGAGACAGAAAGTAAATTAGGGCTTCCAGGGGCTAAGGGAATGGAAGCATAAAGAGTGACTCTAATGAGTTCAGGGTTTCTTTCTGGGGTGATGAAAATGTTCTGAAGTTTGATAACAGTGGTTGCTTTATAACCTTGTGAATATATGAAAAATCATGAAACTATACAACTAAAAAGGATAGATTCTAGTAGTATATGAATTATATTTCAATTATAATTTATTAATTAATTAAAAATTATGTCCTCTTCACCCTCCTACTAAACTGTTTTATTTCCTTCCTTGATGTACGGCTTCATCTGCCCCGGCATTCCATGCTGGACACTGAGGACTCATCCCAGATTTCCCAGCTCCTCCTTTCCCCCTCCCTCCACAGGCAGGTCTGATCATGTACCTCCCAAATGCTTCTCATCTGCTCCCATCGCAGTTCCTCTCCACTTCCACTCTCGGGTTCAGGTTGCCATTACCTTTCCCCTGCTCCATGGCAGTGTGCACTGTTGAAAGTTTTCTAGATTGACCCTCAGTTATTCTAGGATGTTATATTACCATAAAATGAACTTCTTTTCTATGTATTATGGACTGAATGTTTGTGCCCCTGCCCAAATTTATATGTTGAACCCCTAATTCCCAGTGTGATGGTATTTGGGGACGGGGCCTTTGGGAGATAATTAGATCATGAAAATGGTTTGTTAAGCCACCCAGTCTATGGTATTTTTGTTACAGCAGCCTGCACTGACCAGGACATCATGCTTTGCCCATACTGTTTCTTTTTTAGAATGTTTCCCTTCCCCTCAATAAGTCTGTTTGGCAATCACACACTCACTTCTGAAATGCCTATTTGAATTCTTCTCCTCCCTCCCAGCTCCTCCAGGCAGACTTTGGTACTCAGCTTACTGACTTCCTTTAGGCTTTGTATGATTTATGTTACCAAGTGGTTCTGTCTCCCCAGTAATTTCTTAAGAACCAGACTGTGTCTTTTGTCTTTCTAGCCCTCAACCCAGAAATGTATCTGATATCTGTCTATGGTTATCTTTCTCTACGACCTTCTTCTTCCAAGATGATCTGCAAACGTCAGATTTCTTTTCCACTGTTTTTCTCTAATCTTATTTTCATCTTGAATTTCTTCTTTTATTCAGTGAATTTACTCCTCTTACATTAACATGCCCATGATGGAATTTCAAGACATGCTTCTAGATTTTTTATTACAGATTTAGGTTATAGAGAATAAAAATACACGGAAAACTTCTTCCAATCATTTTATCATTTATTTAATAAACACTTATTTCTGTGCCAGACACTGTGATTAACACCATGGCAGAGATACAAGATTGTATCAGGCATAGATTGTAATCTCAGAGGACTTAAAATCTAAACAGGGAGCCACGAAATGAACAGAAATTATGATACAGGGCATTATGAAAGAGTCACGAGAGAAGTAATAACTTCTGACTCACAGAATCGAGCGGTGCCTTAAAGCATGAGGGGGGCTGCACTGAGTGGAGAAAGAAGGAGAAACCGCATGCAAAGAAAACAACACTGAAAAAGGCAGAGAGGTGTGGAGAAGCAGGAATACTAACAGAATGGGGCTCTTAAAACTGGATTTAAAGTTCACATGTGTTCATTCCTTTCACTCAATCAACATTGAGACAGGGAGAGAGAGACTGTCGTGTTCCAAGCATCACAACTAAACGCCACTGTGAAGGTCCATGTGATATAATCCAATGCAGCCCTCTTCTGGGTCCGTGCAGGCTTTACACATTTTAGTCATTTAATGAGTTCTGAGTAGGCTTGATTGATGGTTAAGAGCCGACTCTACAGACAAACCACTGACACCAAATTTGACTCCTGTACTTTCTAGTATGTGGCCTTGGGCAAATTATGTAAGCTTTATGGTGCCTCTGTACCTTTATCTATATAGTTGGAGAGTAATAGTATCTATGTTGTAGGGTTATTATGAGAATTCAATGAGTTAATACAGGTTAAATGCGAATTAACTGTAATATAGTACATTCTCAGTAAGTGTTAGCTACTATTGTTTTTTCCCTGGTAAATGACCAAAAAGTGCCCTCTAACTATGGAATAAAATGATTCCTATTTACTTCATGTCTCTCAAAGTTATAAGCCACATGTATTTTATAGACACATACTCATTTGGCGAAAGAGGAGAAAAGGCAGCATAGGCTAGAAATCTGAATTATGAAATGAGAGCTAGTTTAAATCCCATTTCTACTAATTGTACTGTAGTCCCATATTTTCTTAAAGATTCCATAATCAGTGGAGCACCAGCGTGGCTCCATCAGTTAAGCATCTACTGGACTCTTGATTTCAGCTCAGACTGTGATCTCATGGTTTCGTGAGTTCGAGCCCTGTGGGGCTCTGTGCGCTGACTGTGCGGAGCCTGTTTGGTATTCTCCCCTCTTTCCTTCTCTCTCTCCACCCCTCCCCTATTCGTGCTTTCTCTGTCTCTATCAAAATAAATAAACTTTAAAAAGATTCCATAATCAGGTTATTACTATGTAGTATTCATTATTTGGGGAGGATAAAGTAGCTGTCTCTAGACATACAACCCAACTATTCATATTCACCTATTTATATTTTTACCCATCAGTTACAATCTATTTTTCAAAGAAATATCTATCAAGCATGTAAGATAGGTCCTTACAGGGATACACAGACACATACATGTCCCCAGAGAAGTTAAAGAGCAGGAAATTTTAGTAGATACATATAGAAATCTCAGTAGTATTTCATATATACCAAAAGGTCATGAATAGGACCCCAGTCTTGACATTGAACTCATTCTTCTCCAGAATGGGAATAAATGCATGTCAGGTTATCAAAACCCATAAAAAAAATGTTCTTGAGATTAGATAGAACACAAAAACATTTCCACCTAAAGTTCTGCTGATGGAGATACTGGTCACAATAAGGATGTTGAAGAGTTGAAATAGTTAGTGAAACCGAGCCAGGCACTAAAAATAGAATGAGAGCCTTGTTGGCTTCTGTGGTAATTTGTGGGGATTTCACAAGTCCCCATGTTCACACAGTTTTAACCCCTCGCCAATCTTTATCTCGCCACAAGATCTCATATTTTCAACACTTCTAATTTCTAGTCCAGGAACCAGGCCACGTATTTATTTATTTAACTATCTTAGCACTCTTGAACCGTTAATCACAGAAAACCTGAAAGTTTTTACCAAGCATTTGGGTAAAGAGATATTTTCTCACTACTCAATGCAATGCTAATTATTTGTTGCATTCTTAAAACAGAAAAATATAAATGAAGATGTTTAGAGGTGCCTGGGTGGCTCAGTCAGTTGAGCATCCAACTCTTGATTTCGGCTCAGGTCATGATCTCATGTTTGGTGGGATCGAGCCCCACATTAGGCTCCTCGTTGACAGCGCAAGTCTGCTTGGGAGTCTCTCTTTCCCTCTCTCATTGCCCCTCCCACACTCTCTCACTCTTTCAAAAATAAATAAAAAAAGAGAAAATGTTTAAAACTCTCATTAATTTATTACTACATAGTAATACCTGGTTTGGGAGATAAAGGGGAAAAAGTCACCATAAAGCCATCAATTACTGGGAAGAAAAATACTGGAATACCTCAAACAGTGTCTAGACTGAAAAATGAAGGAACACTCAAGACCCACAATGTGTTACCTTCAGGCATCTAAAGCAGTGTGAACAGAGCCCAAGTTTTGTACAAGTGTTTTTGGTTCTCAGGCATTATAATGCTTTTTCCAACATTCAGTTTTGCTTTTGGATAAGGGAGTCTTGCCTTTGATAATGTGCTGTCTACAAGGTACCAAACATCTATTTATAAAAACTGGAAAATTGTTTTTGCCATTTAGAAGTATCCAAATCTCCACATCTTTGTGGTTATATGAAGCAATCTGAATCATCCCAATGAGTTTTTTATGATAACCCTGTTTATAGCAAGATGACTGAACAGATGCCATATATTGGACATCAATAACATCTCGATACAAAGATGTTCTTGTGGGTCCTGATACAAAATCGTACTTCCCACAAAATCTAAGGAACCCTAGATCTGATGCTATAGCAGTTAAGTATAAAAGTACACTGCTGCTTAAACATTGTATTGTTCTCAAATGCCCTTTTAAAATTTTTCTCTTTATGTAAGCACACCTATTTAAAGGCAAATACTGAACCACAAGTCCTAGTTTTATTTTTTCTCCAAATTGAAGATGGTGCAAATTAAGTTCTTCCTTACTTAGCATTCACAGATTGTAGAATGGTGACCCTTTGGACAGAGGTCTGGCCCATCAATGTTATTTTTTTTTGTTAGGCCCTCACAAAGTTTCAAAATCTTTGCATTATTTGCAAAATGTACAAATCCAGACTTTATCTTTTAAAAATCCAGTTTTCTAGATTCTTGTGGAGAAATCTTATCTGCCCCATGAGGCAACATCTGGCTGGAGCTGAGTAGCGACTGCCTTCCAGTTCCCCAAAGTTCCAACTACCCTCTATTGTTTCCCCAGCTGAGGCCAAGGGTCATTGCCATTTATGTGCCTTTTCTTTTTAGCAGATTTATAAGGAAGTAGATTTATAAAGAAGATTCTTATCCCAATCTACTTCACTCATTATAGTGTCTTCTTGGCCTGCAGATATTTGCATTTGTGAGCCCCGAATTCAGACACATCAGGCTCCCTCTTGACATTACAGATGCTAAGCAAAGGTTAAGGGGGATTCTTCATTGTACAGGTCTTCAGAATGTTACTACTCATGGATTAAACAAAGAAGAACCACAGCTACTATGCCTTCTGGCATATTTTCATTCAAAAAGTAGGTTCAGATCGCAAGACAAACTTCACCTCCCACCCAAGCAAGGCAATAAGTTTGAGAATTTCTACAGCATTTGTCAGGCTTGCTTTGGCTAGCAGATTATTACTTATTTCCATTTATAATATGCTTATAATGTCTAGATTACTTCCAAGTTTTGCAATTCCCTCAGATTTCTGTGTTTTCCTTTTGTAGAAAAGTTCTTGTAAAATAGATGTTCATTAATGATTCCCAAACAGCATGGGACTTGGTGCCAATACCCTCTCAACGCTTTACTTTGCAGATTCTGGAAAGATTAAGGGAAAATAGAACGTATACTGGAACGTCTATATATTTTAAAAAATGTACCTACCCATGCTTAGTGGAGAATACATTTTTAGATTCCTCACATTATAGTGAATATCTAGTTTCACTCTCCCCCACTTCCTCCCTATGTTGCTTTGGATCTATTGACTACAGCTAGTAACAGCTTACTCCTCCATGTCAGATTTGAGTAATACACAGGTACTCATCACTGTGGGCTTTCAGGATAGCTTCCTGTGGATAATTTCCGGCACTTAGATAATGAGTCACTTGGGTAACTAGAGACTATACAAGTTGAGCTGGTATTCTTCCTTTGTTGTTGTTTATTGCTCTAAAAGGAGAAACCAGAAACCAAGGAAGGGTTATTTACTGGGTCAGTGCAGCTGCAAGTCCTGGTCTCTAAACACCTGATTTCATCATTGTGCTCATTCAAGTCTTCTGATAGTGCCTTTTTTGTCTACTACAAAGAAACCCTGTAGTTCTAAAAAGAGAAAGAGATTGTGGTGCAGGAGAGACAGAGAACATTTCTACTTTTCAAGGGGACCTTTTATTCACCAGGTAAACTACCTCACTTTCTAAAGGAGAGCCCCAAGGCCAAATAGATAACATAATTTGCCCAAGTTTAAACAGTGAGTTCATGGAAGGAAGGGAAACACATCATCACAGTGAGCTTCCAGAGAATCCAGCCTCATACTGGGGTCCCTGGGACATAAAAAGTACATGTGTCAGAAAGCTGATTTTGAACTAATGCATCTGTCTTAAAAAGTATAACTTTTCCAACATGAAGCAGCCTTTGGCCACTTAGACTTGGAGAAATGAGGCAGCTATCTGCCGTCTGTCATGGAATTTCTACTCAGCAATCTAATTTTAAGAGACTTTGGCTCTTTGTACAAATATGACTCCTAACCAATCATCTCCCTTTGTCAAAATATTTTTTGTATTCAGGGGCCTAAGATGATAATGAGGTTTTAGTAAGAAGCTAAAATCCCTTGTTGGTGGGTACTGGGCATCTGAAGCAGTTCTGGGGCTTATGACAAAGAAGCAGGATGACATTTTGTTGACCCACAAACCACAAGAGTTCAGACATCAGTGCACTGCAGTTCTCAGACAAAGGAAATTGATAATACATGTAATCTCTGCACCATCTCGAATGGGGTTGTGTGCCTATTTAATGTCTTTCTTCAAAAGGAAGTAGAGGGCAATAATCTAACTTCACTCTACAAAATAATTCTGAAAAAGAGTTAGTAGTATTATTTCTTTGTTGTAAATAAATAGGATTACAAAGAAATTAAGTAAATTTTCGATTAGCTACTCAATCAATTCACCAATCAACAAGCATTTATTAAAGATTAACTTTTTTCTCTTTTATTTCTGAATGATGTGTAACTATTATCTGTTAATCCACTTAAAAGTGTGATTCAAACAGAAAAAAAAAAAGATCTGACTCTTTTTTTTTTTTAAGTTTATTTATTTTGAGAGAGAGAGCAAGAGAGAGAATGAGCAGGGGAGGGGCAGAGAAAGAGGGGAAAGAGAGAAGCCTAAGCAGGCTCTGTGCTGTCAGCACAGAGCCCAGCATAGGGCTTGAACTCATGAATTGTGAGATCACGACCTGAGCAGAAATCAAGAGTAGGATCCTTAACCGACTGAGCTACCCAGGTGCCCCAAAAGGATCTGATTCTTATCTCATCAGGATAAAATAAGTGTCTGTTTAGGCTTAGTATCCAAATAGTTCTTTACTGATTAAAAAAATAATGACTGAACACAATACCTCTACCTTCCAGATATTATGCCAGGGTCTGGGTATCTGGTGAACAAAAGAGACCCGATCCCTGCCCAATGGTGTAGACAAACCGATATATAATTACAAGCTGTTATAAGAGCTAGGAATGAAAACTCACCCAGTATGCTAAGATAGAGAATAAAAAGAGCAATTATTTTAGGTAAGTAGCAAGGACAGATCTCTTTGAAGAGTTGGAACTTGGAGATTAAGTTAGTAAGAGATGTGAAAGACTGAAAGGCCTGAAAAATCATCAGAATTATAACTCCATTAACTGAGAGAAGATTGGCAGGATGGCAGGAGTGCTTAAGATGTGCGATGGTTGAGGGGCACCTGGGTAGCTCAGTTGGTTGAGCATCTGACTCTTGATTTGGGCTCAGATCATGATCCCAGGGTTGTGGGATGGATCTGAGCATGGAGCCTGCTTGGGATTCCCTCTCTCTCTCTCTCTCTCTCTCTCTCTCTCTCTCTCTCTCTCTCCCTCTCTCTCTCTCTGCCCCTCTCCCCCACTCACAATCTCTCTAAAATAAAAAAATAAATAAATTGAAACCAAAAAAGAATGTGTTAAGGTTGAGATGCCTGTGGAACTCCTGGGTGCAGGTCTCAAGGTGTAGTTATTTAAACAAACATGGAAAGATCTGAGATGGAATTTAATTTGGGGAATTGTCCCCATATGAACAGAATCTAAAGCTACATAAATGATTCAGATCACTTAGGAGGAAAGTATAAAGAGAAAGGACAAGAGCATTCCACCTTGAGCATTCCAACATCTAGAGGTCAGAAAAAGGAGGTAAAGCAGCAGAGCGTCATGAGGAGTTGTCAGAGAGACAGAAGGAAAATGTCAAGCAAGCTGCTCCATGAGGCCAAGAGAAGGACATGCTTATGGAAGCTGAAACCATTAACTGTGTTGAATGCTACTGAGAGAGGTCAAACAAGAGAGATGGGAAACTCTGCTTTTTAAATTTTTGCTACAAGGAGGTTAGTGGTCACCTTGACAAGAGCAGCTTTAGTGGAGCTGTGGGCAGAAGCCAGGTTGCTGTGAGCTGAAGAGTAAATGGCAGATCAAGAAACAAAGACAGCTTGTGGAGAATATTAATTTAATAACTCTGTCTAGAATCGAAGAGAGATTGGCAGTGGATGCGGGGATCAAGGGACATTTTTACAAGATGAGAGCTGCCGAAACATACCTGTATCCTGATGGGGATGATCTTGTAGAGAAGAAGACGTTAAGGAATCAGGAGGAGGAAGGACTAACCAAGGGTCTGAGCACCTGTTGGAACATGAATGAAGAAAGGAAGAGAACGTGGTTGTAAACATAGAGTATATAATTACCAAGGGCAAGATGAAGAAGAACATAAATCAGAGACATAATCATCAGGTTGCCAACAGGAGTTTATCTAATCCACCTGCTTCTGACACAGTCAGTTCTCCTTCTTGAGATTTTGAAGAGGAAAGAAGGAAGCAGAGAAATGAGCTCTCCAAGTCCCAGAGGGAGAAGTCCCAGGATGAACTGTCCTATGACTTAGGATCTAATGATCCCTTCCCCCGCTCTCTTAAACAGCAGGGCCCCAATTCCTTTGAATATTTTTTTAGTAATTAAATATCTACATTCTTGCCTGCCAACGTTTGATGCTCTTAGATACCAAAGAGTGCTTTTGACTTGTATGGTCAACCACTCAATTCAGCTTTCTGTGGATCTTATTCTGAAGGACTGTTCATTTTACATCCCCGTTTTTGCCATGGTGCCAATGCAGTAGCATTTCTTAAGGATATAGGTCACCACCACATACTCTTCAACAAGTCACAAGATGAAATGGCACATGTAAATCATCTACAGTGTTTTCAAGGCATACTAGAGTTAGATCTATAACTGACATATATGGATCGGGGTGTTTCAACCTCAATACTACAGATACTTCAGCTGGATAATTCTTTGTTGTAGGGTCCATCCCATGCACTGCAGGCTGGTTAGCAGCATCCTTGGCCTCTATTCACTAGGTGCCAGTAGTACCCCACCCCCATCCCCAGTAGGGACAGCCCAAAATGTCTCCAGACATTGCCAAATGTCCCCAGAGGGCAAAATTGTCCCCAGTTGAAAACCACTGAAACAGGCTGTTGTCTGAACATCAAATTGGAAACTGAAAAAGTTAATCAAACATCTAAATTTCTTCCTAGTATCAGAATGTCTGCCTTTTGTGTAAGCAAATGCCTGGTTATGTAACTGAATTTTTCGGTCTTCAAATGAATCCTAGACATCTTCATCAACAATAAGCATTTGAACAAATGCATCTTCTAGACATCATCTCCACTTGATTTTTTTTTTTTTTTAATTTTTTTTTTTTCAACGTTTATTTATTTTTGGGACAGAGAGAGACAGAGCATGAACGGGGGAGGGACAGAGAGAGAGGGAGACACAGAATCGGAAACAGGCTCCAGGCTCTGAGCCATCAGCCCAGAGCCTGACGCGGGGCTCGAACTCACGGACCGTGAGATCGTGACCTGGCTGAAGTCGGACGCTTAACCGACTGCGCCACCCAGGCGCCCCGTCTCCACTTGATTTTTAATTCTGGAGCCAATTGGAAGGTTTTAAAATGTCAGAACTTGACTTAATTTAGAACATTTCAAAGCTTTCTAAGTCTAAGTTTGTCCATCATTCTACTAACTGACATATTTTGGTCCTTGTTTTATTCTTATGTTAATCATTTTCAGCTTTATTTTATTTTTGCTGTTTACCATAAGCCACATGAAGTCTTTCTGGAGAATGTCAGAGGACTTATGAACACAAGTACTTTTTTTTTTTTTTCTCAATATGTGAATCAAGAGTTCTCTTTTGTGAGAATAGGTTACCTTCTTTCCTATTGCCCAAGAACTGGCTCCTCTTGAGTAATCTCAGGATGGGTCTAGATAGAATGCATCGCCTGTACTACAGTTTTGACTAATAAACCATCTACTCTGTTACACTGTTCTGCAGAGTTGTTACAGGCAGGCAGGGATGCTCAGTGTGAAACTGTTGGAGGTGATCTGTTCTCATACCTGCCCAATCATTTACTGGCAGAGTGTGTATGCTTCTAGGGGTCAGTTTCTTCACATTCAAATTCAGTTAACATTTACTGGGAAGCATGTAGTTTTGCCAAGTCAATTCTTGCCATTGCCTCAAAGACCGTTTGGTGGTCGAGTACGGCTGCTCCATATGGCCACAACTTTTGAGGATCAAGAAGTTCTCAAACAGCTCCTTGTTTTCATCAATAACCCAGTAAGAGTCGGCCATGAATTGTGTTAATCCTTCTTGAGTCCCAGCCTTTTGGCAAAATAAATGTATAAGATCAATCACTCTTGTATAAAATATGAATTTTCAATAAACAAATATTGAACTCCAGTTAATAATATGTATGATGAAGTACTTATAAATGAAGTGCACTGCTGTCTGCAACTTATTTTGGAAAAAAAAAAAAGATGAAACAACGGATGGATAGAAGATAAATGAATAGATGTGAAAAAGAAAACATGATAAATTGTTAATGTTAAAATTGAATTGGTGGTATATGGACATACACTGTACAATTCTTCCAAGATTTTTTGTTTGTTTGAACATTTTCATCATACAGTATGAAAAACTTCTTTCAATTATTTTAAATTTACATCTTTCAAACCTTTAGTGTTCGGGGATTTGATGAATAAATCATGTTTATTAGCCTTTGTGATTTTACAACTATTATTGTGTGCTAACTAAAGAGGTCTCAGTCATCAGTCTGTCCAAGGGGCTCCTGTAGACCCTTGAGCATTTTAGATGCTACTCTGGATGTTTTAATTTTTGTTAATGACTTTTTAAGTTGGAACAATCAAAATTACTCCAAATGTTCCAGGTCTGAAAGCTTTGTTTGAGGGTAATAGGAAGATATTTTTGGATTTGTTTCCAAACATCTCTGGCTAATGAAAAACCAGGCTAAATTGCTTTTCAAGGAATCCCTACACTGTATCAGTTATTGGCATATTCATATGCTGGTTATGCAAGTTAAAATGTCCAAATTTTCCTTAACTCCATTCTCACCTTCACCCCTGTATCTAATTGATCTCACAAACTATCAATTTACTTTTTAAGTATTCTGAAAATTCTTCCACCTTCTCCATCACTATTGGCTTGGTTCAAATCCATCTCTGGAGTCTTCTATTGGTTTGGTCTTTTTTCTATTCAACCTATTCCCCTCATTGCCTCTAGAGTTTTCTTTCTAGATTACAAATATATTCCTATCACTTCCTTACTTGACAAGCCAAAATAATAGTTATGAATTATTATTTTTTAAGTTTGTCTGTTTGTTTTGAGACAGGGCAAAAGCATAGGAAGAGCAGAGAGAGAGGGAGAGAGAGAATCCCCAGCAGGCTCCACACTGTCAGTGCAGAGCCAGATGCAGGGCTTAATATCATGAACTGTGAGATCATGACCTGAGCCATAATCAAGAGTTGGAAGTTTAACTAACTGAGCTACCCAGGCACCCAAATTGTTAATTATTTTAGATGTATTAATTACATTATGGATTTTTCAAAAGAAAACTTATATTTTAGAAATACATACTGAATACATACTAAAATATTTATGAGTGGAATGATTAAATGTTTGAGATTTGTGTCAAAACTAATATGGGAACAAGAGAACATGCATGGGGATAGAAATGAAACAAGATTCGTCATCAAAAATTGTTGAAGTCAGGTAATGAATACATGGGGGTTCATTATATTACTCTGTCTACTTGTGTATATGTTGGAAATGTTTTATAATAAAAAGATTTTTTTTAATTTTAAATCATCCTCAAAAATATCTAAATGCTGCAGAAGGGCAAACACTACCTCAGCCATCAGAATACCCTTATCTTTGAGCCTTTTCTCCAGTTCCTCTTCCAACATGTACCCTCTGATTCAGCTCTACCAAGCTACATGTTATTTGTGGAAAGAAGACTTTTAAAATACAGTTTTTTCTTCTTGAACAATGGCTACTTGTCCTTTTGAACCTAGTTCAAATGTCACCAAATCTAAGGAACATTCCTTAACTCACACAAATAGTCATCTTCTCTTCCCCAGCTTCCACAAAACTCTACACAAGCCTTTGTTATAGACCAGATATTTGTGTGTTATGATTATTGTGATTTTAAAAAATATATTGGTATGCTTAATATAGGTGGTAATATCCTACAGGGTAAAGTTTGTGCCATTATTCAGGTTAGTGCAATAGGCAACAGAAAGCATATGTTTAAAAATACTTGCCAAATTAATTGTAGGAAAATATATTTGGGGCTTTTTTTTTCTTTAACTTTTGTTACCTAAATGTAAACTCCAGCTTCCACATAAGAAGTCCCATAAACTAGACTGTACTTACTGAAGTTTTAATAACTTTTGGTTGAGTAAAATCTCCGTATCTGAGAATTAAAACTCAAAACAATTTTTTGAACGTATTAGCCTCTCTTACACAAGCTTGATGTGAGAGAAAATTCCAAAGAGTTGCAGAATTCTATGTGTGATATATTTCTCAGTCATCGTGATAGCTGAAAAGATAAAACCTCAATTCTTACACAGTAAAACCACCATCACTGGCTTAAGTCGACCACAGTTCCTGCAGCTTCCAAGAGAGTGTGAAGGAAGTATTTCTTCTAAAACATAGAGAATTAAAATAGCATGAGATATGTTCCACTGGTCCTGCTTCAAGGTCTGCTTGCCCTTTTATCTATTTGTAATCATGGCCCCAAGAAACAATTTATTAAGCGAGTATGATTGCTTCTTTTGATGCCAACATTATGTCACTTCTCATAAAAACCAAATATAACTTAAAGCAAACGGTCACTGCTTGTTAATCAGCCAGGTCCTCCAGTCATGATCTTCTTTATACTTGTCATCATCTGAGATCGTGTAATGATTTTTGAGTGTAGCCAGAGGCTAGGCTCTGCAAGAGAACCCTGCCCACGGTGCAGAATGCCACAGCTGAGAGAACACCTCAACAATGCAAGCAGGATGAGTGTTTTCTGGGTGCAGGCTACAAGGAGACTGCGGGATGCAGTCATAAATCCACAGATTCCTAGGAAGTCTCTTTGTGCTATGGCACTCCTCTAATGGAAATGGCTAGGTATTGGGCATGATGTAATGTTGGTTACATGACAAGGCCAGCAGAATCCAGACTCCACAGAATGGCTGCCCTTTCCATAGTGAGCACCAGATTTTAACATAAACATAGTGAGAGACAAGTGTGGTTGAGTAGAAAAGGCACACACTTTGTTTACAGGCAGACTAGGACCAGAACCCTGGCTTCACTACTCCCTGGCTTGTGACCATGTGCAAGATACTCAACCTCTCTGAAATTTAGTTTTCTCTTCTGTAAGAATGTCAATGATAATGTCTACCTCTGGACGTTGTGAAAATAAACATCAGTTTCTTTCCTCTCCCAGCAGCAGATTCTGTTTAAATGCCAACTACAGGGGCACCTGGGTGGTTCAGTCAGTAGAGTGTCCGACTCCTGATTTCGGCTCAGGTCATGATCTCACAGTTTGTGGGTTCGAGCCCCATGTTGGGCTCTGCTGACAGTATGGAGCTTGCTTTGGATTCTCTCTCTCCCTCTCTCTCTCTCTGCCCCTCCCCCACTCATTCTCGCTCTCTCTCTCTCTCTCTCAAAATAAACTTAAAAAAAAAAATAAATGCCAACTACAGAAGGAAAAGAGAGACAGATTCATCTTAGAATCTGAATGAGTAGGGAGAGAAAGAGATAACAGAGAAACCTAGAGCACCACCATTCAGTTGAGCACTGTCCTTGCCATAAACAGTGATCTGCAAAACATCCTGTCAACTCATATGATTTTGAATGGCAAGCATTCCATGTATACACGAAATACTTTCTACGTTTAGAAAGCAGAACTGAAAGTAAGACAGAATCCAAAGTTCAGTCAAATTGAAACCAGGGTATGATTTTTTCCAGATTTTTCCAGAAATTATACTCAGTTCTTCCATTTTAAAAAAGTTTTAGGGGCGCCTGGGTGGCGCAGTCGGTTAAGCGTCCGACTTCAGCCAGGTCACGATCTCGCGGTCCGTGAGTTCGAGCCCCGCGTCAGGCTCTGGGCTGATGGCTCGGAGCCTGGAGCCTGTTTCCGATTCTGTGTCTCCCTCTCTCTTTGCCCCTCCCCCGTTCATGCTCTGTCTCTCTCTGTCCCAAAAATAAATAAAAAACGTTGAAAAAAAAAAAAAAGTTTTAAATTCTTGAGTACTTTTTGAGCTCCAGAATTCTATGTTAACTTGATATTTGAGAACATGCCTCCTTGATAGTCATAGGCAAGTTGACAGGGTGTGGCTAGATGAGGCTGTTTGTCCTTCCAAGCTCCTCGATTCTGGGTCCAAAGAGTTCTATCAAACCAGTGTGTCAGTTCCTGAATAGGAACCTCTAGCTGGTACCTTCCTAAAGTGAACTTATATAAAAGTCTCCAAGGAAAATTGATTCTGCTCATTTTGAATTGTTAAATGAAATGAAAAATAATTATTTTCTCAAAACAAAACAGAGGCATGACTGAACAGACTTTTTTTTCACCTTTCTTTCTTTCTTTCTTTCTTTCTTTCTTTCTTTCTTTCTTTCTCCTATACCCCATTCTCTCTCTCTCTCTCTCTCTCTCTCTCTCTCTCTCTCTCTCTTTCTTAATTTGGAGTCTGATTCCATGGCAAATTGATGGCCTCTTTGCCTAAGTTCTTCTCCAGCCCCTTGCCTTCCTAGTTCATCAGTTGCTAAGGTCTCAATCACAGTACAAATATTTCAGAAGGGAAAAAGAAAAGCAATTAAAATCATGTAAACACATTCAAATGTAGTTACTTGTCTGTGATTTTTTTAAGACACTTTTTAAAAAATGTTTATTTATTTATTTTTAAGAGAGAGGGAGAGAGAGCATGAGTGGGAGAAGGACAGAGAGAGAGAGGGAGACAGAGAATCCCAAGCAGGCTCCACACTGTCAGCACAGAGCCCAACATGGGGCTTGAACTCACAAATCAACCATGAGATCATGACCTGAGCTGAAACCAAGAGCCGGATGCTTAACCCCGGATGCATAGCCAAATGAGCTCCCCCCTCCCCAGGTACCCCCCTTGTCTGTGATTTTTGAAACAATGAAGCAGCAGCAAAGTGACTAAAGTGAAGTTCTGGAACTAATGACAAACTTTTTTCCACATTATTTTCCCCATCACTAGTTTTCTGTCAAAGACTGTACCTGGAACACATTCACTTACAACACTTACAATGCAAAAGCAAATCAATGGCATAATGATCTAGGCAAGGCTCTTGGAATATTCTGTGGGGTGGGGACAGATCCTCCTAAAGCAGCACAAAGTTACGAGTAAAGATAGAGCAGCAGTTTGAATAGACGAGTCTTCAAGAAATAAAATGACTGGTTTGATCACATAGAAACTTCCAAGATGTTAGGGTATGTGCAGGCACGCGAATCATTCATATATTGAGTTGAACTCTCAACTTACAATAGGGGCTACTTCCTATTCTACAGGCTGGAATCCAGGAAGCTAAGCCTTTAATGTACCATCTTATTTTTTCTTTCTTTCTTTCTTTCTTTCTTTCTTTCTTTCTTTCTTTCTTTCTTTCTAATTTTTTTCCCCCTTTGTCTTCTTGAAAGGTGCAGAAAGTTCTGATTACTACAGTAGTTGCTAAGGAAAAATGCTCTTTGTGTCAACTCATGAATTAAATGTTGTTCAGGATTTTTTAAATTAAAAGAAGGCTACCTTTCACATTCATACTAAAAAAAAAAGCTACTTTAAAGAAACAACAACACTGTAATAGCTGTTACGGTCAAAGAGCTGTCCCTTGTCCCCCCACACCCCCACCTCAAAGCCATAGCCATTAAAATGTGCAGCTGCATCATAAAATCATCAGGCACTTGTGCTGTCATTTTTATGACCTTACCAACATACAGATAGCACTGTTATACAATGAACTGGGTTACCATACCAGAAAACTGACTAGTAGTGAAGAGTCTCAATTATTCTAGAGAGCTAGGACTCTCTCAGTAGTGGGCAGATAACTTTGCAGAGGGAAATGGTCACAGGGGACACTGTTGCTAGTAGTCAGAGTATACTATTTCCCATGTGAATAAGGGTAATGTAACCAGGCAGAACTTCTAATAATGCTTTTGTTCCATGATTTTGTTCCAATAATGATTTTTGTGGGATAATGGAGTGCATGCTGGACAACAGACTGCGTTTTTTATATCTAAAACAAACAAAAAACCCAGATACCTTATAAAAGTTGAATATTACATCATACCGTAGTTAGTATGACTCCAACTTACGTTGGATCTGCAGGGAGGAAAATTACCAAGTTTGTTTAGAAATACCACCCCAAGCAAATACTACCATGTCTATAACTAAGGCTGACCTTGTTTCTGAGGCCAAATATCTGTAGGCTTTGGAAATACCATCACTGACATGCATGGGATGGTACATCACAAATCAGTCTCTCATTTAACTTTTGCCCATCAGAAGATAATACAAATTACAGCACTTTTGATCACAGAGGACAATTCTACAGGTATTATTCAGAGTCAGAAGACAGAGGACTTAGGTGAGCGCTCCCAGTTACTGGTCCCATGACCACAGACAAGTTCATTCACCTTCCCTCATTCTAAGTTTCCTCACTGTAAACAGTGGTGATGGTGATGATGTCCTCCCTCATTCCATAGAATTGTGGCAAAGTGCAAGGAAGCGCCTTACACCAGAAAATTCCTACATAAATGCAGGAATCTGTCTTCTCGATACTACAAAAGGGCTCAAGATCCAACACAGTGAACCTACGCCACGGACTCCAGAGAGACTGCTGTGATCATCTGAAAATGCAACAACACCCCACAAAACCCAGATTTTCAAATCCCTAAAACAAAGGGAATGTGACATGCAAACAGCTGAACAACTCTACGGCTTGTAAATGAGCGATCACTGCAAAGGGAAAATGAGACCCAAGGGAGTTAACTCTTCCGGAACAGGTTCTTTGGAATACACAGTCTGGAAAAGACAAAGAAACAAAGGCAGCCGACATGGCATCACAAATTTTGTTTCCTCATCCTAAAAGGTCCCAAGAAGATAACCAAACACTTTATCTTGCTTTAAACCAGCTCTGGAGTATACCTTACAGACTCTGCAGTGATTCTGAGTCTGTCTCATGTGTCTCTTGTATAAATAACCCACTGGACTATGCCAACTGCCATGAAAATAAGCCATTCCCACCAAGGACTGGAGGTAATTTCCAGTGGTTCTGTTTTAGCAGAATATTGCTGCTAAATATTTAGCAGAATATTGCTGATTTCTCTGGAGTTGGGCTTAGTTTTAGAAGCATCAGTAGGTGAGAAGTCGATTAAAAATTCCCCCTTCTTGCTATATGGAGCTTGATCTTCAGAATGTGTAATTTTGTCATATAACAGCCTTGAAAAAACATTGACCACTTTCTCAAAGACATCCATGACTGGTCTACATACTTAATTCTCCTCCTGATTAAGCAAAGGACCCTTCTGCTACATGTGCATTACTCAGTGCTCTTTCTTATCGCCAGTCCTAATTTTGACATTGAACCACATGGAGGAATATGGAGAGCCAAATGAAATTTTGAGATTTTTTTAAGATTTCTTTAAAGCTTGGTCTCTGGCTGATGAGCCAGAGAAGCTGCAGGTTCATGGCCTGCAAGCATGGCGACCATATGCAGGTCGGGGAAGTGTGCAGAGAAAAGCACACTTCCTCCCTCACCTCAGTGCCCCAGCCTACCGTCTCCCCTCACAGCTCAGAACAAATGGAGCAAACAAAAGGAGTACATTGCTTCTGTTCATGAACAACCACCCCCTACTTGGACAACCAACGTTCCAGGTTGAACAACAATGTACAGGTCTGCCTCATAGTTTTATCACCACCAAGCCAGCTATTTGGTGTGGGGTACAGGTGGAGTGGCTGTCCTCCAAAGGAAAGGAGTGACAGGAAAAGCTGAGAGAAAAGGCCAGAAAGGGCAACAAGAGTGGTGTATTCCAGGGTAATCATAAAGCTCAAACTTGCTGTTCTGACCAATGCGGGAGCCATCACTGAACTACTCTCAGCGAGAAAAACAGGCTGCAGGTCAGTGACCCTGCACAGCCTGGGCTTGGACTGTCACAAGGGGAAACCTCGCCCTTCCTGCCAGGGACCGTTCGAAAGAGCCTTAACACACGTTGTGTGTCTAATTGTATTGCACTGAAATATTCTCATTTGCATCCCGTTAAGCATGTCATTAAGCATTAAGCTTTTAAGTTTAAATGTGTGGAATTAGTGTATGTGTTCCACGTTAAGTCTTTTAATGTGTGCAGTTTCCGGTGTCCATTCCAGGAGCCAATTGGGTCTGTGCTACGTATTGCCCAGCTAAGGGGGTCCCCGAGCTTCAGTTTCTTTGCCTATAAAACTGGAATAATAATATATAGCACATAGACTTACTCTGAAGATTATAAGAAAATAAATACATTTGCTTAGCACATCATTTGGCAAAGTGCTCAATAAATTCAAGTTATAATTATCAGTGTTAATGTTATAATAATAATATAATAATCCTGGCAGAAGCCTCTAGCCCTCTTTCCTGGCTCTGCGACTAACACTTTGACCCAGACACATTGGTTAGAATTTTCTCAACTCTGAAATGTGCTCAATTGCACACTCTAAAATTCCTATCCAGATCTGAAAGTCTTTGACCCTATGGACATACTACCTACATGTAAAATAATTATTTATTATTCTGTTGATATTTTGAAAGTCAAGATATCATTGGATTTTTCAAAATAGTCTGTGGGCCTTCAAAATATCGGCACTTGAATAATTCCGAAGGCTGTTCTAGAGATAGCCAGTGAGACCCTCCATTTTACTGAAGGTGTCTCTATTATTCTGGAGAAATCAACTTCACCTCATAGTTCTTTTCCAATAGACTCGCAGTAAAAGTGAAACTACAGCAGCAGCAAACTCCCTAAAAAAGTGGCCCAGTGGGTAGCTAGGGCCCTGTAGTCAAATAGGGAAGTCATTGGGCCATGTGGCCACAGGCTAAATCAAGGACTTCACACAAACGTCATAAAAAGAAATGGCAGAGTTAGAAATAACTTTTTGTCTCATTGAACACTCTGAGTCTGGTCGAATCTTTTCCATTTTATGGGAAAGAAGGGGAGAAACTTCCCAGCGCCAGACTAGCCACTTTCTCGGAGGGTCATCCGAAAGTGCTTCCACCCCAGATCTTTGGCCAGTGTGCTACTCCAGACCAAGTGTGTTGAGGAAAACTGCAGCGGGACCAGCGTGCCCCAGGTCATTTCCAGTCTGCCCTCCACATACCAGGGCAGGGAGGTGGGGTGGGGAGAGCTGTGTTCCATCCAGGCAGGGGGCAGAAATTGCAAGAAAACCGGACAGCCTGAGCATAGCTGACAATCCATCCGTCACCTGGAGAAGCAAACACACTTCAGGGTGCCCTGTGCTCGTCACAAGCAAAATAACTCTTTGGTAAGAATTCAAATCAAAACAACCTACTCCCCCTCCCCCCACCTTCCTTAATGTCCAGGCAATCCAGAAAAAGGAACTGATTTGGTTATCTCGCTCAATGCTCTGATTCAGAGACCTGTCACTTCCAGAGGTTTACCTCATCCATTACGGGTGCTGTCCTCTCCCTTTCCCCTTTTCCTTTCTGAAACATTCTGGCTGGTAACTACCCCAGAAGGACAAAAGTCTCCAAACAACACATCAATTCCAGCATAATGCCTGCTCTGTGCTCTCCTAAGAGCAAGCCCCAGCACCACTGAATGAACCCGAGAAAGAAGAGATCTCAGCTATTTGGAAGCCCTCCCCTCCGCCCCCAGGGTTGATAATCAACTTCAGGTAACATTTTTTAATAATCCAGGCAAGAGGAAGGACACTGAGCATCATCAAAACACTAACTTTCCTTTATCTAAAGTAAGGAAGACCAGGGGTGACTAAAAACTTCAGCGTCAAAGCAACGAAGTTGAAAAAGCTCGTTCAAGAGAAGAGCTAGAAAATATGTCTTTGATGAGTTATGAAGCTTGCCTGAAACCCAAACATGCTTTCTAATCTAAATCTCAATATTATTTTGTTAGTTTTCTATATTGCAGATTGTTATGCATTGTTAAATGAAAGAGTTTTCAAAGTTGAGTAGAAATGGTCAAGTCAGACATACAAATTTCTCAAAACACTATTTTGCAAGCTTCAATGGTAAAAATTGATTAAAATCAAACCTAGTCATCAATTCACTTTAATACACTCTCCACTTCATAATCTCAAACTTGACTTTGAACCTAAACACCACGGATCATGAACATCCCAGGCACCAGGAAATCAACTTGTTGTTTTCCTAGATAGGAATCAAGCAGTATGCCTCATTCACACTTTAAGTCAGAAAACATTGCTGCAAATGACAGGTTCTAAAAAAAAAAAAAATCAGTAAAAATACAAATGGCTATTGCCAACAGACAACACAAGTAACACAAATAATATACCTCCTTTAGTGCCAGAGGGAAACCAAAATCAAAATTAAAAATTGTCAGTGCCTTACAAAATGCACACACACACACACACACACACACACACACACACACAAAAGTTCTCCAGTTACTTACTGGGGCGGTTCTGTCGCCTAGTCCTCACATCAGCACCCTGCCTGTCCAGCTGCCAAATGCAGGAGCATGCCGCAAGCAGCTGTTTCCTCCAAGCTGGGGCTCTGTCTCTTAACCAGTCACATGCGCCTCCTGATAAATACTGCCGCCTGCGCCAGGAGGTCAGAAACTGAAGATCATTATTCTCCTAATTCGCAAACCTCCTAACCCCTGAGCTGGCTCAGCCGTTTCATTAGCACGCAGGGCAGGACATTCCACCGTTTGTTTTCTTTTAGTGGCAAACCCCAAACATCTGATAAGTCACCCTGGAGGGCAGGTCACTGCAAGTGGAAAGTTGATGGGGGTGGGGTAGGGCGTGGGGTGGGGAGGCTGGCAGTCCCTGTGCTCTGCCCTCTCACTCAGGTCTTCACTGGGGCTCTAGAACAGCAAGGAAGGAAGCACAGAACGGCCCAGCAGGTGGAAACAGTGCTGCATCCCAGGTGCCCCCGGGAGTACAGCAAAGCAGTGCTCCATCTTGGTTTCGTTTTCTCCGCATCCTGGGCTCACTTTGGTGGTAGAGCTGTTAAGAAGGCAGCCTGTTCTGAGGAAAGCAGACTGTCTAAGAATGCTTAAGTTTAACTGCAAAGGCCAGGGCTGCTGTGCCAAGTGATGCTGAGGGGCAGACGTGTGAGGGTTAATGGAGAATATCAGAAACAGCTTCGTCTAGACAGCCATTGGAAACGACTGCAGGTAGCTTAAGACCAAACCTCCACACACTCTAGTTACCTGTTGGATTGTATCAACGTTCGGGGCACAGCAGAGCCATTGAGATGATCAGCCAGGGAATCAGAGTGGAAACAGAAATGATCACAAAATGTACAAGCCATTTTATAGATGTGCTGCTGCCCCCTTTGGCGCAAGGAAGTTGAACCAACATGCTGTTTCCTGTGCTGCTCACAAAGGTGCCAGACCATCTGGGCACCTAGTTGAATTCAGACCTCTCACCTTAGCAGATTTCCCCACCCCGTCCTCTTCATCTTCCTCTCCAAGGAAAGCCTGCGGACTATCTGACTTTGGGTAGCACCTGACTTACTGCTATAGTAAGAGTGACACTTTCTAAGATCAGAGCCCAAGCAGGGCAGAATGGAGATATGGCAGGGAGTCAGCTCATTTGGCAAAATGAACATCCAAAAAAGATTTTAAAAGGTTAAAATGCCCCAGGGGATTTCTGAACCATAATGAGCCTGTTAAACTGTCAACCTTGATTTTTAATAAGTGAGCTCTTACTCAATAGAGGAGTTTATGTGGGAAATCTTTCATATTTGGGTTTTGTCTCATAATTATTTACAGAATTAAACCAGCAGTTCCCTCCATACAGAGGATAGAGTGTTTTTCCAGAATAACAAAGACCAAAACTCCTCAGGCTTGCCAATTTTTCAGGGGACTAATTTGCTACCAACATGTGAATGCCCAAAGTGTAAATCCAGAAATTTTTTGCAAGCTTCAAAACAATCCCCTGTAGTTCAAAGTTAGTAATAAACTACAGATATCAAAATACAGTGTGCTAAAATATGTCACCTTCATAAAACTTTCTCCTCGTGTGACAATCATTAATCAGACACAGAAAAGGAGGCATATTGAAGATGTGAAATGTTATTTTGATTTATTTATTGGAAACTTTTGTGATCTTATGGCATCCATCAATCACTTTATTTACAACTAACAGTGTTATTCTGATGGTCTATTGCATACCACATAGTTAATGAGACAGAGACTTCTGGAAAATCCTTCAAAAAACAGTCTCAGGGTGCCGAGATGGCTCAGTCAGTTGAGCATACCACTCAGCTCAGGTCATGATCTCACGCTTCATGAGTTCAAGCCCCTCATCGAGCCGGCTGCTATCAGCACAGAGCCAGCTTCAGATCCTCTATCCCCCCTCTCTCTGTCTCTCCCTTACTCCTGCTCTCTCTCTCAAAAATAAATAAAACATTAAGAGAGAGAGAGAGAGAGAAACAGCCTCAAGAAAGGCAAGCATAAAAGTTCTCTCATTTCTATGAGAAGAAGGGACGGACCCCAAATCGTACATATAAAGTGAACTGTCAGTGCAGAACAAGACCCTGGACCCTTCTGACAATATCCAGCAGTGTAACTGAGGTTCCACAAACACACTCAGCCTTGCAAAGAAATGGGGAGACCCCACCTCTCTGTCCCAAATGCCTATGGGTACCAATCATCTCCTTCAACTCAAAAAAAAGAGCCCTCCTTCCATCAAAGGCCATCAGCCCTTGGACTTTGTGTCTCACCCTGGGACCCCTACCTGTTCAGGATCCTTTGGCCAACAATCATGCCTTCTCTCCCTGTCCACTCACCTTCCTCATTATCCAAATATGCTCACATTATTTTTACGTCTTAAAAGCCATTTGTTTTGATCCTTTGCTCCTTTCATTGTTGCCCTAACCCGCTCATTCCCTTCACAGCTAAGCTTCTGGAGAAACACCTCATGCCTCCGTCATCTTCACAAGCCATTTACATTGAGATCTGCTTATAGTCTGGCTTCTTTCTCCCAACTTTACCGAAACTGCTTTCCCCAAGTCACCAAAGACTGATGCTACTGGACACATTGTTGCTTTTATCTTACTTGACCTCTCAGCTGCACTTAACCTAAGTGGCCAAGAATTCCCAAATGTGTCCTCTTGTGGCTTCTGCAACATTTCACTTCGACCTCCTTCAGCCTCCTGTGTGGACTCTTCTAATACCTGCCGCCCTCACGTGTGAAAATCCCCCCTTTTCTTCCTGTTTCCTAACAGTTTTTACATGTCTTAATTTATTACTGAATGATTACAGTGGTTTCCTAGTTAATTGTCTGGCCTCCAAAAGTCTGCCTCTGACCTTAACTAATTCATTTATTTTTTTACACTTTCATGCTGAAAGCTTCCCCAAAACCATGGTAAAATCGTAGGCATCTTTGCATTCCCAGAAGCTGTGATAGGGTTCAAGCCCTTCTTTTGTAAATTCTGCTACCATTGCATTTCTTTGTGTCAAATTAGGTCTTAATGTATCTATGTCCCATCCAAACTTTGACAACCTTAAAGAAAGCTTGTGACTTGTTCATTTTATATCCTGCAGTGCCTAATACCATGCCTGACTCTTGCAGGAGACACATAGCTGAAACAATGCTGACTGAATAAATGAATGATTAAAGAGAAAGGTCTTCTGTTTATTCCGCTCAGAAAAGATATGAGAAAAGTTTACAAAAACCAATTTTATATTAGGCCACCCAAAAATTGTAAGTGATTTGCGCCCAAAAGAAATTATTTTCACCACAATCTATGACCAGACTGGAATAAAACTATAATATAATTGCAAAAGTATAAGTCAAAAAAGAGCAAAGCTCTTGGAAAAATTATATAACTCTTCTTTTAAAAAATAATGCATTGGGGGGTGCCTGGGTGGCTCAGTTGGTTAAGCATCCAACTTTGGCTCAGGTCACAATCTCGTGGTTGGTGGGTTCGAGCCCCTAGTAGGGCTCTGTGCTGACAGCCCAGAGCCTGAAGCCTACTCCAGATGCTGTGTGTGTCTCTCTCTCTGCCCCTCTCCTGCTTACTCTCTCTCTCTCTCTCCCAAAGATAAATAAACATTAAAAAAATGGAAAAATCATCGATTGAGAAAAAATCAAAAAGGCAATTATCAAATGCTTAGAAGTTTTCAGTAATGAGAACACCACATACCAAATATTGTAAGTAGAGCCAAAAGAGTTAATTAGAAGAAAACTAACTCAAAAAGCTGAAAAACAACAGATCAATAATCATGGAACAATGTAAAAGGTATTGAGAAATTGTTCCCGAGGAAAGTTTTTAGTCCAAATTACTTACACAATCAAGTTCTCCCTGAGTTTCAAGCCACAGATAATTTCCTGGCTGTATAAAATGTTCAAATGTGCAAAAGTAACAGAAATCTAACATAATACCCCTGATGTAAAAACAAACAAACTGATTAATAATGGAAACCACAGACGAACCTCACATATAAACATAGTTTACCATAGAGATGTGAATAATCTCAATAGTTAAGATACCATGATAGGAAACAGTCTTGGAATTAGCACAGTAGGTACTCTTGAAAAGACTTTTGATAAAATTCAATATCAGTTTTTTTTTTTTTTTAATTAATGAAATGGAGTTAGGACAATTTTTCCTGGCATGATCAAGATTACCCCAAACCAAACACAGGCATCATACCTCATGGTGTAGTCCTAGAGGTATTAACGTTAAAATCAGGAACAAAAAACGATGCTCATTGTCACTAGTATCATTTAGCACTATTCTGGACATTCAAGCCAAGGCAACTAGACAACAACAACAACAACAAAACTAAAGAACTATGAGAAAGCAAGAGACAAAATTATCTAACTTGCATATGTTATAATCCCTTAATAGATTCAACTTCTAAAACTGTTTTAAATAATTAGAAATGTCAGTGAGGTGAACAGTCACAAAATAAAATTAATTGAGTGCCCCACATAATAGCCTAAAACTGTTAGAAAACATCAGGAAAAAAAAATCTTATTCACAATAGCAACAATAATAACAGAATTTCTAGGAAAAACAAGAAAAATGAAGAATATATAAAGAAATGTATGAAACTCTACTGAAAAAATAAAAAAACATTTCAATAAATGGATCATTATACGATTTTCCAAGACTGGAAGACTCAACATTGTACGGATGTCGATTCTCCTCTATTTAATTTATAAATGTAATTACAGTTAGATTAAAATGCCAGAAATTTGAAAAAAAAAAAAAACAGATCAAAAAGAAATCCTGAAGTTTATTTGAAAGAAAATAACCTGAAAAATTTTTTTAAAAGAGAAGTTTATAAAACAACAGTGAGTGGGGGGTACTGGGTATTAAGTAGGCTGAAAACATCAAGAATTAGAAGTTTGGGCACACCTGCGCGGCTCAGTCAGTTAAGTGTCCCACTCTTGATTTCAGCTCAGGTCATGATTTCTCTGTTCATGGGTTTGAGCCCTGCACTGGGCTCTGTGCTGACAGCTCAGAGCCTATTCGAGATTCTCTCTCTCTTTCTCTCCTTTCTGCCCTCCCCCACTTTCAGTTTCTTTCTCTCTCAAAATAAATAAATTTTTTAAAAAGGATCTCTTTTCAAGTAAAGAAATATAAATGACCAGTATAAATAAAAATCAGCTTCCTAAAATGGAGTACAAATTAAATAAGTGATAGGATACTATTTAGTATTTCTAATCATAACAAAGATAAAAAAATTGATAATTCCCAATGCTGGCAGGAGGTTTTGGAAAATGGCACCTTTATACTCTGGGGGCAAGAGTATAAATTGGTACCAGCTGTAAGAAAGATAACTTTGTGATATGTAGCAAAAGCTTTTTAAAATATGTATACCCTTTAATTCATCAGTTCCTGTCCTAGAAATATATCCCTAGAAAATAATATTGATTTTCATATGTGCAGGAATGTTTCTCACAGCATTGTTTATACTAGTGAAAAATTAGAAACAATCTGTGTACCAAAAATAGTTGAATAAATTACTATACATTTGTAAGGTTTAGCACTACACAATCATTATAAAGTAATGTTGTTGCAGTATATTAACACAGAAAAATATTCAGCATAGATTAAGCGGAAAACACAAGGTATAAAACAGTTTATTCAGTATGACCTCATTTTTCTAAAAAAAACCATGTGAACATATGTAAAAGTCTGAAATGTTATACAGTGGACATTTGAACCACACAGGGGTGAGGGGTGCCGACCCCCCATGCAGTTGAAAATCCTTATTTAACTTTTGACTGCCCCAAACCTTATGACTAATAGACTTCTGTTGACTGGAAGCCTTTCTCATAACATAAACAGCCAGTTAACACATATTTTGCATTGTAGATGCATTATATACTGTATTCTTACCATAAAGTAAGCTAGAGAAAGGAAAATGCTATTAAGAAAATAATAAAGAAAATACATTTAGAGTGCTGTATTTATCGATAAAAATCCACATGCAAGTAGGTTCAAACCTGTGTTGTTCAAGGGTCAACTATATATCAAGTTTTTAATAGTGATTATCTTTGGGAACTGGGGTCAGTGTTTTCCAAGCCCTTTGCACTTATCACCTTTTTTCTACTGTTTCTGTTATAAATGTGTATCAGTTATTCATTTTTAATTTTTTTTAACATTTATTCATTATTTAGAGAGAGAGAGAGAGAGACAGCACGAGGGGGGAGGCTCAGAGAGAGAGGGAGACACAGAATCCGAAGCTGGTTCCAGGCTCTGAGCCATCAGCACAGAGCCTGACGTGGGGCTGGAACCCACGGAACCTGAGCTGAACTCGGACACTCAACTGACTAAGTCACCGAGGCACTCCCAGTTGTTCATTTTTAAACGACATCTTTTTTTTTTTTTTTTTAACGTTTATTTATTTTTGAGACAGGGAGAGACAGAGCATGAACAGGGGAGGGTCAGAGAGAGGGAGACACAGAATGTGAAGCAGTCTCCAGGCTCTGAGCTGTCAGCACAGAGCCCGACGCGGGGCTAGAACTCATGGACTGCAAGATCATGACCTGAGCCGAAGTCGGCCGCCCAACCGACTGAGCCACCCAGGCACCCCTAAATGACATCTTTTTTATATAAAGAGACATGCAATCATCCTTAAATGTTTTAATTATCTCCACAAAGAGGAGAAAGCCATTGTCAAGAAATGTGATCAAGAAAAAAGGACCAAGAGCAGCAAAGTCTCACCATCCATTAATAAAACTACACATATCTGCCCAACCGAGTCTCAATTCTCTACCCTTCTGGTCCTGGACCCAATATTCAATAGCAAATCACTGAAAGTAGTGGAACCACCAGGTTCAAAGGATGCGGGAAGAGGAAAGAAGTATGGTGTTGCTTGAGCAGCTGGATTCCGTCTCTCAGAGATGCCCTGATGGGCCTCTATGCCTACACGAGGCATTCCCTTAGGTAGAAATTCCTAAATGGTACCCATCCCATGTACACATGCTCAGAGAGCAGGAACCTCTTCTGCCAGCTGCCCCCTGCGGAAGCGGCCCATCTATCTGTCCGCCTTGTGCCAAATTCCAAACAAGCTGCTCCGAGTTGGGGACACACCACCTGCTGGTCAATTGAGGTACTAAGGCTATATTGTATCCCCACCCCCACCTCCATTTCCTTTCAGGGGACCGCGTACACAACATTACTTTCTTACTTCTCAAGTTTGGCAAATTCTACCCAGTCTTCTCTCTTAAATACATACATTTTTTGGATTCCTTCTCTCTTCTTTTTTCTTCTAACATCTGTCTAGGTATCATGGGGGGAATTTTCTCTCTCACTCTTGTTCTTCCCCTTTTCTTTCCCTTGAGCCAAAATAAATACCCAGGCACAATGAGTTATCATAAGAATTGTGTTCACTACATGCCTGTAACAAAGAGAAAGAAAATGTGGAAAAATCAAAGTGGAGAGTTTTAGTCTCTAAAGCCCTTGAACAAAGCAAATCATTGTCAACAAATGAACACATCTAGGGTCTATGTTCAAAGTGCATTGCATTTAAGACTCACCAAAATACACAACGAAACTCTCTACTCTCAAAGGTTATAATCTCTCTGGGAGAAAAGGGGAGTATGCAGAAAGCCATATAAAAGGAATAATAACGATCATATATCATAACAATTAGTATCTATTAATACTGTAACATTTTATACTAATGTAGTATTAATATATAACAAGCTAACATCTGTGCACAATACTCATTGAATTCTGACAACAAAGCTCTAAGGAGATGCTATTATCACCCCTGATGATGACCTTTAATGAGATTAACTAGCCTGCCCACAACCCGTGAGCAGCAGAGAAAGAAAGAGAGAGAAATGTGGATGTAAAAGAACCCAGGTCCATCTGACTCCAAACCCTCCACATTTAACACCACCTCCCACCCACCAAATGATTTAGGGGCCACAGAAATTTTCATAGACTGGCCCATCCTTCTCTAATTAAACCTGCTTACACTCATGTGCAATAGCCAAGTCAACTGTAATGCACTTTGGGGTCTAATTATTGGCATTACAACAGTAGTTGTAATTTATAGATTTACAAGGGAACCTTTTGAACACAAGCCATTCAGAAACTGGAGACCAGCTGCATAGAAATAAAAAGGAGATTGAAAAAAGGGGACAGCCTCCACCAGAAACTGCTCCCACAGCCCAGTCTCAGCACCCTGCCTCCCCTCTTCAGCATCTCTGGAGAAATCCCCAAATTTCTGGACAAACCAGCCCAGGTTAAAAATGGACTTCTACTTTTGGTCTCTTTCTTTTTCCTATATTTTATCTCTCTTCTCTCTCCCTTTTTGTAAAATTTCATTTGTGTTTTTAAAACCCTATTACATATTGGTAAAGTTGTGTTCACTTAATCTAATTAATTTAAATTTACCTTTACAGCAGATTTTTTTTTCCCCTCCATCGAATCACCTTCTTAAACTGGGCTAGCTTTCCAGCTGAAGCTGGATTCAGTAAACACAAGAAGGTTAGCACCCTCAACACAAATCACCTTACTTAGCATAATTGCTTCCATAACAAACTTTTCCAGTAGTTTTATTTCTAAACCCTGATTTGACACCAACTGGCATTCAGATTTGAGGATTGCACCCCCATCAACCACAGACTAGTGGTCAATCTGAATCTAAATCTTCCACAATGCCACTGCTGCTTCCAGGACTGCTTTACTTCTTGAAGAAGTTGCTTAGAGGAGAAAAACAATTTCCTAAGCCTGCCTCTGTGCATTTTTTCTGAGAATCATTTAGTGTATAGAAAATAATAGAAAGGCAGTTTCAGATTTATAATTTCCTTTCTATCCAAGTTTCAGCATCGTTGCTATTTCAAAGCAGAAAATACAAAGCTGATTCGGGGAAAATGAGACCAAAAAAAAAATTAAAATTTTTCTTCTCGAAATATGTGATAACGAAATACACGGTGCGGGCACAATTTGATCTTTGCAGGCATCAGAGGAAAAGCACAGTTAGGAGCTCCAAATCCTCTTTTTCTCATTTGTGAACTCGAGGCACCCCCTTGCCTCCCTCTCCCCATCCTCCACTGAGTCTGCTGAACTGTACTGGGTTCATACCAAAGCCCACGAGCCTTGGCTGGAAGATGATGCTCAGTGTATGAAGGAAGGAATTGCTACACCATGGTTGTAATTATAAAACAGCCATATTATTTTGATACTAAATCCATCCGCTAACGTTGTGCGTGCGGGCCTCCAACGTTTTGAAAGTTCAGGTTATGCCACTTCACTTTTACAAAAGAGCTACATTAGCACCTCCTTTTGCTTACCAACAGAAATCCAAAAAAAGTGAGAAGCGAAAATGGTGTTCAGCATTTGGCACATTGCCTTTACAGAGGCAGCGCAGCGCGTAAGATTGCACTGCCCAGCTCCTTCCCCGGGAGCTGCCTCCAGCATCTCAGTATCAAGCCGCTGCCGCAGTTTTGAACTGCCTCCGTGAGCCTCTGTTTTTTTCTCGATTTATTTTGTGCATCCATTAGTAAGATGTGGTATCAGAAAAGCCTAAGAGAGGTTATTTTTGGAGTGTGGGAACGTTGGAAAAGTTTTCCATATACGTTAGTGGTAAGCGCTTCATTGCTTTACGCCATTTTTGGCTTACAAAAGGTTTCATAGGAATGCTCTCCTTTTGAATAGCTGGGGAAACCTATAATTCTAAACAATGTCAGTGTTCTATGTAATCGCTTCCGCTCTTCGCTTTATCACATTATCCAAACCCAGCTAGCTAACTGCAAGTCCTGTTTTCCAGTCCTTTGTGCCAAACTACTTGCTCACGTTTTAATCCAACCATCACCACTTCTAGGTTATAAATCTGTGAGGACTGAGCTTCTAACCTCATTTCCATATCCTTTCCTAAAGTTTCATTCCTTTTATCACATGCTCCACTAAACATCGCCATGATTTTCTTACACTGTGTTTGCTCAAACTCTTGGCTGCAGTCTTGGGGTTACTCACACCCTTTGTGTATAGAAAGCCTTTGGATAAGATGTTCTTCATCATGACTGCCTGGGAGCACACAAGGCGACCACAGACAGAGCAGGAACCCACTGAGTAATGAGAATCTAATATTACTGCAACCAGATTTTCTCATTTGTAGATCAGAGGGGGTAAACTAAGAAAGCACTCTAAGAAGCACATAAAAAAAAGTGGTATGAAAATTTCCAGTTTTCCTTCATGTTTTAATTAAACAGGAAGTTTTTGTTCTCAGGGCTCATCTTTGTGATTGCCACTCTTATTAGTGAAAAGCAATAGACCAAAAACGCTGTACTAAAACTCTAATTGAGAGGCAGGTGAAGGGGAGAGGTCAGAACTGAGAGGTGGGTGTTGCTTCTTTATAACTATAGGAAGTAAGAACTCTGGAAAACTTCTTGGCTCCTGGAGATAAACACATGGGAGGGCGCAGTCAAATGCAGGGGAGCTCAAGCTAAAACAGCTGAAAAATACCAGCCTACATGATGATGCTTTGATAGGTATTTGAATGCCTATAAATTCTTCTTCAATTTCTATTCTAATGGTCAGAATAACTGCATTATCACATAGAAGAATAGTCTTGTTTCCTTTTGCAAAATTGGAAGAGCAAGACTCCTATGTTTCTTTTTTACTTTCCAAAATATTTAAGTTTAGAAAGAAATTTGCTCATTGTACCAAATCAAATGATATAGAGATAGACATAAAGAAAATTTTAGTAACCTCTCTCTCCTATCCACTCCCATCTTGCCAAGATAATACACACCTACAAAAAATGTATTGCTACATACATAGATGTATGGGGTTCTATTCTTTCCATTAAAAAAAGAATCTGTATTTGATTTTTCCCCTTAATGTATCATGAACACATATATTGGCTCCAAGGTCAATAATATAATTTAATTTGTACTCTTCAATAGCTGCATACTTCTCCACAGTGTATATCATACTTTATTCACCCTATTAATGAACATTCTAGATGCTCCCAGTTCTGTGCTTCTCTAAGCAATGTTGCACTAAACATCCTTGCATGTTTACCTTTAGCTTCTAGTGCTTTTAATTCCAAAGTATAGATATCCAAAACTGGGATTATTGGGTTTGGAAAATTACTCATTTTACTATACATTTTCAGTCATTTTCCCAAAACTGACCTAAAATCAATACAAAGGTCTATGGCCTTAAGAAGGCCTTAAAATAGACCTGATAAATGTCAACTTAGAGGATCAAGATTTTTATATTAAAAGCACTAAAAATTTCTCTCAGAATTATATTCCACCAGGTATATTAACTAAATTATTTATTTTGAAGATGCTTCCTTTTCACGAATAATACTATTTTTTAAAACCAAAAATGTCTTGGGGAGCCTGGGTGGCTCAGTCAGTTAAGCATCAGACTTCAGCTTAGGTCATGATCTCGTGATCCGTGGGTTCGAGCCCTGCATCGGGCTCTGTGCTGACAGCTCGGAGCCTAGAGCCTGCTTCAGGTTCTGTGTCTCCCTCTCTCTAAGCCCCTCCCTTGCTCAAGTTCTGCCTCTCTCTCTCTCTCTCTCTCTCTCTCTCTCTCTCAAAAATAAATAAAACTTAAAAAAATTTTAAACCAAAATTGTCTTAAATCAACTAAAATGGGTCAAAGTTAAAAGTTAGAGCCTAGTCCTTATTGTCTTCACACACCAAAAATTCCATAAACTCTAAAGGCCATTCCAGTTGTAGAATCAACTACTGATTAATTAAAAATATATGAGCAGGGCTCCTAGGTGGCTCAGTCCGTTAAACGTCCGACTTCGGCTCAGGTCATGATCTCATGGTTCATGAGTTCAAGCCCCGCGTCGGGCTCTGGGCTGACAGCTCGCAGCCTGGAGCCTGCTTTGGATTCTGTGTCTCCCTCTCTCTCTGCCCCTCTTCCTTTCTTTCTCTCTCTCTCTCTCTCTCTCTCTCAAAAATAAATAAACATTAAAAAATACATGAGCAAATGTGAATAAGTTATGAAGAACAAAAATGTTCACATTGGACCAAAAATATTTCAGTCTACTTTCAAAGAATGCGATGGTGCTAGTGTGAAAGAGGATCAGTCAAAACCTCACTCGTTTCTGTTTTATTCTCTGGACTGTGGCCTGAGTAAGCGAAGAGCCAGCTCTTCCCTACGGCTCCACCGTGAGACAGGAATAGGGCCCACAGTCCACACACAAGGATAGGAGTGCCCACGGTCTACAGCCACACTCCTCCCGGCGGAAGTTGGTTTTCTAAAACCAACTAAAACCTTCAAAATTATGTGGTTTTGTCATGTCATTTGATTTGGGACTTGAGAGTGAGAAGTTGAACTATATTTTTCTACGTTCCTAATAACAGCACATGTACTCCACATTATAGTTAACGAGTATCGCCATACCATCCAACACACTCTAAGACACAAGCAACCAAGCATAGAGTTCCCTGCCTTAAGAAAAGAAAAAATAAGTTATAATCAACATAAATTCAGGGAATTTGTTCACATTACCAAAGCATTCTTTATTTTAGAAAGCCACTCACTGCAGGATTACAAGAAATGTGTGCACTCTTGCTGCATTAAAAATGGCATTCAACCAACCTAAACTCAACTCATATTATTCAAGAGCACATTTATTAAGTAAAATAAACATGAGTCCAATTTTGGACCTCACTTACTGGCCCAGATGGTGTGTGTCCTTTCCTTCGGAACAAAAAAGTGGGCAAGCAATTCCTAGCTGCCTGTGATGGACAGGCTATTTCACAACTCCCCCCCCCCCCCAAAAAAGGGCTTAAAGCAACCTGCTAAAAATAGCCCCTCAGCTCTCACATTAGTGTCCTCAGCTGAAGGGCCAGGTGAAAATATAAATTGCTTGAAATACGTCCTGCATTCTAATTCCATAGAACTACCATTAGCTGAAAATCCCTGCTAATCCTTCTGACAATTCCAACATTAATAACGTTTTTCTTTTTTGACCATTTTTCCAAACTAGTAGGAGAAGCAGTGAGTTGAGGGTTGAGGATGTTGACACATTGGAGCCCTGGGAAATCAGGGCTCTCATGCCCTTATCAGCCACTCACCAGCTGAGTAAGCTTAACCCTTTAAGCATAAAATTCCTCAATTGTGAAAAGGAAATGATAATACCCAAGTCGAAAAATGGCTATATGAGCTGGGAATAATGCACTGTATTTCAGGATTTTATCCTATAAAAATATTCAACAAGTGCACAAAGACATATGTTAAGACAAACTCCATGAGACACATGTAATCACAACAAAAAAAAAAAAGAAAAAAAATAGCCTAAAAGTAAAGAGAGGTTAATAAAAACAATCACAATGCCATTAATTCAATGCTACATATGTCATACGGCCGTGAAAAAGATGAGATGGGCAGATGGTGTGGTAGTAAGAAGTGAAAAAAGCAAGCTGCAGAAAGCACTGTGCATAAATGATTATTATTTTAAGCCCCCAAACCCCTCCACTATGTATTTAGCTCCATTTTTACCACAATCATATATGCTTTCAATAGAAAACATCTGCAGTGACAAGTAATAAACGTATATCCACTCTGAAGAAAACAAAGGGTTTCAAGAATTGCCAGTCTTTCCTTTGTTACACTATCCATTTTTGACAAGCACATTTATTTACAATAAACCTGTACTGTTTTTATAATTAAAAATTAAAGGCAATAAAGAAAGCAATGAGAAGTAATTACTGTAAAGCACTTGGCACAACGCCCAGTGGGCTTTGAGGAACGGTAATTATCACAGTTACTTCTGTCCAGAAGCCACAGAACTTTTAAGCAAAACAAAGCCCCTGAAAACTAGCAGACGTTGGTAACATGCAGCCTGTTAAGCTCAAGTGTGAACTGAATCTATTTTTTAAGAGGCTACGCATGATCTTGGTGGTGGTGATGGCTTCACGGGTGTATGCACGTGTCAAGACATCAAACTGTATACTTGTGACACGCACCTTTTATTCTATGTCAATTATCCCTTGACAAAACTGCTTAAAAGAGAAAAACTGCGGAGCTAAAATTTTCCTCAGTGATAAGACGGCAGATGGGAGAATGCGATCAAAACGAAAGGTTTGCAAGATCTATGCGCTATGCAGAAGATGTCAATATGGAGAGCTTAACTTTAGACTCTGTTACATCAAATAATGTCTTTTACGTGCACCCAGTTACAAGAACAGACACAGAGGACCTAACTTCCAAAGCCCTAGAGGAGAGAAACTGGAATATGGAAAACTTGAAAGATCCAAAAGAAGCAGGAGAGGAGAGAAAAAGAGCGGTAAACAGGGAATAAAAAACAGCATTATTAATTCCTCAATAACCACAACCAGTATAGACTGTCTGGACTCACCGTTAAAATGCAAAGACTATTATTAAATAACAAGCAAAAGGATGGATCCGTTTTTAATTAGTTCAGCTTCACAGGTGTAGGGAGGGAGGGTGTGTGTGTGTGTGTGTGTGTGTGTGTGTGTAGAGAAAGCAGGATCAGATAGCTTCCTTCAACTCAATCTCTTTTAACTGCTTTTCTGAAGCCTTGAAATTAATGGGAGGAAAGTTCTTTACACCAAAAATAACAAAGAGAACTGACTTGGTTGGGAGGGGAGAGGGTGGGGGAGGTGTAAGGGACGCAGAGAGGACTGACAAATACAGAGTGTTTCCCCACCATAACCTCACCAGAGGGTGAATAAAACGCACAGGGAGCTGTCTAGCTGACACCAGATGGGGCCACCCTTCCAGCCTACATGCTCCCCTCTGGCCAGCGTGGAGCACACATCCGGGACATCTAACTCCTCTTCTCGAGAGGTCTGAAGGTAAAGAGGCCGTCCCTGCCTGGAGGAGTTAGCACTCTTCTGAGAAATGCGGACTAAACATAGCCAGGCCAGACGGGACAATTCATCCATTCTTTCATGGAATCTGCAAAACTGAGTAGATGGTTCTAATCAATCTTATCTGGAAAACAAATGGAAAATTCTTCCCAGAAGTTAATTCTTTAGTCTTATTCCAAAAGGAGGCCATGTGGCTCCTCTGGCTGTGTGCGCTTAGAAGCGCCCTCCAAGCCTCTACTGGTTTGACACGGGTTGGGGTTGCTGTGCAGGCAGTCGTGGGGGAGACCCTAGGTGACTAGGGGACAATCAGTCATACAGTCCCCTGGCTGTGAATGGCACCTCCACATGTCCTCCCCTGCCCAGTTATCCAGGAATCTGTGATTTGGGCCTGATCACTGGGGTGCTAACATACAAACCCAATCAGACTAAGAAGCAAAAGACAGGATTTCTGCTACCAGCTCTGCTCAATCTAGTTGAGGGATAGTGAGTGAGTCGGCCACATTACCATAAGGAGTCCACCATAACCATCAATAAAGTAGGAATGACAATATCCATCTCACAGGTTTTTCTGGAAAGCTAATGAAATGAAGTACTTTGAAACTCCATAATATATTGTAGAAATGCAAAGTGTACTCATTTCTTACACTGGTAAGACAGCTTTAAGCCTTCATAGGACCTTTGCTTCCATCATAGCATTGCCTACAGGGGAGGCTGAGGAGTTTCAGCTGACATCTCCAGTGATGTCTGCCTACATGCCCACTCTCAAGGGCAAGCTCATCTGCCCCTCCCACCTTGAGAAACTCTTTGGTATTTGGGGCAAAGTTCATTGTCCAGGGATAGGCATGTGATCCAAACTGTAGTCTTAGTACCTCTCTTGCTTTGGCCACATTCGAGTGTTTCAGGGGTGAACATCTGATTCAGGCAGATGATTCCCTAACCTATGAGTCACTTCCCCATGCTTTTCAGACATGGAGCCAGAACATCTTTTTTCTGTCGCTAAGTCTTAGGATACAAAACCTAGAACTTATTAGCAATCACATTTTCTGTTCTGCCCATAACATTCTAGGATCTAAGTGGGAGTAGAAATCTGGTGTCAAACTTCAATTAACCTCTAGTTACTAAAAAAATTTTAAGCATTTATTTTTGAGAGAGAGAGGGCAAGCACAGAAAGGGCAGAGAGAGAGGAGGACAGAGGATCCAAAGCAGGCTCAGTGCTGACAGCAGAGAACCCCATGCGGGGCTCGAACCCACAAACCGTGAGATCATGACTGGAGCCGAAGTCTGACCAGAGCCAAAGTCGGACACTTAACTGACTGAGCCACCCAGGTACCCCTCTAGTTTTAAATATAAAATCCATGCTTTAGCTGGACCCCATCCAAAGACCAGGGTCCCCAGTCTACACACCCCATGTTTTAACTTCTTGAGAGAAAAAAACCTCCAGAGTCCTGCTACACCAAGGGAGGGGGCAACTCCCAACTATGTAAAGTAAGGGAAGGGATCTGGGAATCTGCTTATTAGGAAGACTTTCAACCAGTCTTCCTGATGTTAGCCTCATCTTCACCTACAGTTTCAGGGGAATTCCTGGGTTCTCCAGGGCAAACTGGATTGATTTTCTGATTTCTATTGTTGAGTTACTAGTCAGCTATTTTCCACCTTTCAAAATATTGTCACTGTGCATTTGTGACTTAAAAAAAAAAACCCACTGATCTCATTTGAATGGGATCTCAGACTTAAAGTTTTGTGTTACACCCTTCTTTAGCCAAAAACTCAGGGTCTTTATAATACACTCATCACTCTATAATATGCAACCCTCTTTGGTGGTCCCTGGGGGCCAGGCCCACCCCAGGCTCTCTACCTTGGCCACCCTTCCCAGTCTTATGCTCCAGATTTCAAAACTATTCTTCTTCCCAGGCAACTTCCTTAATTCACAGGATTATTTATACAACCCAACTTAGAAAAGTACGATAACCCAAGTTTATGTCAAGGTATCACAGGGGGTTGACTTGATCCTATTTGGAATAGTTGCAGTTTTCAAAAAGTGACTTATGTTCTTTGTACGTGTGTGATTTCAAAACTCATGTATGTTCACCACAAACAATTTGCAAAGTACAGAAAAGCACAAAGAAGAAAAATAAGATCGACTGTCATCACACCATTCTTAAACTTCCTTTTCATGTACATGTATGATAACCTGCAGAAAGATGGTATCCAGTGACCCTCCTATGACTTATACCTCATGGAATTTATAATTAAATTGATGAGAGGAGAAACTCCTGGAAAATTAACTAGGGAGGCATAAAATGACTGAAAAAATGAAATATCCCAAATATACCAAACATCCTGTGATTCAATATATTAGATAGACAGTGTGTTATAGCATTTCTGAAGAGGTCAAGGTCCCTGAAGACTGCTGATGGCTTTGTCAAAAATGGCAGATGGGTACCACATCTGGAAGCCTGCAGGATTTGGATTGAGAGAAAAAAGGGGATGTGGTGGAACCTGAGCTGCCTAGATCAGCACAGGGAAATCTGCAGAGAGGGAAAACACACGACATGTTTAGGCAAAGTTAGGAGACACATTATTGGTTAGGACCTGGCAGAGAGAAGTAAAATAATAAAATAAAATGCTCTATTACATCCGAAGGCCAGATGTGTAAGAGATGGTTTACATAGCACAAGCCTCTCTTCTGAAAACTGTCCCTGTCCTCAGGACTACTACCGTGCCTCCTCTCTCAAGGTCATAAATGACCAGACAAGGAACTGATACACCTGAAGCAGGTTTAGGTCACTCTGATTATTAGATTCTTTCTCAAGAGAATTGGGAATTCAAAGCAGGAGATCTATCCATTTCTATCGGTGCTTGAACAAAAAGGACCTTCAAACTGAGGAGGTGATGGACATCCTCCTTCCTCCTGTGCTCAGTGAGACAGGAAAAGCAAGGGGGCCAGGAGAGCAGAGCCTCTGAGGAATGGCAAAACCCATCAAGTTCCAGCAGTCACGGCCTCAGGCCCTGATCACCTGGTTTCTGGAGGGAGGTCCTTGCCGTTCTCAACTTCACTTCTGGTGCTTCCAGGACATATTTTTCTTAAAACCAGTATAGCTACGTTGAGTGAATTTCCATTCACTGAAGCTTGTCTAAGACCACAGGCAGTTTGCAGGCTTCTGTCAGGAATTTAGCTAAGTTACTCCACGGTGTTGCTGCCTCAGCATCCATTTTGTTTGGCCAAGTGGCCTGCGGACCTTACACAGGCACTAGCCCCTCATGTGAGGGGATAATATCCTGCAGAGTCACAGGTACATGTAAGTTCCTAACAGGACTTCCCTAATGACCCTTGTAATAAACAGTCCCCCCAGCCTCCCAGGGCCTTCCTTCGTGCTACCCTTAGGTAAGACCCCGGTGGAGCTTACCAAACTCTTTTCAGTTTGAATCGACCAATCTGGCCATAGCCCAGGAACCCCAAAGCATTCCACTCACAGACTCTAATAAAGGCATGTGCCCTCGTCCTGTACCTGTACCCTACCTTGACCTCCCCGTGTAGACCCTCAAGGTATTCAGAGTGCCTTCTCCAGGACCTGTGAGTAGTAAATCTATTTCAGTTTCTGGTATGGACTTCTGTTTTGTTCACCATCCAGCAACAGGGGTCTACTTAACAATTGTTAACAAAGTCCTAACACTCTCCAAGACAGAGTATTCTCCCAGGAGTATGGAGAGGTGGGTGTGAGGGAAGGGGAGAGCCTGAGGGAAGGAAATCAGCTGGATGGCTGCTCAGAGTCCTTGATTGAGGTAAAAACAAACAAACAAACAAACAAACAAGAATGGAAGCAGTAGTGACAGGAAGGGAGGAATGGAATATGAGACACATTTAACAGGAAGGATGATCTACTTATGGGGTCACCTGGAGGTGAAGAACAAGTTAGAGGAAAAATGGTTCCAACCCAGATGGGATGATGTCACCATCAAAGGAAAGAACACAGGGAGGCCGGGTAGATAAGGGAAACAGGGTAGGGTTTTTGTTTTGGACGTGCTAAGTTTGAAACGATGATGGAACATCAAGTAGAAACAGACAGACAGAGACCTGCACCTAGAATGGAGGCTAAAATTCCCTCAGAGTTAGATAAGCAAGTTCAGAGTTATTTACAGATGGAAGCCATGAATAAGATCTCTGAGGGAGAAAGGATTTAGACAAACACAGATGACAAGGACCCCTGGTAAACAGCTACAATGGAGGGCAGAGAAAAAAAAAACCCCTTATCAAGATTGGAAGAAATCGGGAACAATGTGGCATCTCAGATTTCAACAGAGGAAAATTGTAGGATATTAAATGGTACAGGGATCAAGAGGAATAAAAATGGGAAGAGATCATTTCCCACATCAGTCAGAAAGTTTCTGACATTTATATTTTCAGTATAATGGGATTGAGGACAGAGTACCTGATTTTATGTGTTTAAAACTTTGAAAGAGAAATGAGAAAACGAAGGTGGTATGTGCCAGAATACATGCTGAGAATTTCAGCAGTGGAATTTGAGAGTTCAAATGAGTACCTAGTGTGGGCAGTGGATTTAGGTAGTCTGAGTCGTAGTTCTCAGAGCAAAGAAAAATCATAGATGCTTGCTTGCTTGCGTGCTTTATTTATTTATTTATTTGTTTGTTTATTTATTTATTGAGAGAGAAAGAGAGAAAGCATGAGCAGGGGAGGGACAGAGAGAGAGGCAGACAGAGAATCCCAAGCAGGCTCTGCATTGTCAGTACAAAGCCCAGCGTGGGGCTAGAACTCACAAAATCGTGAGATCATGACCTAAGGCTGGAAATCAAGAGTCAGACATTTAACCAACTGAGCCACCCAGGTGCCCCCAAATCATGGATGTTTTAAAGAAAATGTCCTAGAAGCAAAATAAATTGAGAGAAAGGATTTCGAAGAAGGATGGGCTCATCCGTCGGGAGGGGTAGGGATAGTTTGGGACACAGAGAACACAGATGTGCGTGCCCCAGATGTAGCATGCCTCTTTGAGCAGCCTGTGGCACAACATGCCTTGATCTCTGTTAGTTGCCTTCCGTTACCAGAGAGACAGCCCCAGTTCGCAGCCAGAAGGAATTATTGGAAGGTGTTCCGAAAGAGAGAAGTCACAGGAATCCATTGTTCTCCTGGCCCAGACTCCTGTTCTTGAGCTACATACATAATGTCAACTGACCCACATGCCCTTGAATTCTCTTGCTGATTTGTCAAGCCAACCAGTGGCCCCATTCAGCCCAGACTTCTTGACCTTGCCTAAAGGCCAGTTAATGCCTGACTTCACCACCTGCTCTTCATTTACTGGTGATTAGAAAGAGCCATGGTGGTATCCACAGAATCCAAGAGTTCATGGCACTCACGAAGATACAAAAAACTGAGTTGGAAATCGTACCCAATACGCAAAGACCACCTGCACACCCCTCCTTCCCCTCCTGTTTCCCACCCTGAAGGCTTCATGGAAAAGCACAGAGAACCATCCAAAGTTGAGTCCATCATTCTCTGCCTTTCTTTCCCTGCAGGAGAACGGGGCATTTGTGCACGAATCTCTGTATCATGTGCCCACATATTCTCTTTCACTGTGGCCTTCCTCTCCACCTTCCCTCTTGGCCAAACGTTACTCAGGAAAATCTCACCCTATTTGGGAGTGAGAAAGGATCCTAATTATGGCTCCGCACTAAAAGCATTGCTAGGGGTACTTCTTCCTTAAGGAGAAGACAAATCCTAAGTTTAGACATACAAATGTAAAGGCTTTCTCCCCCTAAGAGTCTCATAGGTAAGGCACCCTCCTTAGTAAAGAATTCCATCTATTTCCTCATTCTTCCTTGGTGAATTTGCTTTCCTACCAACATTAAGGGACAAAATAAGTAGGATATATCTTTGATGCTTGTTCCCGAGCCTGGTGCAACACCAGACATTTGCTAGCTCCTCTTCCAGTGCTCAATGTTTTGGATGTAAGGTGACTCTGAGTTAATTCAGCATATTTTTTGTTTTAATTATTCATATACTATTTATGGATTAATGTAGTGTAATTATTAACATATTATTAATGTATGATATAGTAATGTAGAAGTGATACAATAATTTTATTTCACTAAAATGCATAGGAATAGGGGAGCCTGGGTGTCTCACTCGGTTAAGTGTCCGACTTCGGCTCAGGTCATGATCCCACGGTTCACGAGTTCGAGCCCTGCCTTGGGCTCTGTGCTGACAGCTCAGAGTCTGGAGCCAGTTTCGGATTCTGTGTCTCCCTCTCTCTCTGACCCTTCCCTGCTTGTGCTCTGTCTCTCTCAAAAATAAATAAGCATTCAAAAAAAATTTTAATGCCTTGTAATAATTTAACTAACATGTATTCATAAAATAATAATGATTAATAAAGAAGAATTACTTAATGTAATACATTGCAAATATATAGTAAATACATTGCAACAATTTCATTGAGAATATATGTTATTTTAGGTGCACATACCCAGTCACTATTTATGACTTTGTTTCTATGGGGAAAATGGAAAGTTACTTCCGAAGGCCAAGAAAATTCTTACAAACAAGCTTTTGGAGCACTACCAATTTGTAAATCGATGGATGGTCATCATGTACATTTGATTTTAGAGTTTTCTGACTGCTTTAAATCTGGCTTTCCTAAACAAACCCTCCCGGAATAAGCAATGAACCCAAACGACGATCGTTCTAGGGAGCTGGGACTTGCCGCCAGGACTTCTGGGGCTCTTGTGTCCAGGTTCCTGCCATTGGTGGGGCCACAAGAACCTACAATGTCTTGTAGTTTTATCCACTTCCACTAGTTCTATTTTTGGATCCCTACATTTAGCACACAGAGCTATCTTTATCGCTCCAGCTGACTGGCATGAGAGTCCCCAGGGCATAGTAGTTATACAAGATTGTTGAAGCATACTTCCTTCTCTTCAAATAAGACAAGGCAGAATGCACAATAGACATCAGCAAGCAATCACAATGTTAGGAGTGTGTGTGTGTGAGTGCGTGTGTGCGTGTGTGTGTGTGTGTATGTGTGTGTATTACTAAAGATTTCTTTCTTTGTGCTAAGTTGCATGCATTATTAGAAACACGATGTTGATAATGCTTTCTGGAAGTTAGTTTTAGGCTGTGTAATGGAATCTATTCCTATGCCTAACTTCACTTGAAAACATTGTTATAAAATAAAGTTTCTTAACAATTACATAGTCCAGATTTCAAAAATTGGGAGTTTTTAAAAACCTCTATTACCCCTATCTACCCTCAACTGAGGAATCCATTACAGACACAGTCTAAACGAACAGCTGGATTGTTCTAACAGGGAAAATAGTTGGATCTAATAGGCAAAAAGTCAAAAACTGGCCATCTTTTCTTGCTCTTCAGTTATTCAACTCTTCAGATGCAGATGATCCCTGTTCGCGTGGCTTGCTAGTACATCACAGAGGAGAAGGCTGAGTCCTGGACAGACAGTGGGATCTCACAGCCCAAATTTCAGATGCCATTTACATTACTGTGGCTGCACTATAGGTCTTCTGTTTAGATTCCCACTGTCTACTACAGTGGCCACCAGGCACCTGACTCCATTCAGCATGTAAGATGAGCCTTGTCTGAACTGAGACACATGCAAAGTACACACTGGATGTCAAGGACTTAGTACCGAAAAAAGAAAATGTAGACTACCTCAGTAATAGCCTTTTATATTGATTGCGTGTCAAAATGATAATGTTTTGGTATATTGGGTAAAATAAACTATATTTAAAAAATTAATTCCGTTTCTTTTTATCTTTGCAATGTGGCAACTGGAAAACATAGCATGACAGTTGTGGCTCACATTATATTCCTATGGGGCAGCACCGGTCTAGAGGTCTCCACAACAAAGAGCATGACCAGTGAGAGGTTTTTAAGATTGGAAGCGAGAGCTGCTGCAGAATTTTACTCCAAATCAGGCTAATCTGAGAAGAATATGACTTGGAGTACAGGTTAAAGCACGCCCTGCATGTGTAGTTCCCCCATGCTAAGAATTTTAACAGTGCCCAGCAGGACAGTTAAGTTATGCTCACAGACAGAAGCCACTAGGGTGGAGAAATGTTACCACAGTGTATGTAACACCTGCCTTACTTAGCTCTTTCCTAGTTGAGAATGCAGCCTTCATTTTCAGCTCAGCGGTTACTAATTGTGCTCATTCCACCAGAGAGTGAATCATGAATTCACTTATTTTGAGTTTTGGTTGTTTGTTCCCCACCCCCACCCCCAACCCCCTGCTGTTCAAATGAAGACTAGGGATCATTTCACAGAAAAGAGAAATATGGATTTGATATTTTAAAGTTTAATAGAAAATGAAGTGTTTAAAATTTCATGTATGGGCCACAAATGGCCAGTTTATTAAAAAGGAGCGTTATTAGTGGACACACACAGGGAGAAGTTCACACTGGCCCTGAGTATCGATATACATAAAAAATTCAGTTCCAAATCCTTGATGTGTGATTACCGGATTACTGAATCAAAAACATACTGGGGGGGGGTCACTGCTGCCAGCAAAGAATTGTGCAACTGCTGGTAAAAACAACAGTGATTTCAGGAGTGGATTGAAAACAAAACAATAATATCTTTGTAATGTTCTGAAATCGTTTTAGGAACAAAACTGAGACTGGCCCCTTTGCATTTCCCAGTCTGATCTGCTGACCATCTTGTCTGCCCATAATTGTTTTCTGCCATTCATTTCCTCCAATTGTCAATTATTACTAAAACAATTATGAAAAAAAAGTGTGTGTCTTTGTTTCCTGTTGCTGATGAATATAGTGAAGTCATAGACCACGCTAGTGCATCATCATCTTTTCCATTACAATGAATTATGCTGTCCCAAACAGGATACAGCTCTTGACTGGGCAGAGAAGCCGTAAATGGAGCTGAATTAGCACCTACATGATTGTCAGCCATGACAGCAAGAAATCAGAACACTGGCACTCAGCTCTCCGCTTTTTCAAAACACAACTGTTTTTTTGTTCCCGATTATAAGAGTAGTACATGCTTATCTTGGGGAACATGCTTATCCTGGAAACAAGCAGAAAATAAAAATCCCCATTATCCCACCAACTAGAGACTTCTATTGTTAATATTTTGGTATATAAATGCTCAGCTCTCAGCTTTTTCATGTAAACATATATATTTCTTAAGAAAGTGAGATCATACCATGTATATACTTTTTTTGCCTTCTCTTTTCACTTAGCATTTAGTATAAACATTAAATATTTTAATGTAATTTGATGCCTATATGAAATTCCACATTGTGGAATACTACTCAACAATTTCCTTATTTTTTTTTTGTACAATAAAACCTTGGAATGCGAGTAACTTTTTCTGCGAGTGTTCCGTAAGACGAGCCAACATTTCTAATAAGTTTTAACTTGATAAACAAATGATGTCTCGCAATACGAGTAGTATGGGACGCCAAACATCACATGATCACAACTGTGCCAACGGTTCTTGAAATTCGCTTTGATAAACAAGCGCTTTGCACTACAAGCATGTTTCCGGAACAAATTATGCTTGCAAGCCAAGGTTTTATTGTATATTTGTCCAAAATTTGTCCATTACAAATAGGTAAGCATTCTTTTATATACAGTTTTGTCTGGATCTATGAATATTTCCTTAGGCTGTATTCCTCAAAGACAGATTATTCACTTTTGACTAAAAACTATATTGTGTATCTTGAAGTAAATATTTGGAATAAAAGGAAAATTTATTAACAACAAAATCACATAGGTGCATTCAAAGCTATTTAATAACCAAACTTGATAATATGTGCCTTCCTAACAAGATAAAAAAGTGATTTTTTTTTTTAATGATTACAAAGTTTAAGATAAATGTAACACTGGTCTATTCAAAATGCCCTTCAGGCCAGGCAGCTGGAAGGGGGTACGTAATTCCACGAAGTCCTTTTCCAGAACCTCCTAGCACAACTAGCCTCCAAACCACTGAGGAACCCACAGATGATTCTGCAGTGATTCTCTGAACTATTGGTTTCCTAAGGAGCAGGGGCTGCCTGCGTGGTCCCTGCCTGGCCTGAGCGTCGTTACCTAAGGCAGCCACTAGAGGGCAACCCAGGATAGAGTAAGGAGTTCAACATTCTCTGGCCTGTTTGCAGCATAATCTTTAATTCACCAGGTAGGTGACGAAAAGTAAAAAATGAGGCACTGAAGGGAAAACCAATTTTGGAAATAAATGTGCAAATAAATAAACACAAAAATCTGAGTATAACCTCCTCCCTTTTCCTCGGGGAGATTAACTAAAAGGTGCATAACTCTGAGAGCTACCACACTTAGAAAAAATTGAAGACCAGGAATCCAGTTAAAACTCAGGTGACAGTGGGGCGTCTGGGTGGCTCAGTTGGTTGAACATTCAACTCTTGATTTCAGCTCAGGTCATGACCCTGGGCTGTGTGACAGAGCTCTGCGGAGGGCTCCACACTGAGTGTGGAAGCTGATTAAGATTCTCTCTCTCCCTCTACCCCTCTCCCCTCTTCATGCATTCTCTCTCCCTCTCAAAAAAAAAAATAATAATAATAATAATAATAATAATCAGATAACAGCATGGAAAGTTGGTTCCTTTAGATCTCTGCAGATGCAAAAAAATGAATCCAGAGCAGATCCTCCTTGTTCTCCATGGGAATTAGCAGGCATGTGGGCTTTGGCCTCTTACACACTTGCGTTCCATTCTCTACCTGTCTCTCACTAGCTAGCTGGTGGTGAACGTGTTACTTAACCTTTCTGAGCTGCAGTTTCCTCATTCATAAAATGAGGCCAGTGATACAACCTGCCCATGGGTGGTTGTAAGCATTCAACAAGACACTGGACATGAAAGGCTTAGCAGAAAAGGAAATGCTGGCCGTTATCTCTTCTGCTTCTCACCTCCCTCTTAAGCTGTTTCCCATTTCCAGCTGTTCACTTACTCTTTCCACCTGACTATGCCATCACAGCATCAAATTTAATAGGCCTGAAACCAAAATCTTCATCTTCCCCGCTAACTCCCTGACCTGCTGCTACCTCTCTGATTGGCTATTTCTTAGAATAGACAGTAAAACATAACATCCTCTGTAACACTTCCTCTCTTCCTATAACCATAGCCAATTAGTTTACAAAACATGTTGATTTGTTCTCTAATGTGTCTCCATCTGGTTTCCTTCTCTCTGTTGTCACCAGGCCTCAGAAACCTGCTCTGTTTGACCCACCAGGTCCTGCCTTGAATGGGCAGATCTCACTGATGTCATTTCCTTCTTCAAAGCCCCTCACTGGCTTCCCAGGGGATTCAAATTAGATTCTGCACCCCTCTGTCTGGCATTACAGTCCCACCACAGTCTGACCCCAACCTCCTCCAGACGCTTCTCTCTTGCCCCTTATGCTTATTGCCCCTGCTTATGTCAAGCTGTTGACACACAGCTCCCTGGTATGGTTGCCAGATTTAGGAAATGAAAACAGAGGACACCCAGTTACATGTGAATGTTAGATAAACAACAAACAATATTTTTGAATAAGTAAGTCCCATGCAGTAGGCTTCATACACACCAGTGCAATCGGAGATACTTACACTCAAAAAAAGTTTGTTGTTTGTCTGAAATTCACATTTAACTGGGAATCCTGTTTTTCATCTGACAACCCTATTCCTTGGGCACACCAAGAATATTCCCATCCCTGCCCACGTACACAGTTCCAATCTCGTCTCGGACACTTATTTCTCACAGTACCATCAGATCTTCTGCCTGCGAGGTCAGCTCAACCTCATACCTCCGTGAAACCTGCCTGAGTCAGGAGAACCTCCTTACTGGTACCCACTATGTACATCACTAATTTGGTTAATTTTTTTTTAACATTTATTTATTTTTGAGACAGAGAGAGAGAGCATGAACAAGGGAGGGTCAGAGAAAGAGGGAGACACAGAATCTGAAACAGGCTCCAGGCTCTGAGCGGTCAGCACAGAGCCCGACGCGGTGCTCGAACCCATGGACCGCGAGATCATGACCTGAGCCGAAGTCGGACGCTCTACTGACTGAGCCACCCAGGCGCCCCTAATTTGGTTAATATTAATCATTAATTTGGTATAAGATGCTTTGTGTCCTATAGAATTCCATTTCTCTGAGTAAATGTTGAGTTATCAAAGGTAAAGTTTGCAGTGCAAGTAGGAAAACTTCATAAATATGCTTGTGTGGTGTGGGGCTGCTGTAAACCTGTAACATAGGGCATGAAGGGATGAGGGCAGAGGAGAAAGAAAACCTCCAGAGGCCACTTACCTGGATTTGAGGTGCTCCCAGACACACTAAAACCAATATGCAACCCCCCCCGTCCCCACAGCATCAGGCCAGGTGGGTCCAGCTGCCTGACCTTGGCATGCTTCGCCCCACACTCCATTTCAACGCATCCTACAAGTCATGGGTTACACATGGTGACATGTCAATTTGTCACCACTTCACACTATCTCTTCAATAATCTGATTTCACTTATATTTAAATGTGAGGGCCAGAGGTGGCTTGATAACGTCACCTATTAACACACAGTAAATAAGAGTCATGCTGGAAACCAAGCAACGGATTTCTATTTGATTAATAGAAAAGCTAAAAAAAAAAAAAAAAAAAAAAAAAAAAAAAAAAGCTCCTAATTTTGTTTTCAAAATTAGCTAACTCTAACATAAAATACACTCAGGAGCTTGAAAAAAAATCAAGAAACTGGTGAAACTATTAAACAGTCCCCCCCAAATCTATTTTAAATAACTGGCATTGCAGGAACACATTTATGACCATCTGCGGGCATCCAGAAACCAATGACCAAGCATAAGACTTCTCAAAGTGAAAAAAAAATATGTTCTTAGAATAAAACACATAACTCCTAATTGTCTCTATTAGTTAAATCTTCGATCGTATTTAAAACATTTCTATTCTCAAAATGTAAATATACAAGTGAAAAATACACATTTTGGGAGTGCCTAGGTGGCTCAGTCGGTTGAGCGACCGACTTCGACTCAGTTTCATCATCTCCCGGTTCATGAGCTCGAGCCCCGCATCAGGCTCTGTGCTGACAGCTCAGAGCCTGGACCCTACTTCAGATTCTGTGTGTCTCTCTCGCTGCCCCTCCCCTGCTTGTGCTGTCTCTCTCTCTCTCTCTAAGAATAAATAAACATTAAAAATATGTTTTAAAAAAAGAAAAATATACATTTTTCAAATGAAAAAGTTGTTTTGAAACTGTAAGGGCAGGGAGTTCAACACTCACAGAAACCAGGACCACTGTAAGCAGCATCTCTATCACTAGTCTCACGTGGAGTGGAAATTAATCAGATTACCCTGGATTTCACTTGGTGCAAAAAATACAATGGATGCAGAACTGACTATGTGGCACTGGAGTGTCTTGGAAACAAGTGCTAAGAGTTTGTTTTACTTGTTTCTTCAGATCGATCATATTTACCCAGATATATGTTATTTCTGTCTTTATTTTTATGGTTTCAGAGCAACTAAGAAAACTGGTTCTCTCTATTCAAGAATACTACACTTTGCTACAGTTTCCAAGGAATGGATTGTAATTTTTCTAAACAGAAAAAAAAATACTAATAACGCTTAAACTCTCCTAGGGAGGAGAACAGCCAGTCAAGTCCACATGGAGCCACAGCCACGTCTTGGCTCCTTGCACCAGTTACAATCTGGCTGGCTCAGCTTTTTCTGGCTTCCAGCTTTGCTATCTTCTTGCAACAGATTCTAAACATACCAGTCTCGAACTGGGATAAGCCAAAATAACAGCCAACGTTTCCTTCTGCTCTTTCTTTTCAACAGACCACTAGAGACGTATCCCTTTGTTGTCATTGTGACATCAATCAAGTTACTGCAGGACACAAATGGGGGGTAGTTATCAGTGGTGGATGCAAATATGGTGCATAATTTCAACAAATGTGCTTGTCTGATGGCAAGGAATGTTAAAAGAATTCGGAATGTCCCTAGGAGCTTTCCAAGTTTTTGTGGGCAGCATCAACTGTTCTTGGATTTAACCTTTCCACCTTTCCACTTCCAAAGCTAGTGGCATTTTTCAGGTCACTCAGAAAATGCCTGCTAATTGAATGTTTTGAAATCCTAACTTAAATGTAAATAAATTATGGTGAACAGTTTCTATCACCATAGCTGTTCAGTGTTGTTTTGGTGCTTCTAGAAATCCTCCTTTGTCTGAAAATTAATGTCCCAGAGAAGAAGCTTTGTGTTGAAAACAACAACAACAACAACAACAACAACAACAACAACAACAACTTTATCTTCACTTACTTTTCTACAAAATTTAACTTTTAGTTAAGTAACTTTTCTCAAGTTTGAGAGCTGATTTAAATATATTCTAAACCAGTATTGATCAAAGAAATGGTACATGATCATTAATCAGCACTTTGAAGAGAATAAACAGACAAATCCTAGAAATCATTTTTCAAAAATGATCTTCAGCAAAAGTATTTATACTATTTAATCCCCTGGTGATCAGGGAACTGAAGAAAGCTTAATGGAGATAAAGCTATCTTAAGGAAACAAATACTATTTCAAAAAAATATATATCATTGTTAAAGACTGAATATGTCATAACTGAGACTGATTTCTATATTTCTTCAGAAATATAAATAAGCTTATGAGCTTTTCATGAGGACCTGCCTTCAAAGCATATATACTGTCTCTGGCTACTTCCATTGCTTATGATATCCCTTATAGACATAACAATGGACAGTCTTAAAAATGACACTTACCTTAACTCACAGACGTGGAATCATATCAAGCTCATTCCTCTCTTGAATTTTCTCTTTCCACTTCACCAACCCCTAACAAGTTTCTCTTCCCTGTGTGCAAACACCTAGAGATTTCTGTTCTGGCTTCTGAAACACTGCCATCACCTTCAATGCCCCAGTGCTGGTCAAAAGTGGGGAGAGAAAAAAAATTCAAATTTGCAAGCTGTTTACGCCTAACAACGACAGTGAAGCTGCTGGGCTTTGAGCTCAATGAATTAAAGGTTGTTTGGCTAAATGGCAGGCACACTTCCTCCTATTCTTTCTGAACTTAGTTTTCCTGCCTCCAGTGGAGCTTTTTCCTTTTCTGGGCTATAAATAGGCTGGTCGTAAGAGCACTGAGGAAAGAAGAAGGCAGGAAATGCATTTGATTTCAAAAAGTCTGAGGTGTGTGTGTGTGTGTGTGTGTGTGTGTGTGTGTATGTGTTTCTTTCAAGTGAATACCAATAAACAAGCTGAGGAAAATTCAGTGTTCGTAATGGTACCAGAGTCAAAGTTTAATTTCCTATCATCTACACTTCGCTAAATTGACATTTTCCATAAGGAAAGCTTGGGTTTGGAGATGTATCATTTTCTGTATAAAATACCATCAGCAAACATGTGTCACCTCGTTCATTTCCCAAAGGAATGGCTTATAAATAGAATTTCCTGGGGGAAATGAGGGATAGGGCAGACCACAGGGGTCACCAAACTTATTTCTTTTTATTCAAAAGTAGTTGAAATACTTTTGGAGGCAAGGTTCAACAAAAGGAAGTTATCAACAGGTGAACAAGAAAAGCACACACTTTTGCTTAAAAGAAATTATGAAGTTGAGTTTATAGACTGGTCGCCCATCTGTATTAAAGATTATCCACGGTTTTGCAACTGAAAGATGTTTAACTTCTCTCATGATTACATACAACATAAGATAAAAATTAGATATTGCTTTTCACATATCAGACGGACAGGTCAAAATTTTGGTATTGCCTAATACCATTCAAGTGTGGAGGAATAAGCATCCCCATAACAGCTGATGGAAATATAAACTGGCACAAACTATGTGGAGGGCAGTTCTCAACTTCTTTCAAAATGTGAAATTCAGATACTCAAACAAGATACTTAAACACGGTTGATTTGGCAAAGTGGGAGTGTGGATCTGGAATGTGGGGACAGATCAGTTTGTGATATACATATTTAGTGCCCTTTTATTTTTTGTAGTGTGCACCCATGCTGTAAAACCTTATTAATTTTAACAACAGAACTTTATTGTTTTTTAATTTTTTAATGTTTATTTTATTATTATTTTTGAGAGAGCATGAGCAAGGGCAGGGCAGAGAGTGAGAAGGAGACACAGAATCCGAAGCAGGCTCCAGGCTCTGAGCTGTCAGCACAGAGCCTGATGCAGGGCTTGAACCCACGAATCGTGAGATCACGACCCGAGCCAAAGTCAGACGCTTAATCGACTGAGCCACCCAGGCTCCCCAACGACAAAATTTTAAAAACTGTTATTACTTAAGATCCATCACATGATTCTATTAGTTACCTATTGATTATCTATCATTTTCTGTCAGTCGTTCCACACTTACTATCAACAATTTGTTCTTTGTGTTAGGGGAACACTTTGAGAAGCAATCCAGGAGAAGCTAGAGAATCTCTTGATTGGAGGGGCTACTCGGCATGCTGCACGTGCTGTCTAACGACCAGTAGACTCAGTAGCACAGGGATCAGACTCTCAGGGGCAGGGCCCAGCAACTATCTTAACCCCAGGTGATTCTGGTGCTCACTGAAATATGAGAAGCAGTGGCCTATAAAATTATTTTCCTTACTAATATCCCACCTTCTAAAAAGGATTTGGTGACTATAGTTAATGACGCTGTAATGTGTATTTGAAAAAAAATTTTTGAACATTTATTCATTTTTGAGAGACAGAGTGCAAGTGGGCAAGGGCAGAGAGAGAGGGAGACACAGAATCTGAAGCTGAGCTGTCAGCTCAGAGCTGGATGCGGGGTTCGAACCCACAAACTGCAAGGTCATGACCTGAGCCGAAGTCAGATGCTCACCTGCCTAAGCCACCCAGGCGCCCCTGTGATGTGTATTTGAAAGTTGCTAAAAGAGTAGAACTCGGGAGTTCTTAGCAGAATAAAAACTAAAATTTTAGAACTATGTTTGATGGCAGACGTTAACTCGACTTACTGTGGTGATCATTGCATAATATATACAAATATTGAATCATTATGTGGTAACCTGAAACTGGTCAAAGTATACTTTGATTAAAAAAATAAAAATGAACAGGATTAGACAACTGATTTTGTTTTACCTAAGAATAAGGAAAACTTCTAAATCCTTTTTATGCTGGTGACTCCTATTTAGAAGACTAGAAGATGGAGTGCCAAAGGGTCAGACTTCGGCTCAGGTCATGATCTCATGGTTTGGGGGTTTGAGCCCCACATTGGGCTGTGCACTGACAGCCTGGAGGTTGGAGCCTGCTTCAGATTCTGTGTCTCCCTTTCTCTCTCTCTCTCTCTCTCTCTGCCCCTCCCCTGCTTGTGCACACGTGCATGCACTCTCTCTTAAAAATAAACATTTAAAAAACTTTTAGAAGACTCGAAGAGTTTTTACATACAATGTTAAGAAGACACATTAATTTCCCTATTGCTGTGGAGAAGCCAGCTGAAGAAGCAAAAGCAGTGAAAAAACAAGCTGATGGTATTTAAGGGAGAGACAAAAGCTCTCTCTCATTTGGGGTAGTCTTGATAAAAATGGATCAAGTCAAAGCCAACTTTACTAATATGAATGTTTGAAAATTACAAGTTCCCTGCAATAGATGAAACCAGGGGCATGTGGGTGGCTCAGTCAGTCAGTTAAGCATCTGACTCTTGATTTTGGCTCAGGTCATGATCTCACAGTCTGTGAGATCGAGCCCTGCATTGGTCTCTGCGATGACAGCGCGGAGGCTGCTTGGGATTCTCTCTCTCTCTCTCTCTCTCTCTCTCTCTGCCCCTCCCCACTTCAAACTAAATAAATAACCATTAAAAAAAAAAGATGAAACCAAAGAAAACGTGAAGAAATTAAGTCTCTAGATGCAAAAAAAAAAAGTCCCATTCCCTGCTTTTGTTTAGTGATTTATTGTTTTTGGACCCAGCCATTTCTTGTTCATTTGTAGCCTTAATGCAAAGTCCTGTATATTAGAAAGAATAGGCTAAACAATGAGCTCAGCAAGATCTGGTGAGGGAAAAGCAAGAGCATATACATTCCCAGGCAGAGAGGGGGAGGAAAAGATTTCTTTAAAAAAGAGACAGAAAGTGAGGAGTGAATGGCCCTGTTGTAATGGCAGAAAGGACGAAAGAAGTCCATGGTGGTCAGTATATAACAGCTGCAGTGTAGTGAAGCGGCTAAAGGGGACACAGGCTGACGTTGGCAAGAAATGGCCAGACACAGGGTAGTATGTTTCTAGGAGCAAACCATGCTCCCATGTGCAAAGCAAGAACTCTGATTCAAACACCAAGTACATCTGCCAGGCTTCCATTGTTCACCAGAAACGTTACTTCTCTTTTTGTGAGGAAGTATTTTACTTCTCACAAAGAACAGCTTCACAGAGCTCCCCATATAGCCATCTCTAGAAATGAAGCATTAAAACATTTTATGGGAACAGAGAGGCTCTGTGCTCCTAATCTAAAATTAATGATAGATTCTCTCAAAAGGCATTAGGGGAAAAAGTCAAAGGCCTCATGGGGAAAGGTAATGTGCGGCTTTCTTCCACTATTTGGGTTTTGCAAGTAGAAGAAAATACATTTTTTTTATTGTAGTCACCTACAAAGAATTTCAGTGTATACAATACAGAGGAATCCCAAGCCAAAGTCGTCAAACAAAATGCAACAAAGATCTGCATATTTTTGTTCAAGCTGAATGTACTGCACCTAAATGCCTTATAGATACCTTTAATAAAAGCCTGGCTTTGTTCACAACGTGTAGAAGTGCTAGGTGACGACCACATGGTGGGGAACTGTGTTCCTTGGACTTGAATTGTATCATACTAATGAAAATGAATGAGAACTCCTGGAAGGATGAATTGAAAGGATGCAGGTAAAGGATGGACCTCTGACTGTAGTAGGATGGGGTGCCTGGGTGACTCAGTTGGTTAAGTGTCTGACTATTTCAGCTCAGGTCATGATCTCATGGTTCGTGGGATCAAGCCCTGTGTCGGGTTCTGTGCTGACAGCACAGAGCCTACTTTTATTCTCTGTCTCCCTCTCTCTCTGCCTCTCCCTGCCACAAAAATAAATAATAAAATAAACTTTAACATTAAATTCTAGTTGAAACACTGAAAAGATGGTTGAAGTTTAGGAAGGAGTTCTACATTATAAAAATAAGACATAAAAGTTAACCATTCTTTGAAGGAACAAGAATACTTAGTGGGATAGAAATAAAACTTTCCCATTAAGGTCATTAAAATTGAATTGTGTTCACCAGTAGTTTATTTTTACTTAGACTATTGTCAGTAAACAATAATATCATAGTTACTTTGCGAAATTACAATAATGCTGGCAGAAATCAAACAGTTCAGACTATCTCGCAGGAGAAGCCCAGCCTTGGTGAAGTTCAGTGGGAAAATCTAAACCAGATTGCCTTCCTTCACTGGATTTGGCTTTGACCTCTATTGGTATTTTGTCACTGCCAAGCACCTAAAATAAAACAGTGCTAGTTTCCATGTAATGAAGGGGGAAATAAAGGATCCCGAGACTATCCAATAATAAATGCCTAGAGCTTTATCAGTTTTGTCAAGACTAAAATCTGATGTCATAGTAACTAAAGAAGTTATAATTGGTGCTGTGGTAAAAGTTTTCCTATTAATGTTGAAACAGGGACACTTTCTTTTTGCTGTTTCTGCCAGTTGTGTGTCCCTTTGGGCAAAGCCTTTGGACTCAACCATAAGGTAGTTTGTGAGCTAATCACTGTTGGAAGCAGGGAGAAGCAAAGCTGTCACTGGGAAGAAATATGCAGAAAAGAAAACAGATGACTGTAGGGACAGAGCATGACATACTTCTGAAGCAGCGGGGTTGGGGGCGGGGATAAGAGATTACCATAAATTCCAAGAGCATTGGTGCCCAAATATTACCTTATTTTTGTGTAACATTTGGAGAGAAGGAAGGAAGGAAGGAGGGGAAAGAACACGGCAGTGAAATTGATTTGCCAAGCAAAAATTAAAATTTATTGCTTTGATAGTCACTCTGGTCTAGTAAAGGCCAAGTGGTAGGTTGGTTGATAATTTAATAGTGCATACAATTTCCTTGCTTAAAATACAGTATGTTTGGCCTGGGTGACTCACTTGGTTAAGTGTCCAACTCTTGATTTCAACTCAGGTCATGATCTCACCACTCGTAGGATTGAGCCCCGAGTTGGGCTCCGCGCTGAGGGCACGGAGCCTGCTTGGGATGTTCTCTTTCTCCCTCTTTCTCTGCTTCTACCCACCTCAAAATAAATACATAAACTTAAAAAAACATAGTACATTTGTTTGAATTCACGATACAGTCAATATGCTCCACAATCTCCTGAACCGTATCATTATATAACTAATGAAAAAGGTTCAGAATGGGTTTACATTGATATGGTCAAGGTGAACATGATCACAAGCCTTAGAATTTAACATAAATCATGGGGTGCAAATTCACCCCAAATAGATACAGCAATTTAAAATAAGTGAGTCTTCTGGGGCACCTGGGTGGCTCAGTCGGTTAAGCGTCCAGCTCTGGCTCAGTCATGATCTCGCAGTTCATAAGATGGAGCCCCGTGTTGGGCTCTGTGCTGAGAGCTCAGAGCCTGGAGCCTGCTTCAGATTCTGTGTCTCCCTCTATCTCTGCCCCTCCCCTGTTTGCTCTCTCTCTCTCTCTGTCTCTCTCAAAAATAAATAAATATTAAAAAAATTAAAATAAGTGAGTCTTCTGACCATATCCAATATGACAAAGAGTCTGTCTCTTCCTTGCTGGCTTTGAAAAAGCAAGCTGCCATGTTGTGAGCTGCCTCTGAAGAGCACCACAGGGCAAGGACGTGGGGGTAGCCTCCTTCTACTGACCAGCAAGAAACTGAGGCCCTCAAACCAACAGCATGCAAGGAATGGATACTGCAAACAATCACATGTGTTTGGAAGCAGTTCCTTCCCCAGTTGAGCCTCAGATAAAACCACAGCTCTAGCCAATACCTTGACTGAAGCCTTATAAGACTCTGAGGAAGTGGACCCAGCTAAGCCATCTCTGGCCAGGCAGGCTATGGAAGAGTCTCCTATCAAGATGGTTTACAGTCATATGTAAGGTAATCTCATACATATAACCATGTATATTCCATTACCTTTGATGCATTCAGTTGGTTAGAAGCAAGTTACAGGTCTTGCCCAAACTCAGAGGGTGGAGATCAAAGGGCGTGAATATCAAGAGGTAGGGGATCATGGCAGCTGCCCTAGAGTCTGTCTGCCACAATGAATAAAAGACACAGAAAGAAGAAACAAATACATGTAATGTGTGGTATGTTACTAAAGAATAGTTAGGACAATGTTACCCAAAGACAGAATAGACAAAACAACTTCTTAATTTTTCTTCATTCAAAGCAGTGGGAAGTGTATGGCCTTGAGAAAGAAGCAAGGCATCTCTCTACCATCATGCACTTGTGAGCAACTCAGTTACTTGAATGTCCTTAGGATCTATCCTTGAGGTCCTTTTAGTTCTAAGCTTCTGTGACTTTCGACCTGACCCTCCAAGTCTCTCAAGATGTTTCAGAATGCCACAAATCCTGGTTATATTCATACCAAGCATTTGGTGACCTCTGTGCTACTGTGGACATCATAATAAAATGATACAGGGAAGAAAGAGAATGTATATTAGTCCCTCAGAAAAGTTAAAAGCCAAATCGACTGGGGTGTTACTACCTGACCCAACTTTTGATTCTCCATTTGAATGTTTATAGTTCTGCCGCATGATGTCATTCTAAAAATACATGGAGATAAAACCATTATGAAATTCACTTTGATAGGCAAATTTTGAGCTACAAACTCTGTCCTCTGTGGGGAACAAATTACATTTCATATTACATCCAAGTAATATTGAGTGCATCAAGAAATTACTCTGGCAGCATAAATTCACAGACTCTCAGGGTCAGAAAGCCTTCACAGACCACCGCCCATCTCATAGGCAAAATTCCTCTCAAGCATGAAGAACAAATTACCTTATTAATTTCCAAGTAAAAAGCTGCCATTGAACATTTTTGTGATATCATATATGTAAATGTTCCACTAGAAACAAAATTATGAATTTTATCTAAATGAGGCAATTCCAAATTGCTTTGCTCACTAGATAAATGAACTTCTTTTTCTTCAGACAAAAAATTAAATTCTCAAGTACATGGAACTTTAAACACATATTCACAGTTATTCTTGTGTGGACAGACTACACAACGAAATACATCATAATGCTGTCTAATACTTCATTAACAACATAGATTAAAAGCTGTAAGGGGCGCCTGGGTGGCTCAGTCGGTTAAGCGTCCGACTTCGGCTCAGGTCATGATCTCACGGTCCGTGAGTTCGAGCCCCGCGTCGGGCTCTGTGCTGACAGCTCGGAGCCTGGAGTCTGTTTCAGATTCTGTATCTCCCTCTCTCTGACCCTCCCCCATTCATGCTCTGTCTCTCTCTCAAAAATAAACAAAGGTTAAAAAAAAAAATTAAAAAAAAAAAAAAAAAGCTGTAAGTCAGGTTGAAACCAGGAATGAATGCTTCATTTTCATTTAAAGGCTGAAGAGGGATAAAAAGTTCAAGAAGGAAATGACTTTTTAGAGTTATATGAGATCAGAGGATCTGAGAGCCTGGATTTCAAAACACTAAACACTAAAGCCACATATTTTGAACTTGCATCATATTATAGCTCCTTCTTATATGGCTTGCTCAAATACCAAGTATTAATGCACGATTAATTCTGAAAGAAACCACATGCTACAGATTATATTTTATTTGGACAAGGGTAGCAGATACTTTTTTTATTGTGTTTTTTTCAACCACAAGTAAGTCCCTACTAAGTACAAAGCTCTGAGCTTGAGCCATAGAAGAGAAAATAAAATTAAACATTTGGCCTTTGCCCTAAAAGCAGCATACCTTCCAAAGCAGAATTTCTCAAATCACGGTACAAGGACAGCCTGTATCAGAATAACATAGAGTTGACTGAATATGCAGACTGCTGGGCCTCAGCCTTGGAAGATTTCCAATTCAGTAAGCCTGGGGTAAGCCTTGGAATATACATTTATAATAAGCCTGTGATTGTTAACTGCATACTGAAGTTTGAGAACCATGGATCCCATGTTTAAAACATACATTCTTTTTTTTTTAAATGTTTATTTTTGAGAGAGAAACAGAGACAAAGCATGAGTGGGGGAGGGGTAGAGAGAGAGTGAGACAGAGAATCCGACGCAGGCCCCAGGCTCTGAGCTGTCAGCACAGAACCTGAAGTGGAGTTCAAACTCAAAGACCTTGAGATCATGACCTGAGCTGAAGTTGGACGCTTAACCAACTGAGCCACCCAGGCACCCCTAAAACATACAATCTTAACATACATTCTTACTAGTACAAGTACTGAGTGAATTGTTATTATAGCTGGAGCCAACATCAAGGTTCCAAACTGGAACACATGTTAAGGAGTAAACGTCCTTTAAAGTCAGCTCTAATTTGTGCATAATGGTAGCAAGGTCAGTTTGCAGCTCTTAGGAAAATACCTGAATGGAGGGAACTTCTTTTTCTGGGCACTAAAAAATTTTTTTGGTATTTTTTTCTATTGTGGTAAAAAAATACCTAACATAAAATTTCCCATCTTAACAATTTTTAAGTGCACAGTGCAGTTAAGTGTATTCGTATTGTTGTGAATCAGATCTCCAGAACTTTTTCTTGCAAAACTAAAATTCTATACCCCAGAACAGCAACTTTCCCTTTTCACCCTCCCCCAAACCCTTGGTAACCACAATTGTACTTTCTGTTTCTATGATGGGAGGACCATTTTTGAAACCCAATCCTAAGACAAAGTACCAGATCTGAGCAAGGAGAGCTGAGTCCAAACATCAAAATCAGGGGTTACATTTAAGAAATGAGATCATAAAGCAGAAGGAAGAAGCAAAGCGGACAGACCGATGTGGAACCAGAGGCATTTTCCAGAACTGAGTTGATCCAGTTTGGCCTTCTGGCTATGGGTGTTGGGTGCCATGGAAACATGCTCTTTGAAGCCACATGAACTGTAAGTCACTGTCAGCTATCAGATACTCCCCCTACATTTGGCGAACAAATGAATATGACTAAAATAGGTGGGAGGGAGGTCAGGTAATGAAGATTGGGGATTATAAAGAATATTTTCCACTTTGAAAATTTGCTGCAGACTTAGGAGATGGTCAGATCAGTGGTAAAACCCATTGTGATGGTTTGCTAGGTTTGGAGTGGTAGAATGCCCTTGGGGCATTGTGGTCTCTCTGATCTGGGCACAGTTGTCATAAGTATTATGTGTCAAAAGGCACCATTCCAAATGCAGAGCCATCAGAAGTTCTGGAGGGCCATGGTTAATGCTTTAATAGGCCTTAATGATCTAACAGAGTTGGGGAGTTGGCCTGAGGCAAGTCAAGGACTTAGATGAAGGTGTTCCCCAATGCATTAATCTGAGGGACTAGACACCTCTTTTACTGTGTATGCTGGATGGCTCCTAATCTCATCCAAAGAAGCATGGAAAAAGTAGAAAGAACCTAGATTTTATAGTCAGACACATCCGGCTTCAAATTTGACTGCCTCTTAACATCTGGATGACCTTTAAACCCTGTCAATATTCATTTCCTCATGTATACCTCAAAGTAGAGAAATACCTACTTTTTAGAAGAGTAATTATGCAATATACTAGCACAATACCTGGCCCAAGAGCAGTCAATAAATGGTTGTAATGGTTATTGCTATTAACAATTGTGACAAGTTGTGTCCTTGTTTTTGTTATCAGAATGCCTGCAAAGTGGTTTCTGCCACCCCCTATTATTTAAATGTGCAGGATAGGAAATTTTTCTCAGCTAGTTTGGCTGTCTTGCCCGTAATATAGGTGGAATTGAAAGAAAGAAAGAAAGAAAGAAAGAAAGAAAGGGAATGAAGGGAAGGGAAGGGAAGGGAAGGGAAGGGAAGGGAAGGGAAGGGAAGGAAAGGAAAGGAAAGGAAAGGAAAGGAAAGGAAAGGAAAGGAAAGGAAAGGAAAGGAAAGGAAGAAGGAAGGAAGGAAGAAGAATGGAGGAGGGAAGGAAGGAAGAGGGAGAGAGAGAAAAAAATGGGGTGGAGAGGGTATGAGGGAAAGGGAGAAAGGGAGAGTGTGAGAGGGAGGGAGGAGGAAGAAATGAAGGAAGGAAGGAAGGAAGGCAGACAGGCTCATTTTTGCTTTGTCTTAAATGATGTAGACCCCAACCACCAGATTTTTCATCACAGGAAGTCTGGCCCTTAAAGGTGACATATTTATATCTTAAACATGATTTTTTAAGTATTAGAATATTCCATTAAATCTGTTTTATTATCTTCTGTGCCCTTGCAAGTGAAAAAAAAAATCCAGGTGTGTCTTGATATAGCAAGTCTAATGATGTAATGCCTGGGTGCACTGCCTGGGCCAAGGCAAGCCCCCATAGACATTTCCCATTTTTAAAAAATATTTATTTATTTTTGAGAGAGGGAGAGAGAGAGAAAGAGAGAGAACTAGCGGGGGAGAGGCACAGAGAGAGGGGGAGAGAGAATCTGAAGCAGGCTCCATGCTATCAGCACAAAGCCTGATGTGGTGCTCTAACTCACAAACTGTGAAATCAGTACCTGAGCCAAAGTCAGATGCTCAACTGACTGAGCCACCCAGATGCCCCATAGACATTTCCCATTTTGGAGTCAATGTTGTGGCTGGACTGGCCCATGTGGTTCTTATTATGATTGCAAGACACACCTTAGCAATGACCATTAGGGAGTTCTGGAAAAACAACAACAACAACAACAACAACAACAACAACAACGTTTACTACTCACAAGGTCTGGAGAGTTCATGTCAAACCTGGGGCCACAGAGCAAGATTATGGGTAGAGAGAGAGCATGCAAAGACCTGGGGTTCTGCTTTTATTGGAGTTAAGGGTTCTGAAAAAAGGAAACTTCATGGGTGGGATGGCCTCTTTTTCCAGTTGTCTTGCTAGCAGTATGTTTACTGGAGTTGGCTGTTTTTGAAGTAGATGGCTCTGCAATCAAAAGCCTAATGTCAGGCATGTACATTACAATAAACATTGTCAGACCTCTGCAATACCAGGGGCCTTTAGAGTGTCTGGAAACCAACCCTGGAGCATCACCATGGCTCTTTCTTTGGCTAAAATCTTTACTTCAAACTCTCGGATTGGGTTCTCCTTGAGACCAGAAATGTGGTGCTTCTGGGCTCATATCTTCACAGTGACCAGAGAGAAAAGGGGCTCCCTTCTTGCACTTCTCATGAGAGAACTCCTGTGGCAGCACTCTGACTGGCTTGAGTACCAAGCCCACTTCTTATAAAAATCACTGTGACCACAGATGAGGTCATAGGACTGGCCCAGCCTGTCTCATGACCATCCCTAGAGTCAGAGAGGTTGACTGCTGGAGAGGAAAGTGGGGAGGGATCTTGACAGGCAAAACAGTGGGGATCCAGAGCCTGCCATTCATTCCCATTCAGTACCAAAGGCATTGGCCCCAAAGACTGGGGGAAACTCTAGATCAAAGTAGACCAAAATAAAGATGACAAATTTTCAGTTCTCAGAATTCAGGCCTGATGGCTGGAATCTAAGCAAAGATAACTCTTCTCCTTCTTGGGTTGGTTAACAGGACATGAAGAGTAAGAAAGCTCAGGAATGAAGTTCTAGGTCTAGAAAAATCTGGGAATTACCTGATGGCCTGAACAGGGAGTTTCTACCAAGACTAAAATCATGAACTGCATTAGCTAAACAGAAATTAGCTTGAGAATCCCATTTCTGATCTACTGATCTGAGTCTGAATCATATACTCACAAAATTTATGTTCACCCAGAACCTCAGAATGAGGTTATTTAAAAATAAACCTTATTTTAATAGGTTTAATAACCTCAGAATGACCGTATTTAAAAATAGGGTCTTTGCAGATGTAATTTTTGGGAATCTCAAGATGAAATCATCCTGGATTTAAGACTGGACCTACATCCAATGACTGGTGTCCTTCTAAGAAGAGAAGAGAACACACAGAGATAAACTCCCTATGAAGATGAAGGCAGAGACTGGTGTAATGTAGCAAGAAACAACTCAATGAACACCAAGAAACGTCTGGAGCCTCCAGAAGGTAGGAAGAGGTAAGGCATCATTCTCCTGTAGAACCTTCAGAGGAAGCACAGCCCTGCCAACACTTTGATTTCAGATGTCTAGCCTCCAAAACAAAGAGAATAAACTTCCATTACATTAAGGTACCCAGTGTGTGGTAATTTGTTACAGCTGGCCCAGCCCAATGCCAGTTTCTATCAAGTGCACCAAGAATGGCTTTCAGGTTACCAAGCAAGAGATGCCCTCAGCCCTCTGGACAGGAAGCTGGATGGGGTTTGAGGTCAGCTGTCTCCTAGAAGAGCAGGATCTTCTGTTTGCCCCAGTAGGCCACAAGCATTATTATTTTTCAAAGAATATTTTTAATGTACAGACATGTGAAAAGTGTTGGAAGCTCCATGAAATACTTGTCTGGAAGCATGGCATCATGCAGGCCCATGAGTTCGTCTAGTATCCTGCTTACCAACGTTCAGGAAATGCCTAGGGAAATGCTTGGGGAAATGCAAAGACCACAACCATTACTTGGCACAGAGATATAATTGAGTTAATGCTCTCCAAGACCCAGACAATGTTCCCTACTTTCTAAACGTATAATTTTATGGAGATTCAGCCAGAGAGTAGGTCTCAGCGTCACTGATTAGAAAATGGATACGGGTCTGGAGAGGAATTCTCTAGAGGCAGTAGTCAGCAGGGAGGAGCTAGCATTCTTCTTCATTAAAAAGGGCATTGGTTCTTCTGCTCGGGAGGTGGAGGGTCCGAAGAATTCTCAACACAAGTTTGTGTCAGTGGAAACTCAGAAACCCAGCAGAGCCATTGGGCAAGGGCATGGGTCCTGTACTGTGTAACACAGTGAAGATGCTCTGTGAGAGTAAGGCCGTTTCTCCTCGTGAGCATGAAAGCATCCTGGTAAGAACTAGATGTGGTTAGGATCCAAGGGTTGAGAAGCATAGGGTAGGCAGGGAGATACATGGAGGTCTGAGTGGCTAAGATTGCCTTGATAAAACAGAATGTGGCAAAAGTAACAATGCATGACCTCCCAGGTGAAATTTAAAAAAGGAAGGACCTTTTCTGCTGGCTTCTTAGAAATTGCTCTAGAAATCTTCAGCTACCATATAACAAATCTAGATACTCTAAGACCACCATGTGGAAGAACCACATGGAGACACACACACACACACACACACACACACACACACACACACAGACAAAGAGTGACAGAGAGAGACCTAAAGAGTTCCAACTGTTCCTGCCCCCAACTATTTGAGTCTCCCCAGTCCAGGTGCCAGAATCTTTCAAGATGATACCAGCCTCAGCCACCACCTGATGACAGGGTCAGGAGACACCCCAATCCAAAATGCTCAGCCAAGCTGCTTCTACTTCTGACCCACTGAAGCCATGAGGGACAACAAGTGCTTGTTATTTTAAGCCACTCAGTTTTGGGGTGATTTATTATGCAGCATTCGATAACCAGACCAGAGCCTGAGAATAACAAACTGCTTAAGAAAACCCCCAAGATTCCGGGAAAAAAACAAGTTTTTCTGAAGAAGGGCATGGAGGTGGGTAAAAGATGCAGTAGCAGAGAGCTAGTGTCTGCCATCACCATGCTGATACGAGCTAGGAGGGTTCCTGTCTGAAGACTCTGTAAGTTACTCCTGCAGCATCACGGCACCGGGAACGGGGGTGATGCTTACAGTTTGCTCACCACTGCCCAGACAAGGGCAGAGTCTCTGAGAACCGAAGCGGGAAATGTTAAAAATGTCATTTGCCACTGGTGATAGTGGTGGGGAGGGGTTAGCGGAGGAGGAGGAGGAGCTGGCCAAGTGGTCAGGGTTAGGGCTAGGGTTCTAGAGTGAGGGTGTACAATCTTAAGTTTTTATCTTTTAAGTCCAAACGCTCTTCCATACCCTGCTTTGTGCTGCTGGCAATGAAACTACAAAAGGCATTTCTGTTTTTCCAGCTGGATTCCTTTGATGGTCTGTAGGGGGCACTCAAAGGAGCCTGCGAGGACTCGCTGCTTCCTGTCCCTACCCCTGTGATGTCACCCCAGCAGAGCTTCTCACCCCACCAGAGGCACCACCTCCCCCAGCAACAGCTGAATCCACTTTTCAATTACGTCCCACTTCCATAACCAGGGTACATAACCATACCCCTTCAGAGACACCAGCCCCTGTGGACCAATACCACATCCTCAGAGATTGTTTTAGCTCTACAGGTGATTCTTTTTTTTTTTATTTTATCTTTTAAGTTTTTATTTTAATTCCAGTTACTTAACATACAGTGCAATACTAGTTTCTGGTATACAAAACAGTGAGTCACTGTTCTGTATAACACCCAGTCCTCCTCATAACATGTGTACTCCTTGATCTCCATCACCTGTTTAAACCATCCCCCCTGCCCACCTCCCCTCTCATAATCACCAGTTTGTCCCCTATAGTTAAGACTCTGTTTTGGGGCGCCTGGGTGGCTCAGTCAGTTAAGTGTCTGACTTCGGCCTAGGTCATGATCTCACCATTCCCGAGTTCAAGCCCCGCGTCTGGCTCTGTGCTGACAGCTCAGAACCTGGAGCCTGTTTCAGATTCTGTGTCTCCTGCTCTCTCTCTGCCCCTGCCCCACTCATGCTGTCTGTCTGTCTGTCTGTCTCTCTCTCTCTCAAAAATAAATAAACATTAAAAAAAAAGACTTGGTTTCTCTCTCTCTCTTTATTCCCCTTGGCTCGCTTGCTTTGTCTCTTAAATTCTACATATGAGTGAAATCATATGGTATTTGTCATTCTCTGACTTACTTCAAGTCACATTACAAAAAGCTATAGTAATCAAAACAGTATGTACAGTCTCAAAAGTAGACAAATAGATGAACAGAACAGGAAAGAAAACCCAGACATAACCCCACAACTATATGGTCAATTAATCTTCAACAAAGCAGGAAAGAACATCTAATAGGAAAAAGACAGTCTCTTCAACAAATGGTGCTGGGAAAACTGGGCAGCAATATGCAGAAGAATGGTACTGGACCATTTTCTTACACCATACACAAAAATAAATTCAAAATGGATGAAAGATCCAAATGTGAGACAGGAAACCATCAAAATCCTAGAGGAAAACACAGGGAGCAGCCTCTTTGACATTGGCCATAGCAACTTTATTCTAGATATGTCTCCTGAAGCAAGGGAAACAGAAGCAAAAATAAATTATTGGGACTACATCAAAATAGAAAGCTTCTGTACAGAGAAGGAAACAATCAACAAAACTAAGAGGTAACCTACACAATGGGAGAAGATATTTATAAATGTCATATCGGATAAAGGGTGAGTATCCAAAATCTATAAGGAATTTATAAAACTCAACACCAAAAAATCAAATAATCCAATTAAAAAATGGACAGAAGACATGAACAGACATTTCTCCAAAGAAGACATCCAGATGGCTAACAGACACATGAAAAGATGCCCATGATCACTTATCATCAGAGAAATGCAAAACAGAACTACAGTGAGATATCACCTCACACCTATCAGAATGGCTAAAATCAAAAACATTATAAACAACACGTGTTGGCAAGGATGTGGAGAGAGGGGAACCCTCTTAACACTGTTGGTGGGAATGCCAACTAGGGCCACCACTCTGGAAAACAGTATGGAGGTTTCTCAGAAAGTTAGAAATAAAACTGCCATATAATCCAACAATTGCACTACTGGGTATTTATCCAAAGAAAATGAAAACAGTAATTCAAAGGGATACATGCATGCTTATGTTTATAGCAGCATTATTTACATGAGCCAAAGTATAGATGCAGGCAATTCTTTATATTAAAATTCCCCTGGTCACATATCTGGTGTGGTTTTTGCCTCCTCAATGGATCTTGGCTGATATAGAAGTGTTCCTTTCAAAAATAATCTGTGATAGTAACTTAACTGAGGTTTAAATACCAGGGAGACTAAGCACAAATACCAAATGTGAGGACAAGATACAGGCTTTGGAGAAGTAATAATAAAACACCAGAAGGTTGAAACTGGGCAGAGACAGAATCAAAATAACAGTAAGGCAGGAACAAGATAGAAGATTCAGGGTAATTGCTATGAAGATGATTGATTATTAACCCACTCCACCCCCAAAGGACTACATTGCTATGGGGCATAACTCATTATCAGGGGGTAGGCTGTTGGACTGGCTTAAAAATCCCAGCAAAGTGGACATAAATTGTCTAGATTTGGGGTTGGTAACTTCCAAGGGAAGTTTGCAAAATGATTCCTAGTGTGTTTTGTCTATGATCATAGTATCAGAGAGACATGGAAAATAGTCCTTTTGGTCTCATGGCTCTTCCCTAGCCCACCACATCTACTCCAAGGACAAAAACTGCCTTGAGGCCAAAGTCGTGAGAGCACTTGATCAGTGTGTACTCAGAATTGCTATCTGAACATTGTCAGGTACTCATCACAGAGGCTTCTCAGCTTCAGACTGGTCTATGTCATGGAATCTCAACATCTCCATGTGACTGTTCCCAGGCATCTCAAACTCACCACGTCCAAGATTGGATTCCATTTCTTTTTAATTTTCCCCATGGGACGTAGGTACGAAGTATTAGCTCCCTTCGACACAGCCACCCAAACCAGAAATCTAGCATCATCCTAGAATCTTTCTTTCTTCCTTCTCTCTTCCTGGTTTCAGACCATTTGGAAAATGTGTTTGACATATCAGTGAAAAAGATGAAGTCTTGTTGCCTAGTTGGGCAGGGCGGGGGGGGGGGGAGGGGGGGGGAAGAGAATCAGTAAAAGATAAATATGAGGAAGACTTTTTATTCAAATGTCTCTTATAGAAGGGAGTCATGAGCAAGTGATAAAATGGGAGCAGGACTGATGATTAGGAACATGGGGGGAGAGAAATCTCAAGATCTCCAGCTCTTATCTGCAGGAGGCCTATGAGAACAAAGTACTCTATGCGCTGTTTGATTTTTGCCTGATTCTGAAGTGCAGAAGTCCCCTGGCAGGAAACCCTGTGGAGACTACAGACTAACCCATCCTGCCATTGTCAGCCCCAAGAGGGGCTGAGCAACGGGAGCAAAAGGAAGTTGTTTTATTGTTTTGTTTTGGTTTTGTCTTAAAGAGATATCCTTCTTAAAATTTGTGTTAAGGCCTTGACTAAAGATGTAGAAGGTATGCAAACTTGAAAGAGACAGCAATCATACTGGATGACAGAATCAGAATCTCAAAAGATCTTGACAGGCTAAAGTAAAGGGACTAATGGGAGAGGTGAAGTTAATTGGAGCCAACGTAAATGCATCGTCCAAAACAACCACTTGCACAAGTTCAGAAAGGAGAGCTCCAACTTAACAGGAGCTCATACTCTTCAAACTTTTTACTGATGTTATGTCAATCAGGATAAGCTAATTGCTATAATTACAGTTCCCCAGCCTCTGTGGTTTTAAAATATTCTATGGAGGAAAAAGTTCCAAAGGGATGCCCATGCTGGCTTAGTCAATTGATTGCTTCTAGAATGTCTTCAGACATTTCCATTAATGTGTGCCCAGAAAGATTTTAGAAATTCTCTCATTTTACCTAAGGCAACATTCATATTGGAGAAAAATGTTTTAAAAAGATTCCTGCAGGCGAAAGAAAGATAAAATCAAAATGAATGTAAAGAAAATGGCAGAGCAAACCCGTCTACTGGGACTACAAAGACTTCATCAGCCACACTATGGGTAAATAACGCCTTCAATTACAAAACTATCAAGAAGGCCATTTGAAATACGGATTTACATCCACTGCCATTAATGGTAAAACTCTCTCTTAATTGGCTAGCATATTATGTCTTGAGATACCAAGTAATAACAGGAAGTTTGGTGATGAGCAAGACAACTAAAAGCTAAGCATCCAGAACAGGAAGACAAATTTTAGTTTTTCAGAGACGTTGAAAGTAATTTGGAACTCTGATATATAATTAACATTACATTAAATCTTAAAATCATTAAGGCTTTTCACAGAATTGCAAAAATAAAAAATAAAATAATGTGGCACAAACCCAGTTCTTGACAAAGCTCACAAAATATACAGATAATTGCTTTTCTAAAGAAGCTTCTTTTGAGGTTTTTCACTTTGTAATGAGGAACAAAAAAGCCACAAACCCTCAGGGTCCCTGGTTCATCCTGCAGGAGTTTAAGAAAAAAAAAATGCTGAAATAATTGTAAAACAAAAGACTAACAAACTAAAAGGCATTCCTTTGTCAGCAAATTTTCTGGAAAGTCACATAGAAAACACTGCTGAAGATATGAAGAAACAAATATTAAAACAGATTCCTTAGTATTGGCCATGCATTTGGGTGAAAGTGCAAATGTTTGCAACATGTCTCAGCTTATGGGATTTGTTAGATTCTGGTTTTTTTTTTTTTGTTGTTTGTTTTGTTTTGTTTTGTTTTGTTTTGTTTTTTTTGATGGTTACATTCCCGAAGAACTGCTTCCCCTGAGGCTTTTTAAAGAAAAATCCTACCAAAGTCTATCCCAATGATAAATGATTTCATAAATAAAAGCAATGATTTCTGGGAAAACTGTTGAAGTATAACCACTGAAGTCAGAAGAATGAAAGGTATTCCTGCAGAGGAAATAAAGGAAGACTTTGGGAAACCTTGATAGGGATGCTCCTCTCCGTGATTTTACCCGATGCTTCATTCTCTAGGCAGGGCAGCAAAGAAACTGATATGGGAGCCGCACATCATGCCACCTGATGTCACTGATGTTAGTTTTAACGAAAACTTTCAAAAACAGAACTTTACAAGATCATAATGAGACAGCGAGTCTGTTGAGACTGCATTATGACTCACTTTCTTCTTCTGCCCAGTTCTGGTTCCTTTCCTTCCCTTCCATAGGCACTGGTCCCAAGAACACTCCCTAACCTAGTTCCTGTATGCCAATCTCCATCTCAGAGTCGGCTTCCTGGGAAACGCAACTTGTAACCCTGGCAGGTCCAACAAAACAGACATTCACATGGGATTCTGAATCTGCCACCCACAGGCCAGCTTGCAGTGAGGATCCTGATCATCAGAAGGAGGAGGGTTGCTGTTACATGATGGGACAGAAAAGAAAATGATGGCATCCTGGTGATCCAATGGGATGCCTCTTGATATTTCCTTGCTCATCTTGATGATAAATGAACAAACACAACAGTTGTGTTGAAGAAGGGCATGGAGATCAGGAGCTCAGAGGCCAACAAGTAAGCAAGCCATCTACTCAGCAAGGATGGTGGCTGAGAAGGAGGCAATCTAGAATTGGTGGTAGACGGTGGAGAGTGATTGTAGCCCCAGTTGCTTGCGCTCCAACTGCTTCTACCTGGGGCTGCCATTTACCCTGCTAACCTTCTTATCTGTTTCTTCTAGGAAAAGAGGTCCAACAGGATCCTGGAGGAACTCTTCCCAGAACTGACAGGGAGAGTTGGGTCAAAGTAGCACAAATGGTAAATCAGAGCAGAAGCTGTGATGTGCCATTCTGACTGCTTTAAGACTGAAACGAAGGGCTTATTCCTTCACCCACTGAGAGTGTGATTGGCTGACAGTCCTCAGAAATGACCCTAGGCTGGAGAGTTCTGCCTTGTGCAAAGACATGCCTCCTTCCCCAGAGCGGCTCAGATCCAATAACTGGTCAGTGTATTACTAAGTCAGATCCCTCATCTTATCTCAGGACAACACTGAGAGCTCAGCAGAGCTTCAGGGCTTCCCAAAGTTGGCCTCGTCTTTTTTGAGACTGCATCAATTTCTTCCTCTCTCCAATATTGACTGCTTCCTTCTCTTCCCTTCTACAGTGTTGATCCTAAGAGTGCTCGCTGTAAAATTCCTGCACACTACTCTCCATCCCAGAGTCTGTTTCCTGGGATACCCATCCCTCAACAACATCATTGGGATACCTGATGAAATGTGAATATGAACTCCTTTGATAATAGGACTGTGTCAATGTTAAATTTCCTGAGTTTTGACCACATACTGAGTTTATATAAGATAATGTCCTTGTTCTTAGGAAACACACTGAAGTAAATAGGGGTAAAGATATAAGATATCTATGACTTAATTTGAAATAATTTAGAAAAAATTGTACATGAAGACGTGGAAGGTCAGAGAGAGTTAAAGATTAAAGAAAACAGGGTAAAATGTAACATTGGGAAATGTGGGTAGAAAATACAGGGGAGTTATTTATATCCTTCTTTTCTGTAAGTTTGTTTTATATCAAAATGAAAAGTTACAAAAATAGGATGACCAGACCTTACCTAAGTCCTAGTAGTTGATTTGCTTGGTAGGGTATTGGTATTAGTGGTTTCAGTTTTTTGTTTTTGTTTTTGTTTTTTGTTTTGTTTGTTTTTCGGTTATTGTTGTTTTAACTCCCCAGGGTTTAGAACTATTACCATCATGGGAAAGGTCAACATGAAACAAATAATTTCAATAAAATAAAATGTGATGAGTGTTAATGAGAGAGGAAGTACAGAGTATCAAAAGAAAACATGCAAAGAGGGCGTAACCTAGTTAGCTGGGTCAAGGAAGGTATCCTTAGAAAAGTGACAGCGGACACCTGAAGGACCACTTAGATGAAGAAGTATTGATAAGAAGGAGGGAGTATTCCAAGCAAGAAGAACAGGCTATGGGAAAGTCCTAAAGGAAGAAAGAGGGAGTTACCATCATGGAATTAAAATAAGTTAAGTGGGAGCGGGTAACTGCTGACTGGAGATGGCATGAGGTGAGCCTGAGGAGGTCAGCGGAGGACACGTGGAGATTTAACTGGAAGACAAAGTCAGGTCACTGAATGGTTTTCAGCAGGGGACTGACTTGATCAGGTTTATATTTTTGAAACATCTCTCTGGCTACCAGGCAGAGAATGATTGCAGGGTGGCGAGCATAGGAGCAGGCAGACCAGTCAGGATGGACTGTGAAGACGGGGAGATGGCTTAGACCATAGCAGTGCAAATGACAGAGATGGGAAGTGGATGGAATCCAGAGATAGGTAGGATGTGGAATCAATAATACCTGCTACTGGGGTGCCTGGGTGGCTCATGTGGCTGGGCCTCTGACTTTGGCTCAGGTCATGATCTCACAGTTAGTGAATTTGAGCCTTGCCATGGGCTCTCTGCTGACAGCTCGGAGCCTGGAGCCTGCTTTGGATTCTGTGTCTCCCTCCCTCTCTACCCCTCGCCTGCTCACACTCTGTCTGTCTCTCTTTCAAAAATAAACAAACCTTAAAAAAAAAAGTTTAATAATACCTGCTAATGACTGACTGTGGGGGATGGGGTGCGGGGGAGGGAAGGGTGCCTTTCAGATTGTAGGTTGGACAACCAGATAAGTCAGGGAACATCTGAGCTCCATGGAAGCAGGGGCCTTGTCCATAGTGGGTGCTGTTATATTCCCAACACTCAGCCCTACTCTGTAGATGTGTCTCTGTGTCCTCTTTTGAAAGCCCACTCTGGGGACAATATAACCTTTCATTTAATTCTGAAGGTAAACAGTGGAAAGATAACTCCTGTATCTTTGTTTTGAGACCATCATTCTCCCTAGTATTTAGAAGTCTGAAGTCCCAATGAGACTTTGTTTAATCAATATCTCATCACTTTGGACCTAATTTGATTTTAAAATGACATAATGACTAAATATTGACCTTAACTAATGGGGGAAATTGCCTGACTTTGTGGTCATACAAATTTCCTTATCCTGTTTTGATCACAATACACATAATTGTTTTTCCTTCTTTTTTTTTTTTTTTCACCTTGAACTTGAGCACAACATGTCATAGCCATTTCATATTAAGGTGTTCTGGCAAAAGTTAATTCTAAAAGCATGGCATTTTTAAGTGGACAAGCAGGACTAGTTAATGAGAAGGGGGAAAAAAGAAAGAAAAGAAAGAAAAAGAATAGAGAGAAATCCAAGGATTTTTACTGCCATCCAGTGGTGGTATCTCAGACAAATATGGTACTAAACCCATGGTTAATCTCTGTTTTGCACAAAGTCCCAAATGCCATTCATTCTAGCATAGGAATTAACCAATAGTGCTAGCTTGCCATGAAAATCGTATTATGTTTTCCTGCTTTCAAAGTAATAACTTCAATTGGTCTCTTGCGGTCCTGAAGAAGATCAGAGGATCCTTAACAACCAGTTTACTTTGAGAATATACTCAATGTGGGGAGAATCTGGCTCATTAAAGCCCTCGTATTTTTATATTTTTAATGTTAATTTATTTATGTTGAGAGAGAGAGAGAGAGAGAGAGAGTGCACAAGTGGGAGAGAGGGAGAGAGAGAATCCCAAGCAGGCTCTGCACTGTCAGTGCAGAGCCGGACCTGGGGCTCAATCTCATGAACCTCAGCCAATATCAAGAGTTGGACGTTTAACTCAAAGAGTCACCCAGGTGCTCCAGAGCCCCCGCCTTGATGACACACCAAGCCCCTGCCCTGTTCTCCCTAGCCCACCCTGTATACAGACCCTTATGGAGAGTGATCATCACTGATTCACCTTTTAGTCCATACTAGACATTTCCAAGTCATTTGTTATCTGTGCTCTTATAATTGTGAGATCCAGGAATGACAGACTGTTTAGAGTCCGTGGAAACAAAAGAAAAAACTGGCCAAACCCCAACTCACTGATTTTAACCAAGGAAGAGCCTGGGCCAACCCACTGCCGGGGGGGGGGGGGGGTGGCGGGGAGAATATTATCATGATTTAGAATAAAAGAAAAAATTGGCCCTAGCACATCATGTAAATTTTATAGAAAGCACACTTTTTGGCCTTGACACACATTACCAAGTTCACATGAAGCTCATAAAAGTGTTAATATTTCCTACTTTTAAAACATACATATAGTGTTCTCTGTGCTCTAATGATGTGGCCTGTTAACCAAGGTCTGACCTTTCTGTGCTGTAAATCCAAGCCCACCCACCAGCTTCTCCAATAATCTTGTCATAATCTCTGGTAGTGATGTCATTCCCTGACACTGAAAACAAACACTACCCAGATTTCTGTTTCCTTTCCCCTGTAGGTTCATTGTCCATTGTAGAGGTGCTGATGGGCAGGGGATCAGGAGACCACAGGGTTTTTGCTTGTGCCCCCTGGCTTCAGCAACTGGCTTCCGAGGACTGGCCCAGACCAAAAAAACATTTCCTGAGAATGCTGTACAAGCTCTGCTTAAACCGTTCATAAGGATATGAAGACCAAAGCACAAAGCTGGCATCCAATGAAATGTCAATAAATATTGTATTCACTGGTAGCTAAGAGGCCAATTTTACAAGCAAATTTTGGAGGGAAATGTAGAGGAAAAAATTGAAATAGTTTTCATCTCACTTGTTTGTTTTTTAAAGATAGTCTGTTTAATGTTTATTCATTTTTGAGAGCGAGACAGGGCACGAGCAGGGGAGGGGAGAGAGAGAGAAGGAGCCACAGGATCCGAATCAGGCTCCGGGCTCTGAGCTGTCAGCACAGCTTAACTGATGGAGCCACCCAGCCACCCCCTCATTTCACTTATTTTAAAGAGATTTTAATGTGGTTCTGTAGATACAGTATGCTATATACAGGAGTCCAGATGAAAATCATTGGTTATAGTTATACAATAATATTCTACTAATACTGAAAAAAAAATCAGATGGTTAAAAAGAAACACATTAGTGAGTTTTGGTACCAAGTAGGCTACAAAACAAAACAAATTTACTGGTAAATGAAATCCCACATCCCACACGGAATACTGTATAAATTAATATCAACACCACTTCCAATGAATCCCAGAAGCCAAAAGTAAGTCACAACGCGAAATGATGCCGACTATGTTTTACAAAAACTAATGCAAATCAACTAGCAAAACAAAATGCCTAAGAACAATTTCCTATACAGTAGCCAAAGGAGTCAGGAAAAACTTGGTATAAACCTTACAAGGAAATAAATGTGAAGGAATACCTATTTTATACTCATACAAAGAGTGAAGCTACTATTTCAGTGAATGTAGCATACGGTAAACAACAAAAAGAAAACGAAAGGATTCTAATACAAACAAATCTGATTCTAAGATTATAACAATGCCTCCAATGGCTCACAGATAACATTCACTTTGCTTTGATGTTGGGTGACACTATGCTCTATCACTAGGGGATCTCATAATTGGCACTGTCTTCCTGTTTTCTCTTCCTTACCCTCTCTCCATATTGTTGGGACTTGCATCTTTAATATGGGTACACTGGTGGGTGGGGTAGGGGGGATATATCCTGCCAGAGCAGATAAAGTAACTGTCCTTTCTAAATTTGAGGGTACTGCATTTGGCTGTTCTATGCCTTTGAACCAAATATTTCCTAGACAAACCTTCTGGAAATACAATATACTTGTGGTTTTAATTTTGTACCAAGGAATGCGCTTGAAGTTGTATACTGTTTAAGAGAAGTTATGATTTCCAGTAATTGGCTAACTGCCTGCTTAAAGGGGGGATAATCAAAGATTTTATCTCAATCAATCAATGAACTTTTTTTTTTTTTTTTAATAATCCTAAGTGACCTGGGTTTCTTGGATGATGCACTGAGTATTCCACCCCAACAGAGGCCATTTCAGGCATATTTCAGCTTAGAGGTTTACTCTTGAGTTACATGAGATTTCTGCAGGCAACAAAACTAAAAAATTTGTCTTTAGCTGCAAATAATTCAATAAAATTCAATATTTATTTTCATATTAGGCCCACTAGCAAATCAGGAACAGGAAGGAATATCCTTCAGCAGATAAAAGCATACATAAAGACACTTTAGCATTGGGGTGCCTGGCTGGCTCAGTCAGAAGAGCTTGTGATTTTTCACCTAGGGGTCAAGAGTTCAAGCCCCACGCTGGGTTTGGAGAATGCTTAACTAAATAAAAAACTTAAAAAATAATAATAATAAGTGGGCACCTGAGTGGCTCAGTCTGTTAAGAGTCTGACTCCTGATTTCAGCTCAGGTCATGATCTCACAATTTGTTAGTTCAAGCCCAGCGTCTGGCTCCACACTGACAGTGCAGAGTCTGCTTGGGATTCTCCCTCTCTCGCTCTCTCTCTGCCCCTTCCCTGCTTGGGGGCTCTCTCTCTCTCTTTCTCTCAAAACAAATAAATAAACTTTAAAAAAATAGTTTAAAAAATAATAAAAACACTTAAGTATCATAAGCATCATATTTAATATGGCAACAATAAAAAGATTTTCTTAAAACCCACGATGCCTGCTATCACCATCACCATTCAGACAAGAAAATTAAAAATATAGACTGGAAAGGAAGAAACAAAACAATAATTATTCGTAGAAGATTCAAGAAAATCCTAAAATAATCTAAGGATCAATTGTTTGAATTAAGAAGACAATTTAGCAAGGTTATCATCAATATATAAAAGTCAACTATATTTCTAGACATCAGAAACAAACTACTAAACATAAACTTTTAAAAAATAGAACATTTCCAGAAAAATACCAACAAAAAATAAGATACTTAAGGAAAATCTACCAAAATGTTTGTAAAGCCTGAATGAAGGAAATTATACAATTTTATTGACAGACATTAAAAAAAATCTAAATAAATATCATGGACCAGAAGATTCAATACAGTAAAGCTGCCATTTCTCCCCAAAATGATCTATAGAATCAATGTAATTCTAAATTAAAATCCTAACAAGGTGTTTTTGTTTTTGTTTTAACTTGACAAAATGATTTTAAGAGAATGAAAAGAAGCTACAGACTGGGAGCAAATCTTTGACAACACATATCCAAAATATACAGGGGTGCCTCAGTGGCTCAGTAGGTTAAGCATCTGACTTTTGGTTTCATCTCAAGTCATGATCCCAGAGCCCCACGTCAGGCTCTGAGCTGACAGCGTGGAGCCTGCTTGGGATTCTCTCTCTCTCTCTCTCTCTCTCTCTCTCTCTCTCTCTCTCTCTCTCTTTCTTCTGTTCATACACTCTCTCTCTCAAAATAAACATCAATATATATAATAATATAATATATACATAATATAATATATAATAATGTAATATTATATACATTTATAAGATTTCTTTGTGTGTGTGTATATATATATATATATACATATATACATACATATATATGTATATATATATATACACACACACACACAAAGAAATCTTTAAAGCAAACAATAAAAAAACAACCAACCCAATTAAAAATGGATAAAAATTCTAAAGAAGAATACATAGGAAGATATATCGATCACAAATAAGCATATGAAAAAAATGTTCAATAACATATGTCATCAGAGAATTGCAAAATAAAACAACAAAATACCACTGCACACCTGTTGGGATGTGGAAAATCCCAAACACTGACAATACCTTATTGTGGCAAGAATGTGGAACAGCAGGAACTCTCGTTCACTGCTGGTGGGAATACAAAATAGTATAGCCACTTTGGAAGACACTTTGGCAGTTTCTTACAAAATTAAACATTGTTACTATATAATCTAGTAATTGCACTTCTTAAGAGAAATCAGATAAATATTCACCCACATGAGTTGAAAACTTACTATCTACCCAAAAACCTTTATAAGAAAGTTTACAGAAATTTTATTCATAGCTGGCAAAACCTGGAAGCAATCAAGATATCCTTCAGTAAGTGAATGGATAAACAAACTGTGGTGTACCCATAAAATGGAATATTATTCAGCACTAAAAAGAAATAAGTTGCCAAGCCACAAAACTTAAATGCGTGTTAGTAAGTCAAAGAAGCCAATCTTAAAAGTCTACACACTGTATGATTCCAACTAGACACTCTGGAAAAGGCAACACTACAGAGATAGTAGAAAGATCAGTGGTTTCCAAGGGTTTTAAGGGGAAAAGACAGAGGGATGGATACGTGGAGCACAGTGGGGTTTTAGGGCAGTGAAACTATTCTGCATGATACTGTAATAGAGGATACAAGTCATCATACATTGGTCGAAACTCCTAGGAAGCATAACACAAAGGGGATACTCTAATGAAACTAAGTGACTTAATGTGTCAACAGTGGCTCATCAACTGTAACAAATGTATTACACTAATGCTAGGTGTTAAAGGGGAAACTCTGGGGTAGGGGTGGAAGTCAGGGTGTATTATGGGAACTCTCCAAACTTTCCCTCAATTTTTCAATAAATGTGAAGCTGCTCAAAAAATAAAGGCTACTGTTTTCTTAAAAAAAGGTGAGGGGCGCCTGCGTGGCTCAGTCGGTTGAGCATCTGACTTCAGCTCAGTTCACGATCTCACGGTTCGTGAGTTCGAGCCCCGCGTCGGGCTCTGGGCTGGTGGCTCGGAGCCTGGAGCCTGCTTCCGATTCTATGTCTCCTTCTCTCTCTGCCCCTCCCCCATTCATGCTCTGTCTCTCTCTGTCTCAAAAATAAATAAACATTAAAAAAAAAAAAAAGGTGAATATATCCCCCCCAAAAGGTGAATATATTCCCAAAAAAGAAATGTGGAAGAATTTACCTGATATCAGACATGACGGATTAAGAAAAGGCTAATAATAACGTGATACTGATGCAGAGAGAGATCAGAAGTGATAGAATTGAGCAGAGAGCTCAGAGATAGACCCCTGTGTAGGAAGAGACTTGATCTATGACAGAGCTACCTGTGCAGATCAGTGGGGGAAAGCATGAGTATTAAATAAAACAATCAGTTCCAGGGGTACCTGGGTGGATCAGTCAGTTGAGCATCCAACTTCAGCTCAGGTCATGATCTCACAGTCTGTGGGTTTGAGCCCCGTGTCGGGCTCCGTGCTGACAGCTCAGAGCCTGGAGCTGCTTCTAATTCTGTGTCTCCCTCTCTCTCTGCCCCTCCGCCGATCGGGCTCTGTCTCTCTCAAAAATAAATAAACATTAAAACAAATTTAAAAAAAAATCAGTTCCACCCAGAGGGATACACCCTGAAATAATGCTTCCCAGTGCTTTTCAAATGTTGCAAAATGCTTATTTCATATGATTCATTTGGCATCCTAGGGTAAAAGGGAGGGGATGTGAGGCTTCTAGGTAGAGCTTGATGGAAAAATTAATCAAAATTTCTTTATGTTATCTAATAATTTTAAGAAAAATAAAATAGGGAGTAGCAAGCACAAATTAAATATTGAAGAATTTTCTTGCTACTTCCTAATCAAGTATTTTTAAAGTTTCACTGAAAACTTGACCTTGTAGCTGCAAACATTTTTATGTTTTATCTTTTCTTTAAAAATGTTTTTTAATTAAAGAAATGTTTTAATGTTTATTTTTGAGAGAGAGAGAGAGAGAGAGAGAGAGCATGAGCAGGAGAGGGGCAAAGAGAGAGGGAGACACAGAATCTGAAGCAGGCTCCAGGCTCTGAGCTGACAGCACACAGCCCCAGGCGGGGTTGGAACTCACCAACCAGGAGATCATGACCTGAGACAAAGTCGGATGCTTAACCAACTGAGCTACCCAGGTACCCCTGTTTTATCTTTTAAATGACCTCTTGCAGCTCCTGATCCAGATTTTTAATGGCATCTCTCATATTCCTAAGCTATCAACAGTGAAAAATTTGTGCAAATAAATGTTAAAACTTTAAATCTTCTAAAATCATTTAGAAATTTAAGGCATTTAAAATTGAATTCAAAGCGGCTCCTCCTGCTTCACATAGGCAAATGTAATTTTAAATGTCTTGTCATAATGCCAGTGTTTCTAGAATCTAATCGATCCTTTTCACATGAAGTCTATTCAAATGTTGAAGCTCTAACTTGCAGGAAGCCCGTGTACAGTTAGAGCAGTTACCACATGTTCTCAGGAATTTAGGGAAATGTAGGAACACCCAGCTTTTCAGAGATTCTTCCAGAGATTGGATATGCCCCCAAATAGCTTTGATAAGCCATTCTAAGGGTGAATCATTTATGTAATCACAGTCAACAGGATCTGGCTGAGAAAGAGAAGCCATTGTGACAAAATGGAAATCGAAGAATTAAATAAACAATTTTTGATGCGGTAGGGACCTCAGAGTTCACTTTACTGATGTAAAAACAAAGTTAGAAGAGAAAGAGATAGACTCGTTTGGGGCCTTAAGGCCTGCTGTGGACACAGGCAGGTGTTCTAAGACACCGTATCTAGTGCTCTTTCCATAAGACCAGATGCATGTTCTGTGACAAACAGGAAGGGGCAGTGACGTGGCTGAGTTATAGCTTTCTTTTTCTTTTCCCCTAGTGACATTTAAGACCAATAAAATTCCATTTATTTCTTCTTCTCCCTAAGGCTTCTATCCCAGCTCTTCTCCCACCCCCCATACACCCCCGCCAGGCAGAGGTAACTGGTTCCTCCTTGTTCCCATAACACTGAGTTCCAGTTTCCACGGGATTACTCACCTCATCGGAGCACGGTTAGCTGGGCTTGCATCTCTCTTCTGAGCTAGCTGTGGCATCAAACACTACAAGTTGTTCTTCTCCATATTCCCAGGGTCAAGCACAATGCCTGGTACAAAATAAGCATTTAGCACATGTTCACTGAATAAATGAGCTAAAGGCAACTCCCTTTGGCCATTAAAATCTTAACAGCGGCTACTTAGTGCCTATCCAGTTGTCCTACATGGGAAAGTTCTGTGCAAACCATTTCCCCTTTTGAACTGTTTTCCCTTCTGCTCCCTGCTCACATGTGGGAGCAGGGTGCACCTTGATGAGCACACAGCATCCCCAGGATTCCACCTCTTAGGAAATTCTCCATTTTATAGAAAAGGAGCTCAAGTGAGCATTTCTCAATGCCCACCTCCTATTTCCTTATGAGGGTCTCATTATCCTTCTTGTTTTTGGTCTTTGGTCTTCCAGGTGGTGAGAGGAGAGGACTGTTTCTCTTCCAAGAGCAGGACATCCCACCTGGGGCTGAGGAGCAACGTGACATCCTATTTTGTAGGCACCCGGGGAGGCTCTGGGGATTTTTAGAGCTCAGAATAGTAACTAAGGCCACAAGGGAAGGAACCAGGGAGGATAATCCCTATGGAGAGGAAGAGAGAAGTCTGCTTACAAATAGTTTGCTTATTCATTGTCCAAGAACAGTTGAGTCTGGGAATGGACGGAAAAGCTGAGATGCCTAAAGATTGAAAGAAAATTTTACAACGATCTTAGGAGGTAGAAAAACTTTCTCACTCTGGCCAACAATCCTCACAGGATATGGCTTCCCTTTGACTTCTGAAGGCATCACCTACTGCTCTCCCTGGTGTTCCTTCCGCTGTAGCCACACTGGCCTCACTGGTCCTAAAGTTCCCCAGACGCTCCCACCCCAAGGTCTTGGTACCTCCTCTACTACAGAGGAACTCCTTCCCCAGAAATCTGCAGGCCTTTCATACCCTCACTTCACTGCGGCCTTTGCTCCAATATTATCCCCAGAGATGCTTTCTCTGACATCACATACCATAGCCTTCCTCCACAATCCTCCATCTATCTTCAGAGTTTTTATTAAAATAACATTAGAGTAGATATTGTCCCTTCACTACAATGGAAGGTCCATGAGGACAGAAATGTTGTTTATAGATCACTGCTGGGTCCTAGCACCTACTATGCTTCCCAGCACATATTAATATTCAGTCAATCTTCATTGAGTGAGTGAGTGAGTGAATGAATGAATGAGTGAATGAATGAAAGGGATGAGGTTCATGTACCTGAGACCGACCTTCTGTTTCAGACTCTGCGACCTGGGACTCACTATGCTAAGTAACCAGGAGCCTGATAAAGGGTTTGCCCTGAGAGACTCTACAGGAGAATCTCCTCTCCACTCATTTTTATTTTCTATTGTAAACAGAAAAGTGTGTATTTTCTTCCTAAGCAATGAGAAATTCAGGCATATTGGGTAGAAGTATGGGCTGGGAACTCAGTCAATCCCTGGGTATTATTCCTTATGAAACCCTAAGCAAGGCCCTTAACCTCCCAAATTCTATAAATATGGAGATGAAGTACAGTTCCCATGAACATTAGATGACAGGCTTGCCACAGAAGTAATAATCAATGAATAGTAGTTTTGGTGTTTGAAAAAGAAGACCAGAAGGAGGTGGCCCAGAAAGGAGTGATTAATGAACCCTGCTGGGGGTAGGGCCATGCAAATCCCAGTCCCAGGACTGTGGGGCTCTGGCCAGGGTAGGTGATCTGCTTCTTGTGGGAAGAGTTCTCACTTATAAAATGAGGGCAGAAATCGAGGGCCTCTTACAAACACATGCATGAACCTGGCATTTCCCATAAACGTGCTAGGAGAGCAAGGGGATGAAGGCTAAAGAAAAGCTTATGAGGGATTCAGCTTTCAGAGGGGATTCCATGACACTGGGGAAAACGAGAGAGCCTCCAAGGGGAAAGCACTGCTCTGTGGGTTGGCCTGGAGAAAACCATCCAGTGTTGTTGAGTGGACAAAGGCCAGAAGGACAATGCAGGCCAGGTAACTAGGGTGATTCCAATGATATTCCCAAGGAGAGACTGCCACAAGGAAAAGCGAGCTGAGGCTGTATCCCTGGGTGCCCATCAGGGCAGAAATGAAGGGTAGAAAGCTCCAGAGCTGAGTCACTCTGGGCACAGGGCCCAAAGGATGCCAGATCCACTGTCACCTACCGTTGAGAAGGGGACAAGTGAGGGACCCAGCAGTTGCTTTGAGGCCCTGCCTGGTCCTTCCCAGGTCTCAGTTCTATATTGCCCTGGCTCCTAAGGACACTACTGATTAGTTAGGTTTGGCTGTTGGCATTGTGCCTCCAGGGTGAGTACATACCAACAAGAGAAAAGGTCTTCTCTTTTTAAGAGCTGGATGGACCTATAACAAGTAAAGAGACTGAATTAGTTTCCCCCAGAAAAGAGCCCATGAGCAATTTAATGAATTCTATCAACCATTTAAGGAAGAATTGAAGCCAATTCTTCACAAACTCTTTTAAAAATAAGAGAGAAGGAAATACTTCCCAACTTACTCTCTGAAGCCATTACTATTGATACCAAAAGCAGACAAAGACATCAAAAGAAAACTACAGATCAGCATTTCTCATGAACATAGACACAAAAATCCTCAACAAAATACTGGCAAATTGGATCTAGCAACATACAAAAAAGGATTATGTACAATAACCAAATGGGATTTATCTTAGGAATTCAAGATGAGTTTCACATCTGAGAATCAATTAATGTAATACTTCACATTAATAGAAAACAAAAACCACATGATCATCTCAATGGACACAAAAGAAGCATTTCACAAAGTTCAACATGCCTTTGTAATAAAAACCTTAAAAAACTAGGAATAGAAGGGAACTTCCATAACCTGATAAAAGACATCTATGGAAACCTTAAGTTAAATCAGACTTAATGTTGAAAAATCAATCAATCAAGCAATCAATCAGTCAGACAATGTTGAAAGAGGGAATACTTTCCCCCCTAAGAATCAGGAACAGCACAAAGATGTCTGTTCTTGACACTTCTAGTTAACATTGTAAAGGAGGTCCTAACTAGGGCAATTAAGGAGGAAAATGAAACAAAAGGCATCTAGATTGGAAAGGAAGAACTAAAACTATTTGTGGATGGCATAATCTTGCATATAGAAAATCCTAAGAAATTCAATGAAAACTATTAGAATTCATAAATGAGCTCAGCAAGATTGCAGAATATAAGATCAATATACAAAACACATTACAATTATTATAGTAGTAATAAGTAAACTGAAATTGAAATTAAGAAAACACGGGGGCACCTGGGTGGCTCCATCGGTTGGGTGTCCAACTTCGGCCCAGGTCACAATCCCACACTTCGTGGGTTCGAGCCCCGTATTGGGCTCTGTGCTGACAGCTCAGAGCCTGGAGCCTGCTTCAGATTCTGTGTCTCCCTCTCTCTCCGCCCCTCCCCTGCTTGAACTTTGTTTTCCAAAAATAAATAAACATTAAAAAATTTAAAAAAAAAACCTTCCATTTATAGTAGCATCAAAAAGAAGAAATTACTTAAGAATAAGTTTAACAAAATAATGTAACTTTTCTATTTTGAAAACTATACTACCCCGTTGAAAGAAATTGAAGGCCTTAATACATGGGAAGACATCTCATGTTCATGGACATAATACTGTTAAAATGACATTGCTCTCTAAATTGATCTACATGTTCAATTCAATCCCTATCAAAATCCCTGTCTGTGTCTCAAGATTCTGGTGAGGGTGGGAGAATAAATCCCCAGTTAAACTTGGTATTTAAACTTGTGGGGCAGTGTGGCTGATTTTTCTAAGAAAGGAGCCACAAAAAAAAACCCTAAACATGAAAGATTGTCTTAAAGGAGAATGATTTGAAAAATTGTTAAGTCTGTCCTTGAAGGTGTGTCCTTTGTTATGTGATTAACACATCTTCCCTCACAGGGACCCCTCCTAGTCCTACCTTTTGAGACTATAGCTTTCTCTGCTGTATGCAAGGGTACTCTGAGCCTGGTGCCTTCTAGACATGGCCTATTTCTCCTATTCGGATGCTGCGTGCCCCCAGTTAATTGAAACCCAAGTATCACCAGGAAAGCCCTGTAACAAAAGAAGGCTGGCTTTGGAGTTTATAAGATCTAGGTTAAAATTCATACATATGCCAGTTTGGCCAACTCAACTTCACTGATCCTGTTTCCTTTCTTTGTAAGAAAGGATGATTCAGTGGTGCATTGGTAAATGTTTTAATAATCAGCTATTTGCCAATTTCTGTTGTGTAAATACTCTCACCACGACCAATTCCCAGCCACCAAAGTGGTTGGGAGTCGTTATGTATAGTTAGCTGTCATGAACTGGTAACAGCCAGCTCCAGCAAGACCTCTCAGTACTTAGGTTAAGGGCTGTTGTTTAAATGCACAACATACAAAAAATAGTGTTGTACTCTAATAGACCTTCAGTAAATAAAAATATCTACTGGTTAAGGTGCTCAGAAAGTCAACATTTATTTTGGGCCCACCTGGAGGAGTGAAGCTTGGGCTAGCCAACTGAGGAAAGGCTGGTACAATAGGGGAAGGAAATAGGAAAAAAGAGAATTAAACTAGGATCTTACAGAATTACCTCTGCCTAGGAGGGCATTAAAGGGTTTGGACATTCCTGAAAAAAGTATCATGATTCCTGGAGCCCAGTGAGCACCTCTTGCCCAATGAACAAATGGTTACTTAGGTGCAATCTCAAACTTTATTATGCATCAGGATTTTCTGGAGGGCTTATTAAAACACAGATTGAGGTGTGGCAACCACGGAGTTTCTGTTCCAATAGGTCTGAGATAGACCCGAGATTTTCATTTCTAACAAGTTCTCAGGTAATGCCAATGTTCCTGCTTGGTGACCACACTTGGAGAAACCTGGAGTTATGGCAAGGAAGGCCAGAGGAGCTAGACAGGAGTTTTCTCTGTCTTGGCATGTATCTCTGGCTCTTCCTCCAGAGTTTAGGTCTCCGTGATCTTCCTCATGCCATTCTCTGCTACTGTGGCAAAATTGACTGATTATATATTTGGCAAAAATGAAATATGTGTGGCATCTCTGAAGACAAGACAAGTTGAGTTATGTGAATTCCCTTGTTGATCTTCTTAAACACTGACTGCACATCTGCTTTGGAGAGCACTTGTAGGAATAAAGACATTGTTTTCTTTACCACAAAAAGCTCTCTGCCCAGTAGTGCACTAGAGACCACAGGTTGGGGGAAGGGATTGGGAGAGAATGCGTCCCAGATGAAGGGCCAAAGAAAGGTGAGAACCCAGGCTGTGGTGACCAATATGGTAGTCACTAGCCACACATTGCTATTTAAATTTAATGAAAGGTAAAATAAAAACTTGGGTCCTTAGTTACACTAGCTACATATCAAGTACTCAATATCTCCATGTGGTTACTGGCTGTCACATTGGACAGCTGAGATATAGAACATTTCCAACTTCACGAAAAGTTCCATTGCACCGTGCTGATCTAGAGCACTAATGAAGAGAAGGCAGAGACTGATGATGAGGGAAGCAGTAATATCCTGCAGGAAGTGAGTTTTTGCCCCATCCATAGCAGGCTGGGGAGACTTTGGAGAACATTTAATGACTCTCCAATTTGTAGAAACCACAATATTTTTGATTCAGTGTCCATAGCTACAAGGAGTCCATGGGCTCCTGTCCCAGCCCCCAGTCCTTGCTTCCAGCTAGGTCATTGAACGAGAGGTTGAAAATCAAGAATGGCAGTTGGAAAGAAGTATTTGGCTGCTTTTATAGTCAACTCTTTATTTATCCTATAGCTTCTTAGTCCTCAAGCTCAATGTCACGGCCTTTGCTAGGAAAGCAGGTTGCGTGCTCCCAGACTGAGGTTGCCACTCTGTCAAGGCACAACCTACCCATCAGCTGAGTGTGGCTGGATGATGGTGGACAGAGCTTCTGGCCTCTTCCCACTGAGTCACCAAGGCCAAACTACTCTGATGTTAGGGACTCCTTTCTAGGTCCCTGTGTCTCGGGATCCTGTACAAGGTTGGAAAATAAAACCTGAGGTGTACTCCATATTATGTGGGCCAGTGTGGCCATTTTTCTCCAAAAATGAGAGGATCCAAGAAAACCTTGAACTCTGAAGACTTAAAACCATTAGTCTTGAATGACACTTAAACACCTGATGGAGGTGAGGCCATTTTGTTCTCAGACCAGCAATCTTCTCTCCCACCCACTTTCTAATACTTCCTAGTCTGATCTTGCCTCCAAAATCTCCTGCCCTTTTTGCCCCAGAAGGTTTAGATGACTCCTGAATTTACATATACATTTCTTAGTCCCTCCAAAATCTTTTGCTCCATCTGATGCTCCATCGCAGCAACTTCTTCCAGGAAATTATTTCAATGAACAGGCAAGAGTGTCCAGATTGTGGGGAAATGCAGAGTCTAAACCAAAGTGTATCCAAGGGAAGCCTCAGGCTTGGAGGAAAGCAGCCGGGAAGGGAATCAAGAAGGAGACTAGACTAATTCTTCACTGTAGCCAAAGGAGCGTGTAGAAGTGTCAAGGTTTTAAAGTGTGGTCAGTAGCACGGAGCAAAGAAGAATCATTCTTCATCTGCACACAATGAATCCTGGCTTATAAAGCTTTTTAAATGTGATCATATTTGGATCCCTTCTACACTCCTGTGGGGTATAAGGGCAGGTGTCACTGTCCCTATCTTACACATAAGGAATGCTGTTCAGAGAGTAACGAGAGAGTGTATGCAGGTTTCAGTGAATTCTTATGTATGTGGATATGTTGGGGGTGGGGGATATCAAGATAGATGACCAGTATCCTATTGGATTTTCTGTGGTCACAACAAGACAGCAAAGCCTGACCCAGTTATACTCAGAATCATGATAAAAACAAAAATGCTCTTCATAAATGACTTGGGAGATAACTGCTCTTCCTCCAGTGATGGCCATCCTATGCTCTCAAAGAGAGAGGAAAGTTGGTGAGAGGAATCTCATACTCCTGTGATGGTTACAAACGTTTTATCCTAAGTTAAGGAAGTCTTTTCCCTGAGGTGTCTTTTGTCGTATCAGACTGTGATACCTCCCTTTAGTTTTCTCAGAATTGATTCCCCAACACTGGGATACTGATCAACGACAGCCATTGTTTTCTTCTTCTTACCAAAGATTTGAGCAACAAATCGTAGATGATCTAGTACATACATGAGTTATTCCTACTTGAAAGCTGAAGAGAATGTTAGAATCATAGTATTTTAATGCTGGTATTAAAACAATTCCTAAAGCCATGGTGACGGTTTGTTTCCACAAGGAGGAACACGTAACATACACATATTGTTTTCTTGCACTGTTGACCCAAATGAAATGTTCATGAGCCTTATTTTTAAGCATCTCAGATTCATCATTTCTGCCAATATGAAGATATTAAGATTTTCCAGGAAAATTCAAGTACAATTTAGAATAAGAAAGTCCTTTGTGTGTGAAAATACTAAAGTTAAATTACGGTATTCTTTTGATCACATAAAAAAAATTTTAAATAAAAATATGGAAACACATTCAATATGCTTAAGGGCTTGATTTGCTGGGTTTGTATTTAGTGCTTATTTTGACGAACATGGCAGATTGCAAGGACGTAACTTCCAATGACATAGGCTTACATCAGATAGCCAGGTCTAGTTTTTTTGGAGTAGAGTTTGACATTTATGACAAAAGAATAGAATGTTATTGTTGGTTTCAGGTACACAGACTCATTCTGTGGGTGGACGCTGGCTCAGGCAGCTGGAAAATACATGTATTAGCACACCAGATTATATAACCAGTATAACAATCCAAACGCACTGTACTATGTGCCTGCCTCTTCATGGCCAATGAATTTGAACCACTGCCACAGCATACTATACCTGTGGGTTTAGAGGACAATAGGCACGGAAAGTAAAATCGCAGTAACTACTAAAAGGAGCTAAAAGAATTGTACGTTACAAAAACAAAATGTTTTGGGGCGAGGTGTACAAAACTAGTAAAAATAAGGGCTAGACAGACCTGGAAAGAAAGCACTGTGGAAATGCATTCAAAGGAAGCACGCCAGCTGGCCAGCAACATCCCAGAGCACATCCATTTCATCGATAGTCTTTGTGCTTTTCAAACATCCGTGACGACTCCAACTATGCTAATATTTGGAATATAATTCAAGACCTGTGCCAACAGGCCCTTTTATTTAAAATGCTGCATTGCATCTTGGGGATACAAATGCAAGTTTTTCCTATACCTAAACATCAGCTGAAAATGTTGAGAGGTCCATTTTATGATGCTTGGGTGTTGCTCGAGCTCGTCATCACCGCTACAACAAATGACCGCTCATGTCATGGTGTGCAACAACACACATTTGTTATCTTACAGTTCTGTAGGTTAGAAGTGGATCCACGTTACTGGCCTGAAATCAAGGTGTCGAGAGAGTTGCGCTCTTTTCTGTAGGCTCTAGGGGAGAATGGCACCTTCCCTTTTCCAGCCTCCAGGGGCAAGCCACATTCCTCGGCTCATGCCCCCTCACCTCTTCTTCTGCCTTCCGAGCGGGCATGGCGGGGAAGTCTTTCTCACCTACATCTCTCATCTCCCCCCAGACTCTGCTTTTCTGTCTCCCTTTTCCACTCTTGTGATTACATTGGGTCTTTCTGGGTTATCTCTCTATTAAGGCCACTGATTGGCAACCTTAATTCCATCTGTAACCTTAATTTCCATTTGCCGCATAATGTTCACAGGTTCTAGGGACTAGGACACGGCTATCTTCGATGTGCCATCATTCTTCCCACTGCAGGTATTAGACACCAAAAGCCTGTATTTCAGGAAAATGTTAAATGAAATTTTCGGCTGGGTATCCCTACACATGGTTCGTTGTTTTTCTTTAAACTCAGATGCTTTCCTTAAGTAAAAAGTAGGTTCTGAAACTCACTTTAACAATCACAAAACCATACAGACGTGTATAAGCAGGGACTAGAACCTCGCAAGCTGTTTTCAGGGTTCCTGTGCTATCTAGCTGTGATCTGTATCTGTGTCCTGCTTGCCAGGGTTGCCGGAACAGAGTACCACAGACTGGGTGACTTAAACAGCAAATTAACTTTCTTATCATTCTGGAGGCTAGAAGTTTGAGATCAAGGTACTGCAGGGTTGATTTCTTCTGAGGCCTTTCTCCTCGGCTTGGAGATGGCGGTCTTCTCCCCGTGTCTTCATATGGTCTTTCCCCTGTGTGTGTCTGTCCTATCTCTTCCTATAAGGACACCAGTCATATTGGGCTAGGGTCACCCCAAAGACCTCATTTAACCTTAATTACCACTTTAAAGACGTCCGTCTTCAAGGACACTCACATTCTGGGGTACGGGGGGTTAGGACACCAACATATGAATTACGCGGGTGGACGCCATTCAGTCCCTACCAACATCTAACAAATGTAATAATTAACCTGTGAAAGACTCTATGCTACTAGAGAACCGTTCATAAAAATAAATGAGGTGGGGGGAATATGACAGGTACTCATTGACAGTTACTCCCAGGTAGAATTTTTTTTTCTAAAAAAATGGTGATTTATTTTGCTTTAACATACAATGGTAAATATATTGGGATCATCAAGTTTTCAAAAAATTTTGCTGGGCTTACTTTACACATTACAATACTAACATGAGCTCATTAATTCTTCCATTTTAATGCGGGAAAGGATCCAATTGATGCCTACTAGCAGCTTGGCTAAGAATGGACATTAAAATCAGACGATACACTGTAAATATAAAGTATTTTCCTCGAAATGTGTAGAAAAGTTTTGAGACAAAATTGCTGCCTGCTCCACAGGACAGACAGTTTGGATTTTTAAAAATGCTCCAGACCAGGAATAACATAACCCTGTGTAACAATACTTATAATACAGTTTAACAATATTTTATCAAAGACTTGTGCCCTTGAGCTTGAAAAAAAAAAAATCTGAAGAAAAACAGCAGCCAAGGAACTGCACAACCAAAAAATGAAAATTATATAAAATATTTCCACCACTATTTAAATGCCAAATTTAATCAAGCAATAGTAAAAAAACAAAAACAAAAACAAAAACATCATAATACAACCTTCTGTTTAAAATAACAGCACTGTTCCGCCTCTTTTCCACTGAATTTTACATATGAACAGACTATATATACTGGTTTTTCAGAGAAATGTCCATTTGGTCTGTCACACCAGTCAGGCTCACACTGGATCCTCTCCTCTTCTTTACGAGGAGACGCAATTCTGTGATGGTTCCGTGTTTCCGACATTCTGGGGTAGGTGCAATGTCTCAAGTATAACACATTTCTCTCTTTTCCTTTACACAGTGCAGAGTATACGGGCTTAGGTTATGTAGATCCTCTTTTACTCCAGGTCGCTGTCTTTTTCTAAATTCAAGGCGGTACTCAATGGTGTGCAGTAGTTGGGCTTGTCCGAAGGCACGTAGCCAGGCAGACACACACACTTGTAGGAGCCCTCGGTGTTGATGCACTTGGCATTCTTGCAGAGAGACATCCGGTTGTTCAACTCATCACATTCGTTTACATCTGCAACAAGCCAAACCATGCAGGTGAAGACGTTCCAGTACCACCCCAAGAGGAAACGTGGCCTACGGCTTACCTGAGGCAGCAAGGCGTCTGGCCCGAACACAGCCAGGCTGTTCTCCGCTCTCCTCACCCCCGGACCCCCACCCCAGTAAACTGTGCAGTCTTTCTCATTATCATCGGTTGCAAATACATGCAAGATAAGTAAGACTTTCTAGATCTGAAAAAGGTAGATGATCCGGAAGGCTCTAGAATTTCCTTCCCTGTATTTAACACAACAGGAACATTTTGTCAGCTTGACATCTTATAGTCAAAACTCAAGAAAGCTGGAGGAATTTTTCCACTTCTAAATTCCTTTCCACAGGTACAGAATAACAGATCTGTCTAGAGGAATACACTAAAGAAGCAAACAAGTGAGCAGAGAGCCTTCGGGGCAGCCCCTGTAAAGGCTCAAGTTACCTTCTCAGATTTCTTTCCACAGGAAAGAAATGCACTCTAAACACCTGTAATAACCCAGGTTACCTATTTTCCAGACCCACCGCAGACAGAGACAAACAAAACTCAAGTGGGGAAGGGGGTTGCTACTGGAGGGAATGGAAGAGCCACAGAAATAGGAAAACCCTGTAAGTCAAGGGCCAGGCCCTGGAAGATGGCATTGAGCACGTGAGGAAGAATTAATGTATGCTTACCAGTTGTTCAAAAATAGAAGCAAAGGCAATGCGAGAGAGAGGAAGAGGTAGTTGTGGGAGGAACATTCTCCAAAATGATTACCATAAAAGTTTTTTTTCCCCAGACATCTACACTCTCTTACGCTTGTGTCAGGTACTGGGGGAAAACACTATTTGCTGCAGTCAAAAGCTAAAGTTAGAGGAGTCAAACTAATTACCTAGAATGTTCTGTCCTCTCGAAGTACATTCACACTGTTGTGAAACCATCACTGCCATCTCCAGAACTTTTCTCCTCTTCCTAAACTGAAACTGCAAATCTATCTTACATGTACTCGATTATAGGAGATCTGGCCACAGGGCACCTGGGGGAAAGAATAACTTCCGAGAGGGCACACATCATCCTTACCAACACAGGTCATCTTGGCCATATCCAAGTGATACCCATCAAAACAGTCACAGGTATAACCTTCCTGCACCCTCACACAGCGGCCATTCTCACATCCATTGAGGATGCCACATTCTTCAGCCTGCAACTCCTCGAAGCTATTTAAAAAACCTAGAAAGGAAAAGACAGGAGCCAGGTTAGAAATTTGCAACCTCTTTCACTGTCTTTTAAAACTATAGGATTACTGGGGCGCCTGGATGGCTCAAGCATCCGGCTCTTGGTATGGCTCAGGTCGTGGTCTCACAGTTCATGAGAGTGAGCCCGCTGTTGGGCTCTGCACAGACAGTGTGGAGCCTGCTTAAGATTCTCTCTCTCTCTCTCTCTCTCTCTCTCTCTCTCTCTCTCTCTCTCTCTGCCCACCCCATGAAAAAAATTAAATAAACTTAAAAAATTCTTATAAAAAAACTATACGATTATTAAGATTGTGGTTCATCATATATTCATATTTTAGACACCTATTTCAGGTGTCTTAAAGTTAGCAGTAAAATTTAACACTGAATGTATCTGTACACAGCATTATGCATAAGATAGTAGAAGCTTTATATATCGTTTGTCCGTTAGTAGCCCTACATCTTGAATTCTGATGTTCTAAATTAAAAGCATAAAAAGTGA